>NC_051320.1:71739466-72043783 GCF_015220235.1 Choloepus didactylus | reverse complement strand
GGTGGACTAAATTTAACATGATGAAAGTCAACTGTGAGGAATTTGAAAATTATGAGGAAGAATAGGAACATATTGGCACATATGAAAATGAAAAGGGGGTTTTATTTGACCAAAGCTGCCTAAAAGGCAATTGTGATGTTGATAATCAAGTTATATGAAACTTTATTACTAGATATATATTTTCTACCATGAGGGAGGTGATATTGCAAATCAACACTATGCATCTCATACCAAAGACATGGAAGACTAGAATTCACTCAGAAAAGAGTGATTATCTTACCCCAAGTCCCTAGAAAACATACTAATGTTTCATTGGGTGATATAATCCCAGGGTAAAAAGAGTGATGGAAAATTAGAAGTAAGATATGGAAAGAGGGAAAGAAAATACAAATTGGTGTATGACAGAACTGTCTATAGACTCTAAAGAAAAATAGCCAGTTAGGGTCATGTAGGATGTCTCAAGAGAGATACATAGAACAGAGAGGGAAAGGGTGACTTTATCTGTGGGTTTCTTCCCATTTCCTGTCTGTAATGGATTGAAATTTGTCCATTAAGTGCCCTGCATTTCCAGAATACATTTACCAAGCCCTCTGGGAAGCTAGTGGGTAGCCAGAGATTCCATAGTTCTGCTGGTTTGGGCCTTGTGTCCTAGAGCTGCTGAAATTCCTGTGGGTGAATTGAAGGACTGTTGGAACCCAGCCTGGTCACCTTTGTTGAGGCCCAGATGAGAGAGCTGGAAATCTTAGGATGTGAGATAATGAAGACAGTGACCAGGACTTTCCATTGAACAAATGTCCAAGGCCTAAGGAACAAACAATGCCAAGTGAAACTGAGAAGGCACATAAACTGGATCCAATATAGTCCATACCACTTGAGCCGCTCAGATGCATTTGTGTCCTTTATGATACTTGTGTCCAATATAAGTACTAGATGCTTTCACTTCTTCATGAGAAGGGCAGTGCAAGAACAATCCAGAAAGCTGGAGACAAATGGCAATCCCCTAAAATGACTTAAGGCAGTTTAACCAACCAAGCCACAGCTCTCCACTTCTGTAGCTAAACCTGGGACTCTACCAAATATCTATCATCACTCTTCTTTACTAGTCTTTCTAGATTTACCTCACCTTCAGCAAATATTTTGGCTGGTCTGGATTGCTTGTTGGGTGGAGTGGCACATTCATCTTTCAGGGGTCTTCAAATACCCATTCCTGCTGTCATTGGGCATGGAAGCACCAAGAGTTCACCTAGTGATTATGCTTTCCAGACATAATCTTCTCTGCCCCATTGTGTAGTAACAAACTTTTCTCTTCATGGGAATCATAATCTATTAGCCCAGCCAATATCAAATCTCCTTTCTTTGTCTACAGGTTTACTAGCATGAGGTGTAAAAAATGGGCAGCTGGTACTTGTAGTCAGTAAAACTTGTAGTCAGTAAAACTTTTTCAGTATCCTCTTATAGAAGTATCCTCCCTGGAAACAGACTTCTAACTACAGGGATAGTTTGCATCAATTCCACAAGTGGGTCTCTGACCATAGTGGTGACGGGTTTCCAGACCCTGGTATTTTGGTTATTTGGACACAGTACCACAAGAAATTTGGTTCATTGCTAGTCATGCAGGGGCATCTTGAGACCAGAGAAAGAGACAGACTTTCCCTATCTCCTCCCTCTTATTGGTCAGATTGCCAATGAGGTGTTAATTTCTAACACTTCTTGGTTGTATTACCAGACTCCTCTGGGCTGCCTGGGGAAACCAGAGTCTCCATGAGTGGTTGAATTGTACCAGGGCACTGGAGCTATTATGCGAGAACAGGTGGTGTTACCTGGGAAGGGGATGGGTAATGAAACAGAGAAAATTTGGAAAGGCTTTAAACTGGGTGTAGTAATAAATATAGGGAGTCTTAGTACATGCCATATGTGGAAATTGTTTTGACTGGTAAGGCTATTAAACTCAAGGAACAGAATCCTTATCTGTATTTGTATATTTTAGCTGTTCAATCAGAAACTTGACAACTATTTCTTGAAGGGTCTTACAGAAGAATTTCAATAGTACCTTGATTCAAGTACATGAGTATTAACATTGTATCCAAACTTTTGTGACTGACTCTTAGGGCCATAAATCCCATTTATTAGGTAGTTTTACAAGTTTCAATGAACCTGAAAAACCTAAACAAAGGATAAAATATCCCAGGAGATTGCTGGTGTAGAAAAGCCCCATATCCTTTTAAATCAGCTCTTGTTTAATGAACTTAGATATCTGATTTTTCCTCCTAGGACATAGAATAAACCAGATCATAAATGGGAACGTGATGAGGGCCACAGGTTGAAACGTGATAAGTAACACAAAGCAACGTCAGCATTAGCACACACAGTCTAAGGACACTCAGTAGGAAAGTATCATGAAAAAAATTAATGTTTGGCTACTCTATTTCCATGAGATAATGAATTTTGAAACATCCTGTAAAAAAGTGTGTTTACCATATCCAGCTAAAATAAAAATACTTTATTGAAAAGACTAAACCGACTTAGAAATTATTTCTAGAGCATTTACTTTGAGTATATCCCTGTCATCCTATGTAGTGCAGGAGATAGAAAGATGCGTCTGGTGTACAATAAATATTTGTTTATTGACTGGGAAATTCCTTATGATAAGTTCTTTCTAATGCCAATATTGTCTTTCAAAAAAGGACTCACTAAGCAAAAAGCAATATTTTTTACACAAGTGTATTAAAATTCTTTCTAGTGCCTGTATATGATCCTACAAGTGTTCTAAAACTGTAGGCTCTAATTCTGAAAGTAGCTGCCATTGTCTGGTGATCTATTTTTGTGTAACAAATTACACAAGAATTTAAAAGAAAAATAATCACTTTATTATC
Organism: Choloepus didactylus; assembly: GCF_015220235.1. NCBI lineage: Eukaryota > Metazoa > Chordata > Mammalia > Pilosa > Megalonychidae > Choloepus > Choloepus didactylus. Next base: position 72,040,910 of record NC_051320.1, on the reverse strand, counting down.
TCGTTTTCTGTTGTTCAGGGATTTCGGCTGCATTTTCTGCTAGGTGATTCTGGTGCCGGGTGGTTGCAGGCAGATACTGGCTGGAGCTGGAACAGCAGAGGCTAGAGCATCCGGGTATTATCCTGGCATTTCTCTGTGCCTTCATGCGGCCTCAGGGCCTTTCCGTTGGTCCCTGTGCATGTGCTAGTTTGGGCTTCCTTCTAGCATGGAGGCCTCAGGACAGTTGGATGGTTTACCCAGAAGCTGAAGGCTTCCGTGATGACTTGTTCTCAGAAGTCACATGTGGTTACTTCTGCCATAATCTATTGTAAAAATGGTAGCAAAAACCCACCCGGTTTCAAGAGAAGAGCATATTGTTCTGCCTCCTGATGAAAGGAATGTCAAAGCCACATTTTAATAAAAGAATGTAGAGTGGGAGGCACTGTTGCAGCCATCCTTGGAAAATACAATCTAACACAGCCACGTTTAACTTTGAAAACTAAAAATTATCTACTAAATCACAGTGAAAAAATATATCCATGAGAATGGGTTTACATTGTTGTATTCCATACAAAAACTCTAATACTCCTTACAAAATTAACATAGTACTTTTAATAATGTGAAAATACCCAATGTAATCTATATATTCATCAAACTCATATAATTTCAGACATTGGGGATTAAAAAGTCAAGGTATAATCAAGAGCTACCACTGTTTTTTTTCCTTCATCTTTTCCGTTCCCAAGTAGAGAGTTGAATAGAATTCCTTTTTAGAGAAAATGGAATTTAATCGCATAGTTTGTTCATGACAAGCAAATATGAAAAGCAGTGAATTCTTGACAATCTTTCATATTATTTAGTAAGAGCGATGACAAATGCCTCCAAAACGGGTGTCCTAGCACACTATAAAATACGTTTTTCGTGAACAAAGAATCGACACAATGCTGCGTCGGAAGGCCCTAAGGGTTCCTCCCAGCTGCTGAACCACAAATACACCCAGGCAATCGTAGTGATCCTTCTGTGGGTACTTTTATTTAGGACAAAACGGAGGAGGAGGAGGAGGAGGAGGAGGAGGACGAGGAAGAGGAGAATTGGTCAAATTTTGGGATTTGGGGGAAGGAGGACATCATCAGACATTCTTGGATCTAATTATCTTAGTGGGTTCAGTAACAAATCAAATGGGTATCTTGGTTTTAATCTTATCTTTTCTTGTAATACTGCCCAGCCCTTAAGGAGAGCTTTCTTTCTATTTTCCCCAAATTTGACTAGTATTTGGAACTTACAGATATTGTGGATTTTTATGGACACAAAAATCAAAAAGAAAATTGGCTTCCTTTCACTAAATTTCATTCTCTTTGTGTTCACGCAATAACTGGGTTTTAGTGACTGGAAGAGGGTTTCATTTTCTTTCCCACTTATGAACCAAGGGGGTGGTCCCCAATTTGAGATCCCATCAGTTTTTTCCTTAGGATCAAATATTGCTTCTTTTAAGGAGAAAAGATGTAAGGCACAACAATGGTACAACTCCTTGGAAGTCTCATTTTAAACTGCTTATTTCTGTAAGCTAATGTTGACTGTACGAAAATATTTTCTCAAGGATGTTTTTAAAAGCACAAGTTATTATTTTGGGGCTATCTCTACCTATTGTGTGTTAACAGTCTTGAGAGCATACTTATTTTGAGAACTTGGTTTTTGTTCCATTTCAGTAAGTGAATCTCAGCCATAGTATGGACTGGTGAGTAAAAAATTAATTCCTAATGTAGAGTCCTAAAATAAGCCACCGAAAATCCCAAGTGACGAAGTGGGAGAATTATGACTTCGTAATGTAGCCATAGCATCAAGGAATGAGTCTTAAAGCATTTTCAATCTGCAACACCTTTAAAAAAAATTTTTAAGAAAAATGACCTCGCTTCTAATTCATTTTCCCAACACTGATGTATTTGACTTAGCAGTGTCTGGATCTAAATTAAGATTAGTCTCTAAAGTATCTTTTGGCGAAGGAAAACCATAATGATTTTGTTACTCTTTTACATGAACCAGGAAAGGGAATTTTACAAGCATGAAGAGGTTCTTAAATAGAGCGGGTAATGTGGGGAAAAGAAAGAACGAAAGGAAATGTAAAACCAAGATGCTTTTCCATTGCATTGTTTTGCTCCCACGTCCCAGAAAAACGTAGAGCTGTTTGCCCACTTGTTTAATATCATTTCTCCATTATCAATCCATAGGGTGCATTTTTCAACCAGTTTTGAGTTGGAGTTATAAAATGGACTTGAGAGTACTGTGAGTGAGAACAAACAAAAGGGGTTATTCTCTCATCACTGCCTGTTTGTCACTCTCATTAATGTCAGCAAGGATTATGTACTCACATGTAGGAAAATGTCTGTTTACAAATGGAGTGGATGCATTACTCTCCCCCTTACCACCATTTGAATTCACTGAAACTGAAATGGATTCGTATGGGGTGTGTTTGTGTTTGCTTCAAAAAGGCATTCTTTTCAAATGGGCTGCTCATGTTGTAAACCTAATTATGTGTGTGTGTGTTTTTCCCTATATACTAAAGTAATACAGCTGGCTGTATTCATTTTTCCTTTTCTGTGCCCTACCACCTAAACTTAAAAAAAAAAAAAAAAAACAGGCAAAGCAACTGTTCAACTTCAGTTCATTTACATTCTTTTTTTAAGGCAAGCAGCATAGTTGAGTGATGTTAAGCTCAACAGATTGTAAATGGAACCCAAAGTACCTTGTTAAGACAAGATGTGTTTGCTGTCCACTTAAGCGCTTCTTGTTGGTAGTGGTTTCTCCAAAATTATCCAGGTATAAGTGATGTAGCCAGTGGCACTTATCCCACAGAAATAGCTGTGACCTATATTTGCATGCTTCCAATTAATTCTTATGGTGCTGATATTCTCCACTGACTCTTGCCTCATTCTTTCAAAGCAGGTACTCTCAGCATAAAACAAAACAAACTCTCTGCTAACATTGAAGCTGCAGATTTGTGAGACGGCTGCAAAGATTTCTAACCTGTCTGAGCAAAAACTTTGGGTGGTTAACAAAATGCTAAAGCTGCTGGACCCCTTGTGTGTTCATTTTCTATCAGTGCCATCAGTCAATAAGGCTGAAATTATGCAGTCAGGGGTTGCTTACTTTAAAGCTGCTTGTAAAATATCAGGAGATCTTTCAAAGCATTAGCAACCATTTTAAGAGAAAATGAGTGGTATAGGGGTCAGGGGGAAATATTTACTTTGGAAGGTCAATTGAATATTTGAAGAGAGTAGCAGGTTTGGCTTCTAGGGTCATGTTAATATATCTAGTTGTCTATTTGATCCTAAATAATTAAGCAATAGAGGCAGGAGGTTGCAAACTTGTGGATCACGTCCCTGGCAGGGACCATGCCTTAACACGGTTTGAACAAAAGAAGGGCAGAGTCTCCTATATAAAGCATGGTTTGTTCTGAGGGCAGGTCACAGCCTGCTGTCCTGGGTCTTTAGCCTGAGCTCCTACAGCAGAGATCAGGGCAGCCACAGCCTCCTCTGCAAAGCCCTGTGGGTAACATTTGTCCCGTGATCTGTACTCTATTACTGCCTTCAGTGATACTGATTCTCCAGGTGCCTGCTTGAGGGAAACCTATAACTGAGCAGCTTTTGGAAGCTGAGTACCTCCAAGCTTTGAGTCTCACACACACATTCCAACCTGGTTGGCTTTTTTGAAATTGAAGTACAACCCTTAATTATGTTAGTTAATTGCAATTACTGCACTTGAATTATATCCATGATAAATGAGCACTGGGCATCTATCAGATTGACTTTTTTTAATAGAAGCATTTGTGTCTTTTAAAGTGATTGTGTTATCTGCAAGAACATTTATGTTATGAAAGTGGCAAGTGGGAAAGGGTTGTGCTTTTCCAGTGGTAATTTTACTGTGCTGATGGCAGGCATGGTTCTCACAGATGGACGGTTTGGTTTTTCCTTTTACATATCACACTTAATGAATTAAGTGGTCACAAACTTAATGATGATGAAAATAAACAAAATGTTGTACTTTCTATTTTAATATTAATTTAATTATATGCTGTTTTAAATGTGCCAGATTCAAAAATCCTCTTTTCTTTCATTCTTCAATTTAAACGTCAAATGTTCAATTAGAAGTTAGGTAATTTTTAAGCATCCATCCTCTGATTTAAGCAAACCCAAAACAAAGATGTATTTAACTCATAGATTTGGCTTTTAATATTAAAATCATTATTTTCTTGGAGGAAATTTTGTTGCTATTTTTATGCCTTGTACTTCTACTAGTTCTATTGGAAAAGTTGGTTACCAGGAAGAAATTTAAGATTATTTCAGCTGAAATTTATACTGCAATTTCAGTATATTACATATACTTACCCTGAATCTTGAAGGAAAAAAGTGTATTTCTTTATGAACTGATATTTCTGCCCCAATTTTATAGACCTTTAAATAAGGACTAATTAATTCGCCAGGTTTTGAGTATTTTTTGGCTGGTAAAACCAAACTATTTGAAGTTCCAATTTGCATTAATGCGTATAATCAAGGTTAGATCAGGGCATTTGGTTTTATGTAAAACAGAAAACAAAAGTTCTCCTAACTTCAATCAAATTCAGGTGAACAAAAAGAAAGACATAGTGTTGAATGCACTGATTTAGAGATGTTTCATTTTTATCTCCTGGGGATTACTCTCAAAGTTGTTTCCTACATGTTAATACTTTAGGTATCTTCTGCATTCAGAAAGATTTTAGGTTTTGTAATGTTATTGTCATCACACAATACAGAAAAAAAGAATCATCAGCCAGCCTGGCTCTAGTATAATCATAATATAAAATACATTTTGCATTTAATAAAAGTAAATTATGTGCCAAAAGGTAAAGCAACCTATAATTAATAGTAAGTTGGCTACACATCAAAGCAGGCTGTTTTATATTGACTAATGTATGTGCTCTGGGCAATCCAACACTCCTTTTCCCCATCAGTTGGGATCTTTTAAGTTTAATGGTAGAAGATGTCAATTGAAAGTTTATTTTTTAAATAAAATGTCCACTTGTCATTAAATTTCATGAGTGCTGGATAATTATTCTAATGGGATTTAAACATATGAGAGAGATACAAAAGTTTTGTGTATGTGACACAGTTTTGCATTCTTCACTTTACAAGATGAACAAGGGCACAGATGTCTTTTGTTATCAGAGATTAAGCAAACCCACACTTTCTCCTTGAAAGAAAATTTTGTGTTTGTAAATGAAAATGATCCCCCCTGAACTCTGCTTTTGGCACTATTCATGCAGAGGGAAAGAAAAAAATAAATAGATATATTAGGATATTAAGAAGAAATTTTTATTTATTACTCCTGAGCAGTCTCTCCTGCTAAATTGTCAGAGTAGAGCATCTCTTTAGCCTGAATTATACCCATTGGTTTTTAAAGTACTTTAGAAAGATTTGCATTAAGACAAGGTATTGAAAACTTTAGAAACTAGAAGAAAATTGTATCCCCCTTCTAAGAAACCATAAAAAAAAAAATGCCTTGTCTGCTTTGAAATGCTTTCTAAAGGAGAATGGAGAACCAGACTAGAATTTATTACTATCGTCTTTTTAAAAATGGAAGTCAGGCTGAAACTGCTCATTTTATTGTTAATCTAGTTGTGGTTGCTGCTGTTGTTTGGATAGAGTGGAGTCTTTCTGTAACTGGGCCCAAAGAGAATTGCATCTGCTAAGTGCCCTCGTTACCTTTCAAAGGCAATGATTTGACAATGAGCTATGCTGCAAGCGGGTGCTCAGGGAGGAGTCTCAGCTTGCATATATTCCCATTTTTAGAAACTCTGTGACTAAGAGTTTGCATAATTAAAAGTTACACTGGAAGTGCTCACAGAACCCCAGATCCTTCCCTGCTTCCCTCAAAGTCTTTTCCTTCATTTCTTTCTGAGTAATTCATCTATACTAATTGTTAGAACATAAAAACATCTTCCATAACTTCTCTATGTCCATGTATTCTAGATGCCGTTGTATTTTTTCTTTTCAATTTTTTTTATTTTGTATGATTTATTTCTTCAAAAGCTTTGTTTTATGTTTAATAACACTCAAGATGGAACAAAGATAATATATGGTATATGTTAAAATCATCCACAAAGCTCCAGTAGAGTCATTACATTTAGTCACAGATCTGTTTGATTTTTCTCTCACAGATGCTATTTTCTTCCAGATGAGAATCTCTACACATGTCTGAATAATGCCTTCCTGCTTACTGAGCAACTTCAATAAGCACTGAGAACAAAGTTTCATTTTCTGTGCATCAGTTCAGGGCAAGGGATTATTGTAATCCCCATTTTATAGATGAACTATTCAAGGTTTAGGTAACTTGGCCAATGCCCCAAGTATGTTAGATGAAGTGAGGGTAAAACTCACAGTTTATGATTTGATCTTAGATAAACTTCCTTGTCATTCTGCAAGCGAGCTTGTTTTCTAGTTTTCTAACATGAAAGAACTAAGTTACTTTGTGCAACTTCTAACTATCAGAATAAGGCAGAGCTGAAGTCATGGTGTTAGACTCATTTCCTGATCCACTTTCAATTCTCCTATAGTCACTGGAATAATTAAAAGCTTCTCTTCCAGTTTACACTGTAGTTTTTCTATCAATCAGAAAACAGCTTTAGTTAGACCTTTGCAAGGGCCAAGTATACTATTGCCAAAAGTTCTATCAGTGGAAGAAATGCTGAGGAAATTATTTTTTTTCTTTTCTTCTTGTTTAATTAAATTTATGGACAATAATACCTATTTTACCATCCTCCCTTAAAAGTAATATGTGTAGTTGAGAATGCATTTAAGAGTTTTCTTAAATGATGACTTTAGGATTTCTAGACTAATTATTTTGGTGATTCCTAAAGGGGAATTGAAATATTCTCCTACACTTAAATATTATGTAAGCACATCATCAGGACCTCAGGATTGCTATGCTGAAATCTAACCCCACAATACTGAAATATTCCTTTTTAAAAGCCAGCTTTGTTTGCTATATATTGCAATAATAATAGCATTTATAAGCAAAGCCTGTGACATGAAAAGTGATTTTCTTTTTCATAACGAGGAAAAAAATTCATGTAACTGAAAAAGCTGTAGAGTTAGTTTAAGCTTTTCATTAAAGAAAACTAATGGTTCTGAAATAAAATATAAGAAATGGTCTGGGATTTCTGATGTCAATTATAATAGTTTCCAAATCATAAAATGGTTTCTTAAACAGAGGACCAGTAATAAAGAATAGTAAAATTAGTTTAGTTTTAGAGAAAATAAGATGGCTTCATTTTAATTCACCTTGAAAACTAGGGTTTTTTTTTTAAAAAAACAGCTTTTTGATGTATGTGAGACTTGGAATATTTATTACATGGCTAATCTGAAGATTCTCATTTATAACTCTTAATTACTTGAAAACTCCTGAATTAATTTCCTTTCAATCTAAAACTTTCCAACATTAGTCTCAGGCCAATAATAATGTCTTTGTTTTTAAAAAATATTTAAGGAAGAAATCAATAGAATTATTTTGGTGATTCCTAAAGGGGAATTGAAATATTCTCCTACACTTAAATATTATCTAAATAATTAAAAAATATACCCTCAAAATGTCAAACTTTCTTAAGTCCTATAATTCAATAAAGATTTATTGTTCCTTCAAACTTTAAATTTATAAAAGAAAAGCACTTAGGTACTAGAAAGGGTTTTAACAATTTCTATGAATCTTTAATCTATTAATTTTATAAACATACATTTAAACATTGTACATTCCCTAATTCCACAACACCGTAATAAAGGATGTTACAAATCTAGAAGACATCATTGCCTAAAGGTAACATAATTGGAGACAATTACCAACTGATTTACTCTGATTAAAAAGAAAAATGTACAATTTAAGTAGTAAACATTAAAATCAAATTTAAATTACTAGTTTTAAGTCAATAATATGGAAATCAAAGTTAAAAAAATCTTCAATATTTAGGCATATACAATATTTTTCTTAATATTGTTATAAGACAGCTGAATAAAAGATGGGGTAATATTTGCTAATGTATTTGAGATTCACTAAAACTAAATAAATCACTTAGTTGTTGTATTCATATTCACATTTTATGCAAAACTGGTTTGAAATAATACTTTTGCCCTGTTTAAATAAAGCTCAATCAAGCATATGATCACTACACAGAAATAAAGCTGAAAAAATAATTAGTAATTAAAATGCAGGTTCCAAGGGAAAATACCTTTCAGAAGAAAGCCACAGAAGCACCTGATTCTAAATTTATCAGGCAGTTTTCAGAACTGTGAATGCCATTTGTTAGAAGGTAGAGGTGTAGTTTTTATAACACTACATGCCTGTCAATAGCTTCAATATGAAGCTGGAAATTTGATGAAAAATGTAAACGAACCCTATTAAAATCATTTCTTCACCATGGTAGTCAACATTTTAATCACTGAAAATTATATCCCCCTTTAGTGACTGCTTTCTCAGTTCTGCAGTGTTTTCAAAAATTAGTGACTTTTCTAATATGTTTGGGTAAAACGCTAAAATGCTTCCTTAAATATCTTTTAAAAAACAAGTCATATATACATCTTTAAATATTAAACCCTTTACATGGATGAGAAGAAATATGTATATATATATATATATATTTATATATATGTCTATATAGAGAGATATATAACAGGACTCTTAACAAAAGGAATATAACAAAATAGTTCTGTCTTGATAAAAGCGGCCCTCTTAGTCTGTCTAGTACAGATGACAAAAATTTTAAATTTCCATTTTAAGGCAGTGAGAAGGTGGAGCATAACATGTTCTTAACCATTATTATATAACCATTCAAAATTTGAAAGAAAACTTCTGTCTCGTGATTTATTTGGTCAGCATTTGCCTAAAATATTTTCTAAACCAAAAGGTAACTTAAAACTTACTTTTCTCCCCCTAAAAGTTCTTTTATGTACTTAATCTTATTTCTCCACTCTAATGACCTTATTATTAGAAATCTCCAGTTCAATGTTAGTATACCATCCCTCAAAAATTTACCATGCAAGTGTCGTCTATTAGCTTTAACAGTCCCCCTGTTTGTTGTAGGAAACTGCCTTGGACTCATCTTAGAAACTTCCCCAAGGCCTTCACGTTTCTGTGCATGACCCTGTTCAGGTACCCTTCCTTCCTAATGCTCTTGTTCTCCTCATTTTCATGTTTTGGAAATTCCATTCAGGCTCCTTAAGTATTAAATGTAGCTAGTAGTTGCCTATTGTTCATGAGTGCCAAGTATGAATTCCTTCCATCAGATTTTTATTGAACACCTATTATGATGACTTAAATGAGTAAACTGCTTTGCAATTTACATACATGCTCCAAACCACAAGCCTATGATATAGATAGAACCATGGTCAATATATGGATGAAGAAACCCAGATGCACATGCTGAAATTCATAACTGAATTTTCAGTTCTTTACCACTCAGTCTATACTAAGCATTGCCTTTGATGTTTTATACACAGGATCTCATGGATTACTCACAAGCAAAGACTGCAGTCTTTCTTCAGCCCTCTTTCTTTCCCATCTCAGAGCTGATTCCTCAGCAAATCCTATCTGTTCTACTTCCAAATTATACCCCAAATCTGATTGTGTCTTACCACCTCCACTGCTACCATCCTGGTCCAAGCCACCATAGTCTCTCACCTGGAATATCACAATTGGTTCCCAAGTGAAGTGGTTTTCATTCTTATATTTTCCCCACCATGGTTCACTCTTAACATGGCAGCCAAACCGATCTTGCCAAAACATAAGTGAGATTATGTCACTCATTTGCACGCTGCCCTTAATTGGCTGTCCATTTCACTCGACTAAACACTACAAGTATTACTCTGACTTATTAGACCCTACACAGTCATCCCCCTTTACCTCTCTGATCCCATCTCTAAACATGTTCCCTCCCTCACTCCACTGGCCTCCTCCAATGTACCAGGAATGCTCTCCACCCACAGCTTCTGCATCTGATACTCCTTGTACTTCCTTCCCTTTTGCGGATATTTCCCCAGGGGCCATCTCATCCCTGGAACCTACATCGTGTTCCCATCTAAAACACAGCCACTTCCCCCAGTCTGATTCTTCTTATCACCCTTAGTGCTCCAGGTTTTTCTCCATAGCACTTAACACTGTCTAGCATCGTGTGTATTTTGATATACATTTGAACATATATTAATCTTGTTTGAGCTCTGGCTGCTCTACTAGAATGTAAAGTGCAAGCAGGCAGGAATTTTTTTTCCTGTTTCATTTTATCATTGAGAACAGTGCCTGGCATATGGAAGATACTCAGTTACTATCTGATGAATGAATGAATGAATAAACACCTGCATCACTGTTATATTATTATTGTTATTATCTGCTTTTTAGCAATAGCTAACTGCAGCACTCAGAATGATCAAATAACTTGTGCAAGGTGACAAAGCCAGGTTTGTCTAACTTCAGCAGGGGCTCATCACCACTACCCCATCTGGCCTGTGGAACTATAACATTAATTCCTGAACCTGATGATTTTCCTGATGTATTATGCAGTTTCCTACCTGACATGACCCTGTGAGACATGAGCCCAGGCAAATAAAGAATAAGGCAGGATCCAGCTTGGTTTGCACAGAAGCAGGTATGCAAGACTTATTTGAGGGCATTGAGGAAACTAAAGGATTAAGAATTATCATATGGGTGCCTGCAATTTATATGAAATTTGAGAGGTATAGTTTGTGAGCAAATGACTCTGCTTCTTACAAGCTGGGTGACTTTGGGGAAGTTTCTTCACTTCTCTGTGCTTTGCTTTCCCATTTATAAAATGGGGTTAGTGATGGGGAATAAGTGAGGTTGTGTGTAATGCTGAAAGTAGGGCCTTAGCACATAGTGAGCACTCAATGTATTCCCTCTTGCTGTTAGCATTATTATGGTTGGGGCTGGTATTTTAAGTTGAATAAAATACAAGCAACTGCCTACTATGGCCTAAATAGAGCTATGAGAGCTCACTTCTGCCAAATTCTCAACTTCATGTCTTACGTTTTTCCCACTTGCTCAACTCCAGACACTGGCTGTTCTCTTTCTTGAACAGCTCATTCCCTGTCCAGGGCTCGTTACTGGCTGTTTCTCCCAGAGAAAAACCACCTCTTCCCATTGCTGTCTTTTCACTCTTTAAGTCTCAGTAAACAGTGAGGCTTCTGTGAACGACCCAAACATCTCCCCTAATGGTCACTATCTATCAATTTCTTTTTCTGATCTTTCCTTCCATATTTGGAGTTATTAAATTTCTTAAAATTTTAAAATTATCTGTCTGTCCATGGGAATGCAAGAGAACAATGGTCTTATCGCTTTTCTTTACCTTAGCCCCTAAAGCAGTGTCTAGATCATATACTAGATGTTCAGTAAATATTTGTGGAATAAATGAATGAGTGAATAAATAAATAGATAAATAGTTTATTTAGGATGCCTGGTTCAGATGGGGAAGTTCAGCTACAAGAGAACATGGAAACACATTGGACAGAGAATAGTTTAGGAGGTGAAAATGAGGACTCTACACGTGGGGGCAAATCATCAGCAAAGACAAACATTTCAACTTCTGGTACAATTGTTGTGTTGACTCTTTGGATATGACTTTGCATGTCTTCCTAGAATTAAAGTGTGTTATTCAAAAATGTACAATTGTTGATCATTTAGAGGCTTGGTTCCCATCTGTCTTGAAGAGTATTATTTTGGTACATGGCCCACTTTCACAAGGCTCTTTTCTCTAATGTACCCAGCATATCATTTGACCCCCTAATTACTGAAGAGAATCTGAATCCCTATGCTTTTGAAGTGCCTACAGGTAATGTGAATCATTAGAAGCATATGTCATAAAAGCTGAAGACATTTTTCAAATCACTTAAATTATAATAATTAATTTAATATGCTTCATATGTTTAAACTATATTTAGTTTCATGCCATATGCTTTTTTACATGAAATGCAGTTCCAGATTTTTCTATTGCTCTTAAATACAGTACCCAAACTGGAATTTTTCCAGCACCTCAAGAGTTAACATGCCTACAATAATGGAACATGTCTTAAGTATCTGTAATAAGTATGAAGGGTAAAAGAAAAAAAAAAAACTTACCTTTTAAAAAAATGACCCACTTTGAATACCATTTCTTAAGTCGGTTACTTCTGCATTGGTGGCTGTTTGCTATATCCAGCAGTCAGGGCTTTGTTCAGACAAAGGCCTGAGCAGCCAACTCTGCTAAGATAATCGATGTCACAGCCTAACTAAGATAGGTTCCTGTCACAGGTTCTTAACTCTGCTCTGAAGTTGCTTTTTTTTTTTTTTTTTTAAGAAGAATCAGGTTTTCAAAATATTTTAGGATTTATGATGCATGTTTTGTCCTTAGATCTTTCTAGTTTCTCCCCATTTTTCAGAGATAGGTTAGCTGTTTTAGATAAAGTTCACCATTGCTTCTATTTTATATTTTGTTTAGTTTGCTTTTCAACTGTTACCATCATAAGGTCATGTGACAGTCAAATCATGCCATTGTGGTTTTGATGATGAATCAGATGCAACAGTAAGAGTGCTGACAATTTACACAGTGGCAAATAAAAGATTTTATGACATAGATAGAACTAGAAGTGGAAATATTTATCAACAAATATTGATTTCTCTTTTAGACTATTTTTTTTTCTTTTTCTTTTAAGAAGGTATTTAATTTGTGGCTTATGTGGCAAATGTTAAGTAGCAGATTCATTTTAATTTGCTCTCCCTGCTGCTTTCAGCAGTTGTTGAGTAATAGTGCTGATAATGGAGATGAAATGAAGAAAGACTACTACTTTGTGACATGACGAGTCACGACTGAAAGCATTATTAACTATTTGAATTCTACTGTGTTAGTTCTCTGACTTCCATGAACTTTTATGTAGAGAATCAATGACATTATTTCAGGAAACTATTTTTTGATAGAGTTGGGAATTTTTGTTTTCACCTAGATCTAGGACTTCTATGGATCCTGTAATTTACTTTTTTTAAAAGAAAGGGAAAAAAGAAAGCTCTTCATTTCAATTTGCATGCTTTGGATTATTTCACTGATAACCCAGCAACAACCTGTTCCACTCTCTATTGCCAAACAATTATGCATAAAATCACCCTGATATTAATCTAGGGAGATTCTGACAACCAGAATTTACCACCACCTACTTAGCTAAATTTTGAAAAGTTCTTATTCTAAACACATTTGTATACTTGTATTTGTTTTCTTGGTTTCTTTGTTTGTTTGCTTTTTATAGAGAGACAAGTAATTTTGCCACAAGTGAAAATCCTGAGGAATCTAGTTGACAAGACATGATATTCCCTATTTGATGTCTGTAAACTCAAATTAGCTACAGAAAGAGTGATTTCTAGGCCAGTGCATAACAGCAATAAACAGCTGCATGGTCAGGGCTGGCTATCTGCTTCTGGACTTGCTTTTGCTAATGTCCACTGGAACATGAGAAGAAACATAAATAAATTTTCTTTTTGCAAAGACTACTTCATTACAGGCCAGCTGTAACCTTAATGGTCAACAGCTGTAAGAGCACATTGGCCAAAAGCAGAGAAGAATTAAAATATAATAGAGATTCAGAAAATAGAAGAATTGACAAGTGTTGGAAGAACACACCATTGCCTAAAGTCAGAGATGATTTAAAGTAGAATATTCTGGTAAAATGTTCATGGGAAGAATATTCTTAGTATTTAACTACTAGTAACAGGTACTTCAGCTTTAAGAATTGATCCTTGGTCCTTAATGTTTTATTTATAGTTCTAACCCTCATGTGCAAGTTTTTACAAATACATTTTGGACCAAGGTATGCTCTCTACTGCCTTCGATTTGTCAAATGTTTTTTGAAAAATAGTTTCTGATCAATTTTATTCTTAAAGTTTTATTTAATAATAAAATATACATTTTTCTGCTTAGAAAATTAAATTTAGGTTAAAGCTGTAGTTTAAAGAGTCCAACTTTTCTTAAATAAAAACCAAATTAATTACTTTATAGTATCTCTCAGGTTATGGACAAGATGTGTTTCAGCAAAGTTTGACTGATACTAAACCCTTTTATGACCCATTTAAAATTGTGCCGCACATTTTTCTACTTCACCAATTGCTTTATAAAAGGAATTGGGTCCAGAATACCAAGTAATAAAAACATTGTTTCCAAGAATTAATTTCAACTCCACATTTGGTTCTCTTTCTTACTTTAGAAATGTGCTCTACCTGCAGGTTCCCTAAATGATCAGATTTTTAAAAAAGCAATTGTTTATATGAACTTTAAGTTTGCAAACTTGTACACTCCCAAAACTGTTACTAGTCAATAAATGTTATCAGAGAGCCATTTTATGTACAGCCCATTCAATTTATGCAATAAGAAATTATGTGATATAATTTCAAGTAGTTTTTTGAAAACAATTATTTAGGTGTTAGCTTTAGGTATAAAGTAATAACATTTGCAGGGAGTTACCAAGTAGGAGGGAGGATAGCAAGGAAAGAATCGCTTGCTGCTCAACATTCTGTCCAATTTTATTCTTGGAACTGCCAGGTGACAATTTATATGTATCTTTTCTTGTAAAACCCCAATTCATTAACTTCCTTGAGACTTGCAGCTCTGGAAATTTAAGTTATATTAAAGCTGTAGCACCTGCTCAAACTTCTATAAGGTCTTTGCTGGTTTCGTTCTCTTGGTTTCTTGCTGCAGACATTCTGCCAGTGGAAATGCCAGTGATGTCTTCTGGCACTCTAGTGATGCTATGCTACCATTTTACAGCATACTGAAATCACAATAAACATGCCAACCTCAAAACAAGCAATGTGAACAAAATTCATAACCACCCCTCTTTATATAGATGGTGCCAATACAGCATTGTGCTTGGCTAGTGCCTCCAAAAAATATGCCTCATCTGACTTGTATTGTTCCTATTGGAAATATTTTGTTCTTCATTTACTTTTGCTAACCAAATTTTATGGTAAACAAACGGAAGGAAATCACACTGGCTATAAATTAACATACATTAAAAGCATGTCCATTTACCTTCCACCATACTTTCTTGTCTATGTAACAAGGACATTCATAATGTCCTCCTTGTTCTTGCTATTAAAAAAATTTTACAATTCATACTGCAAAATATTCTGGTAACGCCTCTGGCAAATACATACAGTAAATCAGCCCTGCCCTTGCCGAAGTTTTAATTTGCATGCCTGCATCTCTGGAAACATTCCGGAGCCTTCTAAGAAAGCATTCCAGTGTCTGCCTCTGTAAGAGTCCATATGGCAAATGCCTTTGAGATCACAGAACTTTCCTTATTTAAGGCCAAACATATCCCCTTTGTGTGTCGAGTTCTCAGTAAGAGCCTAGCAAAGATTCTGGAAATTGTGAGGAGAATAAAGGCAAAGTATAGTTAAGAGATTGAAGGAAAATAAATTGGAAGGCAAAAACCTATATGTGCTGATTAAGCAGCACTCATAATGCACATCTTGGAACAAGGCACACTTCTCGCTTCTTTGCTTCAGGAGATGAGAATGGAGAGGACATATATCAGATGATGGAGTGGATTAGGTTAGCAGTTCAATTAGAGTTTTTAAATGCTCCCTCTGATACATACTGGTTTCTTGTTTAATTGTACTCAGGAGACACCTACCATGAGTGTTATTTAAAATGAAAGATCTAGGGATTTTAAGAACATTTGATTTTTTTTGAATGGGGCATTTATAAATTACATGTGTGCAAACAAAACTTTCAAGTGTGTGCTCACCCGGTCCAGCCCTTACTGTAAAAGGCAGTCATGCCTCTGGAAAAAATAAATCACAACATCAATTCTGTCTCTGAAATGCAAAATTACAACTTTGAAATCACATTTAGGAGCTTGTGCTAACGATGAAAGGAACTTAAAGGGAATAATGAAAGGGAAGATATTTTTAAGTGGGTCTTTCCCCCTAAAGACTTGGGCAGTATTTATTTGTTCCAGAAGCATTCATAGAGTGCCTTCTCTGGGCCCAGCACCCTGCAACATGCTGGGGTGGGGGGAGTGGGGAGCAGAGATGATTACACCATGGTTCGCCCCTTTAAGAAACCCACAGTCTACTGGAGGAGACAGACATGTAATGAATGATTATAAAACCCCCAGGGGAGAAAATGACCGAGACGGCTATGGAGTTAAATTCCCCTTCCCACCGCCACCACTAACCTGATGGGGTCAAAGGGCTTGTAAAAAGTAACCACTGGGCTGGGTCTTAAGGATAGAAGTTAGCCCCATAAATAGGTCTGGGATTGGGGTGGCAGAGGGCATGAGCACAGTCAGAAGGGGGTGAGAAAGAGCTGGGCTGCTCCTTAGCCACACGTAGTCCTGCACGACTGTGGTATAAAGGGGAGGAATGGAGTGGTGACTGCTGAAGTTTAAGAGCAGACCAAGCAGGACCCAGACCATTAAGCTCTTGAGCTTGGATTTTTTAATTGTAGGTCTGGATATCGCAGACTTCACTATTTTTGTCATAGCTCTGTACTGTCTTAAATACATTCTTTAAGTTGTCTCTTTTTTGCCCAGTTCAATATTATTTTAAAATAAATTTTATAAATGGATCTCAAAATCAAAAATTTCAAGGGGAGTGACTGGAAGTTTGGAAGATGATAGCAGTGAAAAGAGGTGGGATGGGAGAGAGTGAATATTGTCAGCATCAGAAGGAAGGGAATAAGCTCTTGAGGTGGTGCAATGCATCCAGGAAGATGCTAAACTTCCCTTTCTGGTCCTCAGGTCTGGCAGAAAGAGGAGTCACAGAAAAAATGCTTTGAAGAGAGAACAAAATTCACTGCAGGGCAAAGGAAAGGGAGACAGCCTTCTGGCAACATCAGGAAGAATACAGTAGAAACTGTTAATATTAAGGGTTCCAGAGGCAAAGAAGCAAGGCAGGGTGGTTGGTCTACAGTGAGAATCAAGTTTTGACATTTATGGCAAGAACAGAATGAGGGTCCTGGAGAGGACAGAAGCCTTGTAGGGTGCCCAGGGTTGGGGAGAGGTATCAGGGAGGAGGAGAAAGCTGGTAACTGCTGCCTGGAGAGCAATCGGCCTTAAATGGGTCAAATTTTTGCCCAATTGATTCAGTGCCAAAACTGGGTAAGCCATTGAAGGCTCATTCTAGTACCTGAATGGATTTCAGATGATTATTCCATAATTGTCCTTTACCAGCCCTCTCCAGGTATCTAAGCTAGAAGGAGACCTAATTAATTCTACCAGCTGCACTGCAATATTGACTTGGCTTCTTGATGTTGTGTGATTTGTGCCTCAGTCTCCCCAGAAGAAAAATGGCTATAATCATTCTTAACTTCATAGAGCTGATGTCATCATTAAATGAGATAATGCATATAAAATACTTATCAGACTAAGTGCTCAAAAACTTCTGCTGTTGTTCTTAGATTGAACTGAAATTGCATGAAATGTTTTATTTTATTTTCACTATTGCTTAACAATATTTCAGTGGAATATCTTTATAGAGAAATATTTGAGACATATATTATTCTTGGGCCATATACAGAATACTTAAAGAATTCTAGAAACATTCTATGGTTTTTCCCTTTCTTCCCAAGTACTTCAAATTAGCCTTATCACTGAAAGATCAAAGTCACTGGGATGAACTATGTTCATGACAAATAATTTAGCCGAAAACATAGGTAGGTTATGTTATGGCCAATATATGCATTCATGCCAACTTGGCAATAGTTCTTCTTAATTGTCATCCCCTCTTGCTACCACTGCAATATGTCTGCCACTTCACCTCTGGGGAAATACTCATTTTTTCCCTGTTTACATGGCTTCCTGTACAAAGTCCCATCCAAGACTGGTTCTCATATTACTTATATATATGAAAGGAATCCTTTCCATCACTCAGAAATACAGTAAATCTCTCAAATATTTTTCCATGAGCCAGCCGCTAAAGACTTCTTAATGGGAACAAATTATTGGAAAGGGAATGGATATTATGGATACGAAGACAGGAATAAAATTAATGATGGCTGATCTAAAGGGTAATACTAGGGGAGTTATGGGACCAAAAATAGAAGGATGAATTTTCCAGGCTTCTTTGCCCTCACACCCTACATTTCCTAGTCTCTCTCCTTAAGTCTCTGCATCATCTTCACTCCCATTATAAAACTGTCTGACCAAAAGTGGAGGGGCAAAGACAGAAAGTGTTTCCTCAGAGCCTCAGAAAGCAATGCCATTGACTAGGTGGGTGTTCACCGTGAAAAGAGGCCCCAAGGTGATGAAACACTCCTCCCAACCCACCTGGGGTTCAGAAGATGCCACGAAACAGCCTGGGTTTCCGGAGATTATTACTTCTATGCAGATTCTTACTATTCTCTAAACTGGCCCTTTAAAATATTGTAAAATTTGTTGTGTTTGTCTCCAGTCCTTCCGGATGCCAAATACTTTAAAGCCTCCCCAGGATTTTCTGCTGCAAAAAAAAAAAGTGATCTGCTCAGTTAATTCATATTGAAATCACTGTGACCAAGTGAGTTTATTGTTCCCAGGGGTGGGGTGGAGTGGGGTGGTTTAAGGTGTTATTTGAAACAAAAGAATGAATAATAATCTTTTCGAGAAATTATTCTTTCAGAGAAATCACCTTTTTTGAGAAATTGTAATGAAAAGGAAGTTTTAGACACCTTCACATAGTTCTCCATCTATATGCGGATAATCCTTAAGGCAAAATTTGGTTTATTTTTTTCTTTTAATTTGCTACTGAATTTATAGGCAAATTTATTTAAAAGCATTTTGTTTCTCATGGTTGCATTTTGAGAGCAATGACACCTGATTGTAGGCAAATTTGTAAGTACTCACTTCAGCTTGAATGCTCTTCATTTATTCCTTATCTTAAATGCATTTCCTCCAATTTCCTCCTTAAAGTCTAATTCCACATTACCTTTCTAGGCAATGGGCAATAGCAGGGTAGGGGGTGGGGGGTGGGGGGGTGGAAGAGAATGTCTCCTGGCCTTCTTATCCATATCTGAAAAGTTAAAGAGTAAAAATTGTGCTTTAAAAAAAGTCCCAATATTAAAAAACTGTGGATTTGTATTCACTACTCATGTACTTATTCTTCTAGCAAAATATAGAACATTTTAAAGTCTTTGTTGATACTGAATAGGAAAGTTGTATCATGGAGAGTTGCAGTCAATGCACTATATGAGAAGGAGAAAAAGGATCATGTAGTGGTTTGTTATTATTTCATATGGAGAAATTACAAGAAATTTCAAAGGGGAAAATATGTGTGGCCATAAATTGTGTTTGTCTAATGTAACCACCATGTTGAAAACAAAATAGAAATGGCACCTCCCCATGGCCTAAACATCAGCTGTGCCTTTTAGCTAAATTCTAGGCAATGTCCAAAATCAAATCAACTTATCAGTATCCCGTCCTTGACATTAGTGTTAAAAGTCATTCTGTGGGTCTTTAGTTCCCTAAATGGTGGCTCTATTGTGTGCCTCACTAGCAACTGGCATTAACCAGTTACAAAGTTTGTTAAATTAGTCACCAAACAAGTGTATTTCAAAGTTTGCAGGGCAGGTAGGGCAGGCACATGTAAAGGGAAGAGATGAGGCACCAGCATCAAAATCCACATGGAAGAAAAAAAATTTTATATGTCCCATAATCAGTCAACCAAACCATGATTTCTGGGGCCCTAGAAACCTACATATAATAATTGTTCCCAAGTGATTTTTATGCCTTGGCCTTACTTATATTTCTAGAATTTCAGCCACTTCTTACAACTTCCACCACCATCTGATCCCAACCCTCAGCACCTCTTCCCAGATGATTGCACTGGCCTCTGGACTTGTGTCCTTGCCCTCTTTCACTTAATTCTCAAAACAGCAGCCAGAGTGACCCTAATGCATAACACATTTCAGACCACATCATCCTTCCACTCAACACCCTTGTCAGGGGCTGCCGAAGACTCTATATGTTCCAGCCTCTCATGAACTCTCTGATCATGTATCTTATTTCTCTCTCCTTATTGGCTCCTTGTGGCCTCACCCTTTGCTTCCCTCTTCAGGGCCTTCATGTTTACAGTTCCTCCCGTGAAGGAACACTGACCACTAGAACTTTCCTCAATGACAGAAAGGCTGTGTGTCTGTGCTGTCCAATGCAGTATTCACATGAGGTCAGTGGCTACTCTGATGGACATCACAGATCTAAAGGGCTTTTCCCCTAGACTGTTACATTCCTCACTTCCTTCCTCCTCCAGGTCTTACTCCAATGTCGTCTTCTTGGTGAGACCTTTCCTGGCCACTGTCCCTAAATTTTCAATGCATCTCCTTCCAGAATTTTCTATCCCCTTCCCTGATTTATTTTTTTTTTCCTTTTTAGCATTTATCACTATTGACAATACTACACACGTATTATTTATCTGTTTATTGTCTGTCTTCCATACTAATAAGTAAATATCAAGAGGGCAGGGAATTATTTTTCTTGTTTTGTTTGGTACCATTTGGTTTTGGTTCACTGTTGCATTCCCAGCACCTGGAACAGCATCTGGCACAGAGAAGGTTGCCCCAAAATGTCAAATAAATGAATGAATAAATGACTATTAATTAGTACTTCATAAAATGGCCATCTCGGCATTTGTGTTGGTGTGGGGGGTGAGGTAAGTGGTAGACTACTTCAGTGCATCCAAAAGTCCCTACTGCACTGAGTTCTGCAATGCCCAAGCCCAAAAGAGAAGTTACGATAATTCTAAGTACTAGATGTTCCTGAGGCTAAGAATTTGGCTACTGCCCAAATCTGGGCAATGCTAGCACATAAATTTTGCTCTAGCTGGGAATGCACTTTTTCTTCCTTTGTCAGTAAAATAACAATTTTCAGGTTAGGATAAAAAGAAATCCCCATTACTAAAAAACAAAGAAACAACCAAATACAAAATTAATCTATGGTTACTTACTGTCTTGAAATATCAGACTTACTCCCTTAGCTGCAGCCACCTGGAAGTCTGTTTCCTAATAGTACCATGCTCCCTTATATTAAGCTACATAAGAAGATAAAAACCTAATTGCCAAAAGCATACATCTCTTATAAAAATGTGCATAGAATTTTACCATACCAGTAAAAGCTCTGAGTAACTTCCAAAAATCCTGAAATAAAGTATAAAGAGAATTCCAAAATAAATCTTTTGGCCTTAGTCTTAGTCCTCAGATCATGGTTCTAAGAAGAATGAAAGAACACCATTAAAATAATTGCAAATTTATCTGAAGCTAAAAGTCATCTTGCTAGAGAAATATTAGAGAACAAAGCTTAACTTTGATTTTAACTAACTGAATAGTGAAGGTGATACCTTTTGTCGGGTTGGTCTTGAGAGAAGAATCTAGAAAATGTACTGAATGTGCCCTTGATTTTAATAGGATGGGGAAGGTAATCGTAAATCTGCACTTCAAATCACTCCCATCTCACCCCA
This sequence comes from Choloepus didactylus, assembly GCF_015220235.1. NCBI lineage: Eukaryota > Metazoa > Chordata > Mammalia > Pilosa > Megalonychidae > Choloepus > Choloepus didactylus. The sequence goes on along the minus strand of NC_051320.1, from coordinate 72,019,451 downwards.
TCCCCATCCCAGGGAAAAATAAAAAGTCTGACACACATCATCAAACTATTTCACCACGATTATCTGCAGGTTAAATGTTATCCTCTGAGGCAGGCGGTCAATTGCCGGTCTAATAGGAGGAATTGTTATCCTTCTTCTCATCCATTGAATGATTTTGATACCCACCCATGCCTCTTGCCAGCAAATTGTTACAGGCTCGAAAAGTGCCCTGTGTGTGACAGAGAAACAGAACAATTGAGACTGTCAGAACATCCTTTCTCTTTCCCATCCTTTTTTCTTTTTATAGGAAAATTGTTCTACTTATGTATAATTAACGTTCAAGAACACAGCACAGGCAGGGGTCTTACAGCCCCATCAAAATGCAAATCATAACAACATGTATGATAAAGATTTGGTAATAAATTTAGAATTCCCAGAGTAAATAGTATCTATTTTTCTCTACTGAACATATTCAGGCATGAACCAGAATCCTTTTTATTAGCCAAAGGATTTTTAGCTTAAATGTTGCCATAAATGTATACTGTCCATTACAGTTTCCATTACTCTGCTATTTTGTATTGAAACTTATCTGGGAGGGGGGATTTTATTCTTATAGTGCAAAATGCTTGTAAATAAATTTAGTTCCTATATTGAAACTTAAATATTCTCAGATTAAATAGACTAGCATAGTGACATGGAAAAAGCACAAAAAGATAAATCTAAGTTCAAATTCAGCTACACCACTTACAGGTGCTGTCATCTTTGGCAAATTTAAATCTCAGTTTCTTCATCTTCCTACCTTACACAGCTAATTTAGGGATCATATGTAAAGTACTTAATATATATGGTACATTATAAGTACTGGGTAAATTATAGTTATTATTATCATTATCATCATTATTAGTATTATTAAATAGTGCAAACACTATAATTACAACTAAAAAATATTTAAAAGGATGAATTCATAGGAAAAAAAAAGAGAAGACTCCATGCTAAAGTGTTAAGCGGGGTTGTGTTTAAGAAGCCTTTTTTCTGGTTTCCCACATTTTTCTGAATTTTCTCTAATACATTTAGTTTCACTGCTAATGAAAAGAATATTTTCAGTTTTCATACTAAAAATTCTTCCTCTGTTAATCAATATGTTCTCTTAGGAAAAGATAATACAAATTATATATTGGTTTATTTAAAGTGTGGAAGTACTTTTTTAGCAGTTTATATTAGAGAAATATCAAAATTAACTTGCCAATATAATTTCCCCCTTAAGATTTTTGAAATCCCTGTGAATCTAAAGAAAAAAATAGTCACAGCTTATCAAATAATATTTTTAAGAATATTTGATGAAGGCCCTGAGATATTTATAAGCTTTCTTCTTCGAAATGGGAAGTTCCTTTTTACCAAGACTGAACAAACTTTTACCCCGAATCTCATAAGATTTGTATAGAAACTCTGGGCAAAACCATGCTTCCAATTCTAGCTTCTGTCCAAATCATAGCAGTACAACCTTTCACAAATGGGAGCTCCCTTTTCACTGATACTGCATATATTTGCACCACCTGGAGAAGTTTTAGCCAGAGTTTAATATCACTTCATTTTTCTGTCTTTGGGTATTAAAAATAATCATTTTTGGTGGGAAACTTCCCATAGTTGATGTGCATATTTGTAAATGCCTGTTGTCTCATCCATAACGTTCCTGGAGAAATATTCTGCTCAGATTTTGAGTCATTTTTGTAATTTTTTTATTATTCCCTTCTCCACCCAAATTCCTTTCTCTTAATCTGGTTTATTTTTTATATTTCCTTTGTACAAGATGCTAAAGAGTATCTCTGAGTTGAAACAAAGAAAGAAAGGGGGAGGGAGATTGAGGAAGGAGGAAAGGAAGAAGAGAGGAAGAAAGAAGGGGGAAATAAGGGGAAAAGAGAGAAGAAAAAGGCAGAGAGCTGGAACAAAACCGTTCGTAGTTCCTAATGTTTATGATTATCTCAGCTTTCGGTATCTGCCCAGCACAAAGGGACACTTATCCATACTAGAAACCTCAACACAAGGATTAAGTGAAAATTTGCCAGGGGATGAAGAAAACTGACTGCTCTCTCCTACCCTCGTGGCTAAAGGACAAACAGGCCTTATTCAGATGTGAATCTCCCCAACTCCAACTCCTCAGGAAAAAATGAGTGTGAGGTGGTCCTCTTCTTCTGAAAGATGCCTCCCCCACCCTCACTGCAAGATCTCAGACCTCTCTCTGTGGCTTTCAGCAGAGGATGACGGGTTGTTGTGCCAAATTTTCGACGTTTGCATCATGCTAAGACACTACGTCAAGATTCTTGTCCCGCTCCGCAGAAGTTGGCAGGCTGCTCATTAAGTGCACGCAAGAGGGTGTATTTTTCCTTTACCACGCTATTTATCATATCTTTCCACGGGAGGGAACGCTGAAAGTCCCCCGTCACCCTGAGTCTTCTACAAAATGGAAAGAGTCTGGCTAATATCCTCCCCCGAGCCCTCTGGGTTCATTCGCAACGTGACATGAGCCCAGAGTTGTGCTTTATCTGTCGTTTACCCTGCCGCAACAGGCTGCAGTCATTAGGGTGGTTTCTGACCAGTTCTCTCTCTGAGGAATGGACAGAACAGAGTAGAAAGGAAAGTTGGCAAGGTCCGTGACAGATGATGGCAGCCACTGGGAATAAAGACCCAACTATGCTGACTGTCGGGGAGCAGTTTCCCCCATGTCAGCACACGGTCCATGGGGCAGAGGTACTTTTTTATCATTTTATGATCTACTGTACTTGGCATCTGTTCTGGCACTTGAGACTGTGTCTATTTTGGGGACCAGTTGTATATTCCCAGATTGCCATTTTCCTCTCCTTTTGCTCTGTTAAATATTCTACAGTAGATTATCACTTCATTTTACTTCAGTTCTTTCCTCTGACAGTGGTGTGGGGCAGTCTGGACTCACAGTCACTTCCTTTCTCAAACTCAATCTGTCTAAATGTCAAAAAGAAAAAGAAAAAAAAGAGAGAGAGAGAGAGTAGAAGTCTTCAAACCCCAGCAATCTGGCATTTCTGAAGAAATATTTGATAGGTGTTGCATTTCTGTAACTCTATTTGCTGGAGGGGAGATTGGGGTTGAAAATAGTTACATTTATGTTTAGCTCTTTCTGAAAAGCAATGTGTTCTTGAAAGCCCCGGTCACAAAAGCAGAGGCTGTATTGACTCATAGATTATTCTGTTTGATCTGAGATATGTGAAAGAAATTTGGGTAAATGATTTGGTCAACTATTTGATAAAATTCACAAAGCTAAGAGATAATTATTTCTCTCTTCTCTCCTTTTCACTCCCCTCCCCTCTCAACTTCCTCTCTCCCCCATCTCTCTCCCATTCTCTCTCTCCATGCTGCAAGAGTGTCAAATCTGGTGACAGGAAAGGACACATCTCTGAAAAAGCCTTATTGAAGGTTTTGCTACTTGCCTTTTGGTGTAAGTGCTGGCACTGGATATTTGCAGGCTATTTCAGACCATCCTAATTATAGGTTATCAGGCATAAAATTAGAGATGGCTTAACTAGGTCAACAGAATTCAGTGATAATGTATTACTCTGTGGTGGAATAGCTGGGATTAATGAAGTGTTTTACCTAAAAGTACTTCTATTGAGTAGCGTTCAGGAATGCTCCTGAGCTTGGAAGCAGAAATATATCAACTAATAATGCTGAATAACTCAGGGCTGCACAGAAACAGGATGTGTCTGTTGCACTATGGATTTCGTAACTTTTAGAAGTCAGGGTAGCCTTTCATTCCTTTACTTGTTTCAGAAAAAAAAAAAAAAAAAAAAGCCAGTATAGTCTGAAAGCAAACATAGTCTGAAGCCGTGAGAAGGGTGAGGGAAATAACGTAGGTTGAGAGTTTTAACATTTGTCGGCCACGGAGCTAGGTGTTTAATGAACAATAGCTCATTCAATTGTCAGGACCCCTGGAAAATGCTCTTCCCTCCCAATCTTAAAAATAGAGAAATGAAGCCCAGTTGACAACAATAATAGCCACAAGAACAATTTGCCCAACATTACAGCATCAATAAAGATCAGAACAAGGATTTTTTTTTTCTCAAGTGTCTTTTATTAAAGTCTGTGCAGTTTCCATAACTTCAAATTGGTATCTCAAATCTGTTAGTCAGCCTTTTTTTGGTTTTGTTTTTTCCTTTAGGGATATGCCTGCTTTCCAAGACTTGCAGCAGATTATCAACCTTCAAAATAATTACCCACTCATTTGGCTAGAATGCACTCAAAGCAAAAGGAAAATTTATTCTTGATTAGGAAAACATTACAAACTGCGTTTGCTATATCTCACGGACATAGGCAGGTTGGCAAAAAAAAAATTTTTGGTAGTCTAATAAATATTTTTAAATCATTAAGAAAATTAAGAAAAGATTTTGAAGTATTTTTAAAATAGCCACTACTTGCATTTAAAGATATTATTAGCACTAAAGTTTATTTCTAAGCATCCAAAAGGAAGGAGGCTGGCTGCATGTAATATCAGCCAAAATTATGTATTAGGTTTCAGACACCACTACCCTAGCTCTGAAACACAAAACTAATTTTCCGTATTTTTTTAAAAAGTCTGTTGCCATGCAAGTGCACAGGACTGCCTGAGTTCAATTCATGGCGAGTTGGAACCTGATTTTTAGTAAGTCATCTTCAACTATATCTTTTAATCAATAACATTTCAAAAGGAGGATTTAATATTTTTCAACTTTGGCATAGTTTTGATAATGAATTCAGGGTCTCTTCCCATCCCTCAATGTGAGGTTATGTTATAGTACGACTGCCAATAATTCAGTTATCTTCTGGGAAGATATGAATTTGTCTAAGGCTCTCTGTTTCCGCTGATTCCTTATGAGTTATTCCTTGGCTAAACAGGAACAACACCTTTTCCTTGAGACTCACTTGGGAGAGGCTGGGTACTTGCAGTGGCTCCCTCAGCTCTTTCATCAGTGCTTTTCTTCTGTTGACGTGACCAGCCTCTGGTTGGGCCCTCTTCTATCGGAGGCGTTCCCTGTCTACAGCATCATGAGTCTGGATCTTGGGTGAGGCACGGTAGATTTCCTGACCCTCATATCCACAAACCATGTGAAAAGAGAAGCTTTAATAACGATATTTAGTCTAGGTTGGCTACAGCACAAGGGATACAGGGATAGCAATCTATCCCCATATTACTCTTTTCTTTTATGTTGGTTGAAGGTGGTTTCTTTGAACCCTTTCAAACAGCAACTTCTAATATCACACCTGAACTTTTTTTAATAAGACAAAAATCCCCAACACATCTACCAAAATAATTTCAGAAAGCTAATGATAACTCTAAGATCTTAATCACTGTCATACGTCAGACAGTACAGACAGAAAAAAAATGACAATAGAAAAATATTAAATTCTTCCAGAGAGCTTGGTGTGATGTGTTATGGATAATCTCAGCAGAAATTCTGGGTCACTGTAATGGAAAATCACTGTATAGACCCACAGGTATACATACCGTTTTAACCAACACAAACACGCACAGGCATAAACACTGTGTGTGTGTGTGTGTGCATGCACACGTGCGAGCGTGCATGTTATAGACAACGTACTCCTGTTAAGGTGAATCTATTTAGGGACAAAATAATGAACCTATTTAGAGAACACACGTACCTTCAAGAGACATGCCTTTGTCAGCAGTTAAATGGGGATTACTTTTTTCTAAAGCCACTATAGGTTTGCTTTCTCAAACCATCTTATCAAACCAAGAAGCTGCCTTCTTCTTCTATATGCCACTCAGTCAAAAAGTAGTAGAGAACTTCTTGTTTCTAGTTGTATCTCAGGAGTTTGCAAGAGAACCAGAGGGCCAGGGACAAACCAACATTTAGATTTTAAACTTTTATTTTTCAGTTTGCGTGTTGAACTGAGAGAACTGTGTGAATAGAAATTTATGTTCCTGGTATGAGTCTGCTAGATATTATCCCAGTAGTGTTTATAATTTTATTTCCACCAATCACTGAGAATTCTCTAGAAAAACCACACTGCATTCATTAAATAGCCTCTGGCAAGGAGGAGAAGAAAAAGGCCTTGATTTTCTATCAGATTCATAGAAGAGGTTTCCTTTCAGGGAAGAGAGCACCTTGAAGTATTTGCCAAGAATGTGAAATTTCTGGTGTCTCTAGAGTTCAGTTGTCTTCTTGGTGATACTTGGATGGAGGAAAATTTGAAGTAGAGAGTGACGGAGTAAAAAGAACAGATTAGTATATATACAGAAGAAACTACACTGAGAAACTGAACAGCCAAAATAATCTATGGAAAACTTAGTGTCATGTCTAGGGATTATGACTAATCTCTAATTTCCTGAAATATGTATTAAACCATTTGTAGTTGAAATCAAATGAAGTTCCATTCACCTGATTTATTCATCAGTATCTGCTATCTGCCAGACAGTGAGCTTTGTGTAGGAACCTGAGAACGCAGCCACTGCTGTCACAAAATTCATGGTCTGGTGGAAGAGAAGGCACTTAACCACAATGTTATGGTTAAGAGAGGGAAATGGTTTGAGAGAAAAGCAATAAGTCCAATGAGTTTGAGAGGGATGGTCAAAGAAGGCTTTCTGGATGGCAGGACACCACAGCTGAATGTTCAAGGATGACTATTGAGGGGAAAGCTGTTCCAGCTTGACCAAGAACATCAGGAAACTACATGCATTGTATTAGCACTGGAGTACAGGGTCCGTGTTACAGTGAGAGTCGACTGTAAGCAATAGACTGGGGTCAGATCTATTCCTTGCAAGCTCTGGTGTCTACATTTTATCCTCAAAACTGCGAGTACCTATTGAAGGGTTAAATAAGGGAGTAACATCAATTCCTTTTCTGCCTCATAAGATGGAAAAGAGGGTGCTCTGAAGTTTGGAGATAATAGTTTGTAAGATAGCAGTAGTTCATATCCATTGTTCAGAGCTGATTCACCAAAGCGGCAGAGACCTGCATGTGGTTTTCAAGTTGGGAATGTTTATTAACAGACAGGAAAAGACCCGTTTTGCTTAGGAATTTCTCATGGATGACTCTGGAGGAATTCACATGTACTCTAAGCTCTTTCTTTCAGCTCAGGTTGTTGCTCAAGCTCATTGATTCTTTATCTTTGACTATTTTTTGGCAACAAAGACCAGTTCTGTTTCTTTTGAGTCTTGTGTGAGGAGTATTTCATCTCTCCTGATACCTGGGTAAAGCCAAACATCAAAATGGTTTTTCAGTGAAAATAAACTTTTGATTAAAATTTCTTTTCTGATTAAATTTATCTTTTTGTTAATAAGGTAAACATATATGATTCAACTTTATCTATTTGTTTTCCTGGTTCAGGAAGTGAAGAAAGGACATATCTAACTTAAAAGGCTTCAAGGAAAAATGTTTCTACTTTTGGCAGCCAGCCAGCTATTTTTTTAATAGGACATACTAACATTTCTTTCCTGATTATTAGCAATCTAAGTGTGCATTGATTGTTAATATAAATTAATATTTAAAACACTTTTTCATGAATAGTTATTTTTTTATATCTCTGCAGTGGGCTGGGCTAGTTTTAGAATGGAATCCTCAATACAATCATTTGCCAAAATAAACCAGTCCTCTTTTAGCTCACTAGAAATCTCAGTATCAAAAAAACTGTAAATTAATCCATGAAGTTGGAATAATTAGTTGACCCTTTATTTTGAACTTTAATATGTTTAATATGCTTCTTTAATTATGTTGATTTGTTTTCTCAGAAAATACTTTTCCTTCATTTTTTTAAAGAAAACCCCATAAAGACTTGGCCAATCAGTTCAGAACTCCCTGAAAAGACATTTAAGAAAGTGATTGGAAAAATGTGATTATGTGTAAGATAGAAACAGACCTTCTTCCAAAGCAGATATTCTCAGTAACCATACTTGTACTTTAGGTAGTTTTCCAAACCATCTTCATTTGAATCAGAATAGAAAATACTTGTATCATAATTGCTTCATGCCCCAAATACAATTTTTCTGGGCCCTGATGTGTTTTCCTTTTTGACTCTCCCTTGTGTAGTTATACTACCTCCACCCTGCTACAAGCTGCCCTCACTTGCCCATTGCTTATCTCTTCCCCTTTCCAACCAGTTCCTAATGTCATTGTCCAGCTAGTAAAAATAGTCAGAATTTATAAAACCTAACGACATCTGGCTGCATGCTAGGACCTGGGCAAATAATATCTCATTTAATGTTCTCAATAGCCTGAAAGGTGAGTGTTACATAACTCCTTTTTAAAAACAAAGTGAAGCTCGGAAAAGTTTAGCAACTTGCCCATGAACATAAAACAGGTAGGTGCCTCCAAATCCAAAGCCGATACACTCTCTGTTCCATAACTCAGTCTCCCAAAGTGTGATCATTTATACGGTAACATTTTCATGATCAAGAAATCTTCCCTAATTCATCGTATCATATCTGAGCTCCTCTGCTTGATTTTCCAAAAACCTTTTCTAATCTGCTTCAATGGAACTCACTAAACAAGTATGGAGTAAAGATAATGTACCAGGTACTGTTCAGGATAGGAAGGAGGAGTGAAAAGAAGGATAATGGGTCTTAGCCTAATTATGCAGGTTCACTTTCTCTCCCACTCCTGATCGCGTCACCTGTTTTGAGCAAATAGCCTTCTTCACTCATGCCACGCTTTTCCCCACTCCCAAGCATTTATTCCCCATATCCCATAGTGAGCTTTCTTTCGTTCTTTGAAATTATATTCTTCTTTCAAGGCCTAATTTAAGTGTCACCTCCCCCGTGAGGCTTGCACATCCTTGGCGAAATAGTTAGTGCCTCAAGGTTTAATTCTTAGTATCTTCTTGTTTCATATATGTTATTTCATCTCACCAACAAGTCTGTAAACTGTTAAGCAACCAGGGGCACTCCCCTTTTTCATTTCCCACATAGCACCAGGCCTCCAGTAATTGCTGAGTTAATAATTCTGTCTACCCTTTAGCAGAAGGGAGAGGAAGCAATAGGGACTTGTTGGAAACTGACTCATAGCCTAGAATTACAGGAACTTTCTCTCTCCTTTGCTGAGCAGAGAGCATTGTCCAATGTCATGAATCATGGAATTACCAAATTATTTCATCTCCTTGTTAACCTACCTCCTTCTTATCATAAAGCTCGCAATATGAGAAAATAAAATGTCTAAAGTATTAAAAAGTATTCTAAATCATAAAAGTAGGCACCACAAGATATTTCTGGTGCAAAACGTTACAAGGTCTGTAACATTTCCTTGCAAAAGCCAATGAACATTGTCTTTACCTATTCAGTGGAAATAGTCATTTATAGCTATTGAAGTTAATATATTTGAGACAAGAGAGAGAATTTTTAAGATTTAAGTTGCTTATATGAAAAATTCTTGGAGTCCTCATTGTAATACTGTTTTGAATAAGACAGCTTCCTCTGAGGAACACACCAAGGAGAGAACTTCCAAAATGCACAAAGAACATTGCAGTAATTTCAAATGGTGTGAATGCTAAGTGCCCATCTTGGCAAAGCCATGTGGAAGGCTTGGGAAGGATAAAGCCAAATAAGAGCTTCTCCCTATCTCCTAGGAGTTGCAGTCTCCGTACCTCTTATGAACACTAGATATTTTGTGATGAATTGTGGCTGGGTAGAGAGTGTTGTGGTACTGTGGGCAATGCCAAAGGAAAGAGATCACCATGACAATTTTCACAAAACAGGTCTCAAGTAGAGGGTTGTAGAAAGATTTAGGAATATTGAACATTTATGAAACGACTAATAACAAATTTGGGTGATACACAGCCTTGGTACAGACATAATTATTTTCCTTTCACTCTCTCTTAAACATACTGAAACTCTGGTGCCTTTAAAGTGAAAAGTTGCATTCCGTTTTGCAAACCATCAAAGTTTCCGGGTAGGTCAGGGAGTTACGATTTTCAGATTTTCTGATAATGTTATCAGCTGAAATCGCAGTTCTAAGTACAGACTCAAACATTATTCCAATATCCTGCCAGAATTATCTTTCATAGAATAAGAGAGACAGCAATCGCACAACCCAGCCTCAGGTTACAGCTGAATCACATTCACCACCAAGAATTTCTGCATACGATGCGAGAAGACTGGCAAGATTAGCACTTCCTCTTTGGACAGTACGGTCCTTTCCATTTTCACTCCATCACCACCAAAGACAACACAAGATGTCCTTTCCTTGTTTCTTTGCACAGTTAATAAACTCAGGAGGTTTTCTGTTTGTTCTAGATTGTCAGGAGAAATGAATTTATGTGACTCTAAAAGGAGCCAGAAATAAGCCTTTTTGTGATTGAATTCTACTGTTTTCTCCAGGAAAACAGGATTAAACAGTTTCATGTGGCTGCAAAATAGCCACATGAAAGAGCTTGAGACGAAGTTTCAACTATTTCAAACATGTCTTTTCTTTCCTACTGACCCTTCTGCACTTTCCTGTTAAGATTCTGAAATAAGAAAGTTAACAGGTTCAGAGGTCCCACTGTTTCCTACTTCTATTTCCAGTAATAGCTCTCAGGGCTGCTTTGTCACCAAGACCCCCAGAACTGAACACAATTGCAGCAAAAGGTACTGTGAGTAGAAAATGAATCCCTTATATTGAAAAGAGAAAAATATTTTGTTGCTTTAGGAATGAGACTGTAGACAATGGTACACTTTTCAACAACATATTACAAAGGGATGGCTAAACCAATGGATGATTAGACGATTGACATAATTTTTTAAAATATTAAAGCAGAATTTTCCAATTTATTATGGCTTTCATGCATTTTCCTTTTAAATTGTGGTTGCAATGCTTACCAAAAATTTAGATGTGCAAACTGACTATTTTGATGTGTTTTGTCAGCAAGAGTTCAAAAAGCGATGTGAACGCTTATAAAGTCTACTTACCTTACAGTTTTCTTCCAGGAAATAAAAGTCCTTAACTCAAGTCTTAAACAATGATTCTTCCAAAAAGAAAAAAAAGGCACTCAGTTAGCCATGGCTTCTCTGTCAAAATAGAAATGGAGAAATCATTTGAGATGTGGATGCTTAGTGATCTAATAAAATCAGGAAAGACTTTTGGGAATTTGGACTCTTATGTATGATAGTGTGTCCTATATATAGCCCTAATTTTAGCCTGTAACATATACGCTTCATAATATATATGTTTCAGGGAACTTCATTTCACCTTTCTGACATTACCAAACTTTACAAATTTTAGGTGCTTACTCAGAGGAGTTGCATCCTACAGAATAGTTAGGTTTGAAAATCAGCTGATAAATCAATAGTTACACATCGTAAAAATTACCGTTTAAAACCTCTTAAATTTCCATGAAGTATAATAAAATATATGGTTATGTAAAAAACTTTATAGAACAATGTGTATATACACAATATATGCGTTGAAGCACAGTATGTGATAATGGAGCATTTTTAATTACATAAAAGTGGAAGCACATTCATATGAATTTGAACAAGTTGAATGCATATAAGATTCCCCTATAATGTATTTTGGGGTAATTTTTATTTCAGAGATGTTGGGGTATAATGATTTAATAGAAAGCATCCAATGTTTTGATAATATACTGAGTGTCACCAATAGATGGAGAGCATACATTGGGGAAAGAAGATATGTAATAGAAGAGGTGACAACCAGAAGCCACTGGATTGCTCATTCAGGCAAATGTTGCCAATCATTGAGTTACTTTTGATGGTTAAATTACAAATTTAGGAAGTCAGCTGACTATTTTCATTTTTTTCATTCCTGATGGCTGTATTACAAAAGGTACTGCATGTGCTTGCCTACTTAGGATCAGTGAGCACCCAAACATAATAGGTCGGCTTGGTGAGTGTGCGTTAAAGTGGCCAAGCAGGGCTAACTTCTCGGGTGGTAGGCGGTGCAGAAACAGCCTCCACTTTTCTTCACAGAGCAGATCACTGTGTCCTCTGGTGTTCTGACTCCACCTCTGAAATCCCTCCAAACCCTCTTGACAGTAAAACCTACAACAGGTTAGTCTGCCGCCGCTGCCACTGCTGCTGCTGGTGCTGCTGTGGTTTCCTAGCCATGTCCTACTCAACTTTTGTCTGGCCCCAACTTGTTGGTGAATGTGTTTCTTCTGCCCACCCTGCTTCTGCTCTCTTCACTTCAGCTCCCCCTACGGAAGTGCTTGGGAACCCTGCCATCTGCCATTCTGAGCACGAAGTCATGGGGACCCACTGCAGCAGACATTTCTGGGAGCACAGCAGTGCTGGAGGACTTGGTCCTAGGGGCCCGCTCTTAGCATTTAAGATTAAATGAGGCTCGGGGATGCTGCTGATGAAATTCTTTAAAGAGCTGGATGGGGTGCCTCTGTAGTAGGTCTGGGTCCCGCCGTCATTACAAGGGTTGAACTGACTTGCCTTTCAAGTCTGGGTGGATGCACATTTGCAGGCTGCCCTAGGGCCATCCTACTTTGAACGTATGCAGAGCAAATCCCATTTTGAAAACTCCAAGACATTGTTTATTTTGCTAACACTATGAAGGTTCTTCCGTGATGCACAGATTTTTTTAACCGCATGGAACTTTTCCATACTTGTCCTTAGCTAATTCTGCAAGCACTCTCCACTGGGTATACCTTTTTTCATTCCACACCTAGCACTGGAGTGCCCAGCATCTGTCAAACCCAGTACTAGGGAGTGGGAGGCAGGGCATCATGGTGGATAAGACCGTGTGCTTTGGAGCCTGGCTGGCTTGGATTGATTCCCAGTTCTGCTTCCAGGGCAAGTGTCTGGACATCATTAGTACTTATTTTCCTCATTTGTGAGGTGGTGAAAGTAATAGGACCCACTCATAAGGCAGCGAGGATTATCTGTTCCAATGTATGTAAATGTCCTAGCACAATGCCTGCACATAGAACAAGTCAATAAATGGTTGCTATTATTCGATTGCTGTTATTCTTGAATTAGGGGATGGGATATAAGGTTTTTGCCTTCAAGTAATGCGTCAGCTAGTACGGGGTTAGGCATGTAATCAGTTATGTACATATATAAGTACTATAAGGGAATTAGTGAGATCGAAGCTCTGAGGAGAGCTGATCAATTCTGCTTGGGGGTGGGGAGAATTGCATCTGTTGAGGATGGTGTCTCTAAGGAGATTTTACTTGCACTGAGGCTTAACAAAAAGAAAGGTTTTGATAGATTCTTTAGTGTTATATCATTTTTTTTTTTTGTATTTAATGTGTGTTTCTTAAAATGTCCCTTCAGCTTAGAATATTCTTATTCCCTACCATTCCAAAATCCAAATTCTATCAGTCTTGCAATCCAAAAGGCCCTGCTCAAATTTCTAATCTTCCTTGATTCCTTTCCTGATGAGTGAATAAATTAAATATTACTTGAAAGTATGCTTGTAGGCTGAGGTCTGAAAATAATTTTTCTTATACAGAAATTTATCTTGGCATGAGAATTGCCATAATGGAATATAACCTGTATTAACATGAGTGCCGTCAATCATTCTCTGAGATGAGAATGATAAACATTTCCATTTTTGATCCAATTAAAGCTAGTAGAGCTAGAAAAAACCATATGGGCCCCTTTTCTTTTTTTAAGTGGTATAAATTTTCATGGCAAAACTATCCAACAGATTCAGAGACAATAATATGCCAGTAGAGTTTGGATAAACAATCTGCTGATATAACATAAAGGTCTTGGAACAATAAACAAGGCCCATAATACAGGGAACTGATAGAATCAGGATAATTAGATCCATCAGTACATTTAGCACCAACCAAATGAAAGACAATCACAAGCCAGCAAGCTAGAGGCACATCGCTAGCGGCACAGTGCCTAAATAGTTCCAACCAGGTAATATTCGATAATAATGAAAAGAGTAAGTTTTATTGCATAAATAACCAAGACAAATTATACCCATAATAATTCCAGAAAAACAAAACCCAGGAGGCAGTCTACAACATACACCCACATTTCTGTCTTCCACAGAGGATTGCCTAGTCCTAGTACTGAGAGTCTAAATACTAGCTACAAGGGAGACTGGATCAACACATCATTCAGACATGAAGCATTAAATAAGTATCGTAAGGGTTCTAGCAAAAAAGGCATGAGACTGTGCTGTATTTAATGTGCAGTAGCAAAGAGAAAGATGTGACAAAGTTAGGGAGACTGGGTAGTGGGAGTTCAAGTAGCCATAGAGACATTTTTGCTTTGACAATGAGTAATGACAAGATGATGGGGTGAATTTTGCAAAGTCACAAACTAGATATCTGTTGGATAAATGTGGCCCATTGACATACATTCTTTGTTTGTTTGGCCTACCTGACATTTAAAATCATTTTTAATTCATTATAAGTTTTCACATGAAAATCTAGATTTCTCTCTTTGTTTTAAATTTGGAACCCTGGTATACTCCACAACCAGTTATCTGTATTACTCTCTCCCTTACTTCCTCCAAGTCTTCACTCAAACCCAATTTTATTTATAGTCTTTTCCTGACTACCCCTTCAAAAATTGTACCCCACAAATTATCACCCTTCTCTGTTTTGTTTTTCTCTACAGCACTTACGGCATTTAAAATGGTGTTTACTTAGTTTAGTCTTGTTGCCTCTTTTCAATCTCCCCAAGTAGAATGAAAGCTCCACAAGGGCATGGATTCTTGTCGGTTTTCTCCATTGTCTATTTAATTTTGCCTACTTTGTTTGATGTCTAAATGTGAATATAATATGCATTCAATAAATACCTATTGAATAAATCTGACAAAACTAGACTTGCATTTCTACACATAATTTGCTCCAGGTAAACAGTAGCTGCCCTAATCAGACAGGACCCACACTCTCCAACTTACACCATAGCAGTCTTTTCTTCAATACTTAGTTTAAAAAACAACACTTTCCTTCTTACCACGCAGAAACTCAATAGAAAATAATTTTTAAAATATAATAGTCAACACTCAGTGATAAATACCTTTATATGTATAAATAGCTACTAAACAAAGGAGAAATCTGAGAACCTGTAAGATAAGCCCAGTTGCCTAAAAAAAAGAAAAGCAGACCAGAGATTCAAGCCCTGTTTTAACTGACCTCAACTCTATGCTCTTAACCTCTATGAGCCTTAGAATTTATTAAGACATAACATGAATATTTAGATCTACGGCAAAAGACAGGTTGAAACCTCTTTAGAAACCAGGACTTTATTCATTCTAAAACCAAGAAAACAGAGATACTGGCTCAAAGAAAAAAAAAAATGTTTCAGGAGATTACTCAGATACCCTTGAGTTAAAAATCAGAAATAATGTATAAGTCAAAAGGTGGTGGTGGGGAGGGGGACCCAAGCTTGCTCTCTGAGGGTTGTGCAGTCAATCAAGACATCTGTAGATTCTTCTACTCTAGCTGTTAAATCCTCTGACTGGCCCCAAGGAAAGAGACTACTGCGGGGTTATTTGATGTTGAATCATGATATGATCAGTGCTCTAATCAGATGAACAGAGAATAAGGCAAACTTTGCAACCCTGTTTGCTCTGCATGAGTTATGTGACTTTGGACACCTCTCCTCATTTTCTATTTCTTTTTGAGATAAGCTTGGCCCTGTGGAAAAATTGCAGTAAACCTGCAAGTCTCATCAGGTGTGAAGAAAGACGGGAAAGGTAACATTCCCTGCAATCTTCGACTATAAATCCACAGAGTATATCCCCTTCCCCCCCTACCAATCCCATAATGGTACTTTGGGTTTCTGTTCATACTTGCTTTCCAAAATCCAACCCCAGGTAACATAGCTGTCTGATCCTCCAAAAGAGAATGTTGAGCCATCACTCCTTTCATCCTAGAATGTCTTGGAGATCATGGCCCAGAAAAGAAACAAAGACTATGTACATGCCCATTATTCCATTGTGTTGCTTGGCTCAAGTACATTCAAATACATTAAGTTGAACTGGGGGAAGAGGGGGTGTGTGTTTACAAAAATAAAGAAAAATAATAAAAATAATAAAACTATTAAGTTTATATGCATATAAAATGGCCATCTTTCCAGGCTCTTCAAATGGCCCTGTAAGAGCTATTTCCTCCTTATTGCTGTCTTGCTTGAGTTCAAGGCATCACAATCCCATCTCAGTATTCTATTTTCCCCTTATATGAGGAAAATATTCACATCTTTGCATCTTCCCTTAATTGTAAGATGTTTGTGTGAAAAGAATTAGCTTTGCTGGTTACCCCTAAATTCCTGTTTTCGGTTGGTTGGTTGGTTGGTTGATTAGAGGGTGCTTTTTGAATTATTTTTTGGTTATGTTTTTTCAAACGGGTCCTAAGTATCATGACTGGGTATGTTTGTGGCTTAGAGAGTTACGTGAGTCTGGAGGGATCTACAAACCTTGGAGGTAGTCCCTTTTTAAAGGCAGCTCGGGTCTGGCAGGAAATGCCTCGAGCCTAGGCCAGAAGTCTGGCATGACAGAGACTGTGATCCCTGATGGCCCAGCTAGAAATGATGTACACAATATGTTGTTTTGTGCAACCAAGAGGTACAGTTCAGATGCCACTAAGATTCTAAGACATGTTCAGATGACGTTTTAGAAAACTTCCACTTCTTTTTTGACCATTCAAGTCTACAGACAACCCGGACAACCCCAAGTATCCTGATTTAAAAGTGAAAAGTAAAAAGAGGGGAGGGAGAATGGGGAGAGAATTGTTCATAATCTTTTAATTAAAAAGATTAACTGTTTGCTTGAACGGAACTAAAAACTGTCCACTTTAGATCAAATGTAAAAAGCCCTGATCATCTGAGAACACTAAACAGTGACAAAAGTAATTCAGAGGCTAAATGAGAGAAAATCAAAATTTAGCAGCAATAGCATTAATACAAGGCTTCTCTACCCTCGATGGTATGGAATGTTCATTAACTGGAGAGGGAGGGGACTGATTTCGATACCCACCCAGTTCTCATGATGAGTAGAAAAAAAGATAGTTTTTCCAACGGGAATTTTGTAATATGCAGTCTAAGTAGCTCTCTTTGTGAAAATTTTTCTAAATTCCGAGTCTCGCTGCATTTGAAGATTGCTGCCAAGCTTGGAATTCATTTTCTACCCTTTTTCAGCTGCCCTGCATACTGAGATCATGAAGTACACTGCTCATTGGAAAGGAAAAGCAAATATTGGGTTGCTCTAACTGAGGTCATAGTTTCTCCATGTCTAGACAACACTAGTAACCGGTGCTTTCTGTGCTTTCAATGGATTCATAAGTGTGTGAATCGCTTTGTATTTGGTTTCATAAAATGTACTTACACTTCTAGACAAGTTTCAAAATTGCATTTTAGATCTTTCCGATAAGTCTCTGCTCAAGTTATTTTTCCTCCGCCTTGAACAAATGACTTTTCATAACAAATTAGTGAACAATATGACGGCTGTTTTCTGTATCCTCAAACTCAGTGGGCAAATGTTGTTCACATTTTTTAAACTAGCTATATTTTTATTTCATTTTTGCCATACCTTGCTACAACCACTTCGAGTTTAAATTTTAAAAGAAACAAAAAAATGCCTACAAAAACAGTCTGAGAAAATAATTGCTTATTGTAGAAAACAAAATGAATAGAAATTATATTTTCTTTTCACACTTTTTTTTTCCTTCTTGTAGATAAACCATTTTGCTTTGGCTCTTTTTATTGCCTTACTATGTCACAATATATAGGAAAAGTGAGGTATGACAAAAGACACACTCATACACATATGTTTTTTAAAGATAGGCCAGGGAAATAAGTCTTTATGAATAGGCCCGAACAGCTCTATAAACAACTTGACTGTCAGATTCTATATAGTTTCTTAAATTCGCTAAATAATCACATGAATGCAGATCTATATATGCACTTCTGTGAACAAAAAATAATTTATTGCATGTTATGCCAATGTCCAAACAAAAGTTAAACTGTGTGTGTGTGCATGCTTGAGAAAAGTGTGTTTTCTAAAAAAATGCCCTGTGAGCCTGTGTGAGTATTTCAGGACATAATGTGTTATTTTCAGCTTCTATTCTGAGTTTAGAATCTCCCATAATTTCTAAGACTTCAATTGATCCACATTATGTTATTCAGAGAAATACACCATAATACATTCTATGAAATATGATTTCTAGTGATACTTCAATTATTTATGTTTTTAAATGGAAAACAATATACTAAAAGCCTATAACAGCACCAGGAAAAAAAGAAACCTCTACTCCTAGCAGTTGCTACGAAAAACTTTTAGGTTATATTCATTTGCCTAAAGCAACTTGTCCTCTATAGAAATATCTCACCGATCATTCTGCTCTGCTGTTGTTGCCACCAACATAATAATAATAATCATGGTCATAATCAAATCTTATTTTAATAAGCATTAATGCAGGAGACTAATACCTTTGTCTAAGTTTCGGGAGACTCAGCCTTAGTAGTTAAAATATTGCAAGCTGACTTTCATCCTGATTTATACTGTGATTTTTGCTTTAATGGAAAGAGGAAGAAGGTGTATTGAGAACCCATATGCCATTTCTTTCATTCACTCCTTTCACAGACTTTTCCTTCTACTTGTTCTTCAATAAAAGTGACACCCTAATAAAGCCTTCACATATCCTCCAATTTATGCTAAGTAGCCTCAGGATTTACTATAATATTTTGTACAGATCTCTGAGAACTGGTCATCTTTTATTATACTTCGTTGTTTGTATATCACTTTTCTTCTCTGTGAATTTCCTAAAAGCAGAGACATCCATATACGTGCCCAAATAGTCAATAAATATTAATTAATTAAAATTCATTTAATAAATGTTTTTAAACTGGTTAGCATTTTGGAAAATAACTATTTTGGCTCCATAAGGTATACAAAAATAAATTGCAGTTGGAATAATGGGTTGAATTTAAAAAAATATAGTATCATGAACATACCAATGTAAGAGTCAGGAGAAAATCATGTTTTTCTTATCAGTTGAATTTTTCCATAAGAAACAACTGCTACTAATACTCTGATGAGTTGCATGAGGTAAGGAATAAGACTTCTTAGAGCAAGACATGAACAAAAATAGGAAGTTGCTTAATTGAGTTCTAAGGAATCAAGTGCAGTTAAATGTAGAGCTCTTGTTGTCCTAACTCAGGTTAGGCATGCAACCTTGGAGCAAGCACTGAATTGTTTCAGAAAACAGAAAAGGTTTCAGGGATTGTGGAAATAACAGAGAGAAAAAAAGAGCGGGAGAAGAAGAAAGAAGAGGTTGTTGACATACTTAGAGGGCAGTTGGGGTAAAGAGCAGGAATGCCTGATAGAAACACATTAAGTTTTGCCATGCAGTATATGTTGTTATACCTTCTCTTTGTATCTCCACAAAATCATCAGCAAAATCTATATGACTCATGAATGTGTCGTGGACTTGGCTCTATATTTTGAGGTACATGATGGAATCATGAACAAAATTTCAAGATTAGTATGGGACAAACAGCATAAACTACCTGTGTTCATACTGGTCAAATCAAGAAGCATGTTTAGTGGTTAGTTAAAACATGGTAATGGTGTAAATTCCAAAAAAATGGGAAAAATAACAGAGAATAAAATCAGCTGTAGAAATTTAAAAGTTTATAACATAGGAAAAAACATATACAATAAAAAGAAAAAGACATAAGGACAATATTTGCAGTAGAGAGTTAATTTGTGAGCAAGCTTTCATAAAAATTCATAAGAAAAGCATCAAGGCATTAACATGGTAAAAAAAAAAAGATGAAGAGACAGTTGATAATTAGTAAACAAACACATGGGAAAATGCTCAAACTCGCAGGTTATTAAAAGAATGTAAACTGAAAAAAATAACCCTTTCATATTATTAAATTAGTAAAATTTTAAAGTAACATTATTATAACCCCATGTGAATGCAGATGCTTTTAAAGTAGTATGTATTTATTCCTTGTTATTGGAAGTTTAAATTGTACAACTCTTTCAGGGGAAAAAATGTTACTATATGTTTCAGAAGCCATAAAAATGTCCATACTCTTTTAACCTAGCATTCCTGGAATTTATCCTAAAGAAATAATAAAAAAAAAAAAAAAAAAAAAAAAAAAGTCATATGGATGAAATTATTCATTACAGGAAAAATTAAAACTGTTGGTTTTTAGAGCAATGGAATTTTGAATGCTTTCGAAATTTGATTTTTGCATCATTATAGTATAGTGTTGTGTTAGAATTTTTGAAATAATCAGCTCTTCTTAAAGCTTAAGACTTTTTTTAAACAAGATCCTTCATTTTCATAACAAAAAATAAAGATCATCATTTCATTTCATTATGCATACTTTTGCTCAAAAATAGAGTGATAAGTAGTATACCAATTAAAATGTAGCTTATAATAGTGCTTTGGTTTCAGAATTGTCAGGATTTGAAAAATAAGTTAGTTGCTATTTCTTGATCTTAATTCATATATAAAGTAAGGTTCTGCTTTTAAATTGAAACAAGATTGGTTTTATGGTACAATGGGGACATTATTTCAGATCTCAAATGACATTCAGTTTAAACAAGACTTTTTTAATAATCTCTTTTTTATGATCAAATGGTGACATGCATTCATTGCAGTAAATACAGAAAAAGGGAAAAGCATGAAAATATAAAACAAAATCCTTATCGTCTCAGCATAAAAGGTAAGTATTGTTAATATTTTGTTTTCTATTCATTCTAGGTACATCAACAAAAATGGAATAATAATGTGAATACTGTTTTGTAAACCTTTTTTGATTTTATATAGCATGATACATTTTTGCATAAATATTCTACCTCGTTGTAATTTTTAACACTTGCATTGTATTTAAACCTGCCTATTTAATTTCAATATCAAGTGTTTAGACCCTTGCTTCTAAAAGAAGGATCAAGAAAGGAAAAGTCAAGCAAATACCACAAAGGAAGAGAAATATTTGAACAAAAAATCTTTTGATAAAGAATACTTCTTCCCACCAAATTCCCTATCAGTCTGCTTTATGGCACAGGTGTCAAATGTTTTTGTTTTATTGTGATTTTTACCACCACTCAAAAGTCAATATTCTGCTGTCAGATGTGGGCTTACATGAGAAGAATAGAAAAGGAACTTAACTAGGAAGCATGAGCTCAGGGAATTGAATTTGTATTTAATTCACTGAGCATACATGCTTACATGACCTTTAGAAAAAGGAATTAAACCAGTTTTTCACTAGCTCTAGGCAATCCACATTAAGGAGGCAATTGAATCAGGAATCTAAAATACTCCTTACAAGATAGCCAGGCTAACAGAAAACCACTTTAATTCAAATAGCTTTCACTATTAAATTCATAGTGATGTTAGCACAGGCACAGTGACCCTAAGAAACTGGGGAGAAACGGGAGAAACTGGGGGTACAAGTTTTAGCTCTAGTTGAGTTGTCACATAACCCATAAACTGCCAAAATATATAAAATGACAATATTTCTAAAACTCATTTCCAAGGACTCAGATTTCCTTTTGTCAATATTCTGAATTAATTCCAGATCTGTGATTAAGGATAATATCTAGATAAAATTGATATAAAATCAAGAAGCATTGGTTAGAAGCCAGTTCCATCATTAAAGGTCCATGTAGCTGTAAGCAAGATACTTAAGCTTTTGAGGACTTATTTTTATCACCTGTAAATAAACAAATCATGTTATATAATCTCAAAGATTCCATCTAAAGCTAACACTGTGGGATTGTATTACCCATCCTTTCTGAAAAGATATCAAAGTGGTACTAGTATATATTGTAAGAGATCTGCTGCACATTGTAATCTCAAGGATGGAATAAAATGTCTAAATCTCGTCTGACTCACAGGCTTCCATACTATCTCTGAGGGACATATGACTAAATATTTACTGAATGAAATGAATGAATATATGAGTAAACTTCTACAAATACATAGGTAGGGCAAGCAGAGGGTAGAATTATTGTGCCAATGCAGTGTTATCTATTGCCAGTGTTTCATAAAGCATGGCTATATGGAACTGGCCCTCAGTTCTATCGTCTTTGTATTTAGACTTCATCTTAGGTATGCAAAAATATTCAATTTTAAAGGAAAAGCAGGGAGGAGAGGAAGTATTGGAGGACAAAGAGATGAGAGGGGAACAAAATAGTCCAATCATTAAAAATAATTTGGTTAGTTATCTTTTTAAAAATCCTGCCTTAGTTTGCTTTAGACATACAACTTAATATTCCTTTTTATTGGGGATAGGAGGAAGAAGCTAGAGAGAAATGATCATCATCAAGGGAAGAATCAGCAGTTTGAAGGCTAATTAGAAAAGGGAAATAAAAACAATTAGCAAGCTGTAGGGATTTGGGAAGAAATGTAAAAGAACTACATATACCCTGACTGAGTAGGGACTGAAAAGAGCAGTGGTACTCATCCAGCAATAACTGAGGATTAAGAAGGGAGTAGGATGTGTAGGATTGAATTCGGTGCATACAGTAGCACTCAATCTTAGCCAAGACTGAGAAACAGAAGTGGAACTCCTTGTGGAAAACAAATAAAATATAAAGAATATTTTTAGAATAAAAGGGTTAATTTTTATGCTCACAGAAAGAGTAGATCCGTATCTTCAGTTGTTGTCAACTACATATTCCTTACGCTAGATCTAGGGATATATTGGTCTAGAACTTCACCAGAAGTAAATAGGTGTTCAACTACAAAAGGTGATAACCTATAAATAAGTTAGAGAATACAGTGTTAAGGTTTCTTCTCTCCAAACTTTCTCAGACTATTTCATGTGATTCATCTGTATTATGAATTTCCGGAAGGAGAATTCCTAAGTTATTTGACTACAGAATCTTATACGTATAACACCTATTAACATTTTATGGGACACTAGTTTAGATGGACAAGCACTAAGCATCAATCTAGGTTTTCATCAGCCCCTGTATTCCAAGATTAAATGAGTCTTTTGTGTCATAGGAAATATTTACATGAATGCTAAACAAATTTAATTTTTTTCTGTTTTTTTTTTTTTAATAAGCAAAGGAAGCCAACTCTGAGTAGGTTTACAATAAATATTTCAACAAGTATTTATTGACTTCCAATTATGTGAAGATGCTGCTTCAGGAACTGGGAATAGAGCAGTGAATAAAACGGAGTTCTTGTCTCTTGGAGATTGCATTCTAAGGGTAGAGGGAGGAGATGGGAAATAAACAAACAGTTGGACCTTGTATCTGGTGATGATAAGTTAATGAAGAAAAATAAAAGCAGGATGATGAAGAGAGTGACTGGGTTGGGTGTTATTTTCTATAGGTGTTCGGGAAAAATATTTTTGCTAAGGTGAGATTTTAACAGAGAACTAAATGAAATGAGGAAGCAAAAAATATGAATTGCTGGGGGAAGACTGTTCCAAAAAGAGAAAGCAGCAAGCACAAAGACATTGGGGCAGGAATGTTTGGAATGTTTAAGTGTGGAAGAATTAGCATGTACCAGGGAGCAGAAGGAGAGGAGCACAGAAAAAGCAGCAAAGTGCAGATCATGTGGGGCCAGTAGGTCTTGATAGGGATTTTGTTCTGTGTGAGATAGAAATCTTTTGGATGGTTTTGAGTATAAAAGTAATATGTGTAACTTATATTCCAGAATAATCTTTCTGATTGCTGTAGGGAACCAGTTCGATTTTGAATAATTCACCTAGGAGATGATGGTGTCTTGGACTAGGGTGATGGGTATAGATAGGGTTGGTAGACATGGCTGGAATATGCATAATTTTTGAAGGGGAGAGTCAAAAGGGTTTGCTGATGGATTTGGATGTCAGATGTGAGGAAAAGAGGGGAGACAAATGTAGTGCCTATTGTTCCTGCTAATATGCTGGAATGTAAGTACCGCAAAGGAAAAGATCTTCATCTGTTTTGTTCACTGATGTATTCTGAGTGCACAGAACAGTGCCTGAAAAATAGTAAGTCCTCTACAAAAATGTGTTAGGAGGATAATTTTTGGTCTTGGCTATTTGGGGAAAAAAAATGGAATTGCCGTTTACTAAGATGAATAACTCTGCAGTAGGAGCAGGTTAAGGTGGGAATGAAGAGTTCAGTTTTGCACATATCAAGTAGAGATGTCAGTTAGAGAACCAAGCAAAAATGTAGAATAGGTAGTTGGATACACAATCCAAGAATTCAGGGGTCAAGGCAAAGCTGGTGAAATTAACTTGGGAGTCATGATATTTGAAACCACAGAACCTGATGAGATCAAGTGGGAACCCATTGTAGATAGAAAACATATCTGATAATTGTGCACTCAGATACTCTGATAATTAGAACCTGAAACAATAAGAAATACTCAGCAAAGGAATCCAAAAGAAGGGCCCATTAGATAGAAAGAGAACAGAGAAAAATGAAAATGCTAGAAGCCAACTGAAGAAAATGCTTTAAGAAGTAAGGATCAATTAACTGTGCTAATTGTTGTTGATAGGTAAATTAAGATGAGGACTATGAACCACTGGAGAGATATGGGGAGTCTAGGGAGGGGAAGGACTTTTAAAAGATGGAAGACATTGTAACATTTTATATGGATTTTGGTAACCTAGGGGAAAAGGAAAAATTAATGATGTAAGTGTACCTTATATCTTATCTTAGATATAAGTGTAGGAACAAAATCTTTGGGAAGTCATAAATGGATGAGATCCAAGGAATAAAGAGAGGAATTGGTCTTAGATAGAATTACAGACAGTTGAAGATGGAGGCAAAGTACATGGATATAAATGCAGGTATATTTGAATTTCTTTCCTGTAGAATCATGTGCATGTTTGTAATAATTCTTAAATAAGACATAAGTTCATAATCTGAGATTGAAACATAGACAGAGGCTATATGGAGTTTGAGGAGAGAATAGAAGGGGTGAAATAACCCTGTACATGAGTAGAAGAGTGATGAAATTCAAGAAATGTATAGTAGGGTTACCAGGTAATGCTAAGAACCATTTAAATAATACAATAAGGCTCAAGAATTCTACAACCTTTGATCATGAATTCAATGTGAGAATTGTCAGTATGGTTGTATGTTTTTTCCAGCCATGTTCTGCAGATTGGTGCAGGAACTGAATGGGATAGTTAGATTTAATCAGGGTTGGGAGTTTTTCTCAGACATTTTTATAGCGCGAGAGAAGGTCAAGAAGATGAGGGTATGACAAGGGAGTAATTATAATGTTGAACCAGGATATCTAAGCTATAAAAGAAGGAATGGAAGACCATGGTAGAGGAAGGGGGGTAATGAAAGGATGGTAGCATCAACCAAGTAGAGTCAACCAATCAGAAGCTCCTGTGGGATTGTTGGAGTCAAGGTCTCAGTGAGGTGCACTAAATTGTAAAAGACTTGGTGATCAGAAAGTGGGGTGCTTGAGCTTGAGATGATAGGATTCAGCTAATACAATGACCATGTAAATGGGTGGTTGATCTGGGATGGAAAATAAAAATAATTGAGGAACTGAGGGCTCTGGTCATGAAAGGATAGCCATATTGATACTGAAATCCCAATAATTGTGATAGAATAAAAGTGTACAGAGATTAAGACAGTTAGTAAAAGGAATGAGGAATAAGTAATTCCTCAAATAATAAAGAATAGCATAAAAAGAGATTTAATGGAAGAACACTGAGGTACCTCATCCATTAAATGAAGAGCTATATAAGAAAGATTTGGAAAAGGCAGGATTTGAGCAGCAGGAACCTGTGGACCTTCTTCCTAAGATAATGCCATCAGGTGTCTCAACCCCTCCCACCTTCCATTTTTAATTATCTCTGCTAAATATAAAAATACTGGGGGACAGCCTTTCATTGGCCTGCTTGGTTAAGGAGTCCATCCCTTCAAGCAATAACAATGTATTGGGCTCTTTCCTTGGCCAAGGAAGGGGGATCTGATAACAGAAAGAATCTATGAATAGATTGCAGGTAAAATAAGCAGCAGCCATTGGAGAGGCTATCGCCCAGTGTGAAGCTAACTAGAGACAGAAAATTATCCTTTTGAGGCAATAAAATTCCTATTAAGTGCCAGAAGAAGGTACAACAGTTGCTGGGATCTTTGTAAGCACCAACTATGGAATAAAATTGGAAGACGAAAACCTAACTATTCTTGCTACTACATCTTTCAAGAAAGTCTGGTACCATTACTGTTGGAATATTTGTAAGGCTTCTTACTCATGTCATTTCTGAGATCACTGCATCTATTTGTCTGAAGTGCTATGTTTAAGGAGAAAATTCTAAAAACCCAAACCTAAAAATATCTACACTTTTAACTTTAAAAGAATAAGCATTTGTCGAGCACTTGTTATGTGCCTGATATGAATAATCAATGAAGTGGGAAGCTGAGTAGCTGGCATCCAACTCTACAAGTCACCTTGGAAAGAGAACAACAAGAGCAACAATCAGTGATGGCAGTCATATACTTTTTTATTTTTTATGCAATTAATGTATAAATACATGCTTATTGTAAAAGAAATGTGGATGTTTATGGAAAAAAAAGGTAAAAATCATTACTTATCACTTTTAGCTTTTCAACACCTCAATATTTCCACCCTGCCAAATCCTTCACCCCTATTATTTAGAATTTTAAATTTGTATGCATTTAAATGTATCAGTTTCTTCCTTCATAGATTTTATTCTCACTTAATTAAGAAGTCCTTTCCCAACCCAAGATCATAAAAATATTCTGCCATGTATTCCTCCAAACTTTGTTTTGTTTTGTCATTGCTGTTGCTATTGTTTCACTGTTTTGATCCTTAATTTTTTGTGTGTGTGCTATGAGATATGGACTAAATTTTTTTATTTTATAAAAACATACGATTGCTCCAACAAAAATTATTGATTAGTCCTTCTATACACTGCTAATTTAAAATACCATCATTATCACTAGATAGGACAGCTGCTCCTTTTATCCGCCTAGCATCCCAGCTGACCATTTACTAACAATATCTTCACTTTCTTTGGAGGAACTATCAATCCTTTCTTCCATGCAGTTCTCATGGGGTGACAATAACATAATTGAATCCCCTGAGGCAACTGGGATGGTCAAATCACCCAGGCCAGGCCAGGTCTGATTGTGTCTCTCAGGAACTTGAGTCCCAAGAGCTGACACACCACGGCAAAGAACAGCAGGAGATATATTTAAATCTTACTTCATGTCTTTTTTAAAGTTTGAATTTTCCTTCAAGTTGGACTACCATATTTCTTCTAAATTTAGTCCCTGGTATTTTAGAGCTCTTGATGTTATTGTGAATGAGGTATCTCCCACAATTTGGCAAACGATGGGAGATGTTTTAAAAAGTAGGGACAAATAGGCTGAGTCTCTGGACACTCTTGGATTGAAGAGAAGGAACACATGAAAAAGGTAACTGGCCTGGACCTGAGGAGGAGACCTAGAGATGAGTCGTATGGCACAGTCTGTATTCTCTTCTCACTGCCCCTAAAATGATCTATTAGGAACAAATATCCAAACTTGTGAATATTTTCATATATTAAATGTTGAAGTCTCTAATGAAAATTTAGTCAAGACAAATTGTACTATAGTCCCCGAATATATTACAGTCCTGTTGCTATAATTTTGCTGATTTACAACTCAAAGTATGACTGAAGATGTTATCTTTGAGTAACGAAGTGTTATGTGATTTGGGTGGTTTAGCAATGGTTTTTCTCCCACCCAGTTTAGATCATTTGGAGAATTCTTGCTTGTGGCTGCCAAAATAGGGTCATGTGAGCCTATGGTCATAAAACTTTGCATTGGAGGCTGCCATCCATGGCTATGTCTCCAAATGAGGCTTCTCTCACATAAATTACCTTTTATCTTAGTGCAAAAGACTTAAATTGTATCACTCTCAATATGACTCTCAGAGGCCATTTTGTCCAAATTAACTGAAAATTTCACACCTCTCTTTTCCCCATCTGATTCTGAGTTCTTCCCATAATGCCCAGGTTCTCTTCTCCCTAAGGTCCTCAAGGGTCAAGATGGTATCCCGTTCCACTTTGTAAATTCAATGTCTAACATATTACTTAATGCTTGAAGGTACACAAGGAGTATTTATTGAAAGAATGGCTGCACACTTTTTAATATTGCTTTTTAATGAACTGTATCCTTTTTCAGGTATTCAGCAAACATTTATTTATCCCTTACCATTTGTCAGCTACTCTTCTAGATGCTGAGTATACAGCAGTAATCAAGACAGGGTCCTATCCTCCAAGCAGTTACATTGTATTGGGAGCAGACAATAAGTACCTGAACAGTTTTATAAGTAAGGTGATTTCAGAAGGAAGAGATAGAGCACGGATGAGGACCAAAGTTCAGAGTCCCGGGTAAAATGTGGAGGGCTGAACAAGAAGCAAGAGGGAGCAAAGAGAAGGGCCTGCCAGTGAGGCAGATGGCAATCCAGGTGGATGTGGTGAGCTGGGAGACTAGAAAATAAAGGGCTTCCAAAAGGAGGAATTGGACAATTATACTGCAAGTAAGTAAGAAAAGGAGAGGATCGGTCATTGACTTCAGTAAAATATAGGTCATTGACAACTGTGATAAGATGGTTCAGTGAAATAGTGAGAAGAAAACCCAGATTGGTATTGGCTGAAGAAAAAAATGAAAGGAAATAATAGAGATATAACACATATAGGCAAATATTGGGGGAAGTCCTGATGTGAATAGTCATAGAAAAATTGGGTAGTAGCCACAGAAGACACTAAGTCAAGGGAGGGTTTTTTTTTTTTTTAAGATGTGCAATGTTAAGGCATGTTTGTGTGCTAATTAGAATGAGCCAGTTCGAAGCAAGAAATTGATAATGTAGGAAAGAAAAAGTACCATTTCAGAAAAAAATTTTCATGGAAAGACAAAATGGAATTCAAGGTTTTTAATAAGGGAGGTTTTGTATTTACTCCATTTTAGTAAGAAAAAATAGAGTATATGGGTTCAGTTACAAAAAGATTGTGGAATAAGTAGTGGGAAAATAAGGTAGTTCTTATTTCATCTATTTTTCCTCTGTGAAATACACAATGATATTACCATCTGCAAGTGAATCAGGAATGGGGGATTGGAGATTTTAACAAAGTGGAGAAGAATGAAATAGCCATTCCTGAATGGAAACATGAAACCAAATAAGGGAAGTTCAATGCAGTAAGATCTCTGATTAGGTTAGTAACGTGTGACGTGAACCCACTAAGTACAGATACATGATGTTTTCCCTCAGCATTTAGCTTCTGTGGTGCAGGTGTGAGGGCATAGACAATTAAATTTAGCACATAAATAATTAGCTTTAGAATTTTTCCAGACAAAATGAGTAGGGAATGTTAAAAAGGAAGCAGGTCATTTGCAAGGAGACATTATAGCCGAATCACAGAATTTAGCTAGGTAAAGAGGGAATTGAGGAAGGTGATAGGGAAAAACAGTGTTTTCCATGGATTGGAAGTATTGATAAGGTCCAAGTATTACTGGAGGAGGAGCACTAGAGAAAGAGAGATGGAAAGAGTAGTAATGAAGACTAAAGGGCAAGATGTTTGACTTAGAGATTTTTGATTTGGTACAATTATTAGCGTTGTCAGGAAAGGGCAGGGCAACTTAAGTGGGTGGCTGAGATCACTGGAACTTAGAGGTCACTAATTAAAGAGGTCAGAGAGATGGGTGGGTCAGAGACTGTGAGTGTTTAAGTCACCAATTATGGTAACAGCAGCAGTAGAGCTAAGGGAATCAGTGAGCTAGAAACTGATGTAACTAATCAATGACTGAGGATGACGCAAACACATTAGGCCTAGAGAGATACAGGGTATGAGAGAGAAACCAGATTCCACTTAAGAGGGAGGTGGGGAAATATTGTCTTCAGTGAACAATCAAGCTTCAGTTAGTGCAACAGGATGAAGGCAATGTTCTGAAAGTAACTAGATTAGATTGGTTTGTTAATGATGGACCAGGAGTTTCCAAGGGCCAAATGGAAGAGTGCTCAGAAGGGCAGAGATTGATACTCATTACAGTGAAGTATGGGAAAAAGTGTCCATACTACGACAAGAGCATGGAGAAAGAAGATTGATGGGATTGACCTAAAGTATATGACAATGAAATGTCTCAAGGTGTCCTGACACTCCAGAGAGGAGTTGAAGCAGACAGGTGCATGTAGAGACATTTTTCTTGCATTCTTTACTAGACATTCAGTTTTGGGTCTTTGGACTCATGTTGAATGAATCCACTGTAGACAATACAATAGTATGTCTAAAATTATCATTTTATTATTAAAATTGTTCATGCTCATGCTCATGATAGCACAGAAGTTTGTAGTTGAAATGTAAATGTCCCATTTCATTCCAACCCACCCTTAGAACTTCTCTCTCAAAGTAACCTTATTAAATTGTGTTTTTATTCTTCCAGAAATATTAAATTCAGAACTACAAAGACAATAATATTGTACACATTAACCTACAGTTTGCTTTTGTTTCTTTCACTTAATAAGATCCTAGATAACTTTCTGTATCAGATGTATACATCTATAGACCTCATTCTTTTAGACTGCGTACTATTCCATTATAAGGTATACGGTATAAAAGGGGATATTTAAACTTATTATAAAGGCCACCATCATTCCTGAAGAACTCAACATAGCAGTGATAACCCTGATGAAGGGTGTCAAGTATCTTAGCAAAGGCCAATAGAGAACAGACTCAGAGTTGATAATTGAATGTCCTGATTGGGAATATTGCCCTTCCACAAGCATCTAACTTGTGTCAGTGATTTGCCAAGTTTCTCTGGCACTGTCACATATTAAACAAGCAGAGGGTCAAGGCCTTGGCCAGGGACAGTGGTACTGCATCTCTGAAGGAAGTACTTGCACTGATGTCAATGAAACATTTTTTTCTGAAATAACTGAAAATGGGAATGATGATTCATCTGGAAACTGTGATCATTCCTGTGCCCTAGCAAATGGAGTACTATTATCTTGTCCTTGTGTATAAGTTTTATTTGTCTTATTTGGCTAAAAATTATTTACTTTAGATATTCATTGCAGTAAAAACCAATAACAAAAATAAAAACAGACATTTCGCAGTGAGAGGTTCAGCATCTGGCACATTCTAGAACTTCTTCAGAGTTTCCTTTGGGAAACCACCCTAGCCACATTCTCAGTCCATGAGTCTGGGTAGGTCTCCTGTGAGCTCTCCATAGTAGACCACGTGGCCCTTCCTGCCCATATCGGCACTCTCAAGCCCCCTAATGCTATTGACTGGGATGGGGGTAGTTATATGGCTCAAGTTAGTTCAATAAAGGGCTCATCTTAGAATCTCAGTGGGATATCCTGGGAAAAGATCTATAATTTTTCTTTTGGCTTGCAACTGGGAGGATATTGGCTTGAAACTGCTGGTGCCATCTTGTCATTACATGAAACCCAATATTGAGGCCAAGATGAAGGAAGGAAGAGCCAAAAGATAAAGATCAGGATATAATATTATTTGAGTCCTGGAACTTGCCCCTCCTGAAGTCTGCATGGGTAATTTTCTATTATGTGAGCCAATAGATTCCTATCATTAGCATTATTATTTAACTATTATTTTTAATAATAATAATAACCATATTGAAGTGGGCTTTCTGTCCCTTGCCACTGAACTATTCATAAGTGATGAAAGGAACATGCAAGAAAATTCCATCTTCCTTAGCACACACCCACAAGTAAAGAAGCGACCCGGAGGGACAGACTGAAGCCAGGTTTGCAGGTCCTAAAGCCACACTGAATGTTCAGGGTTCTATCGTTGGCAAAGTAGGAATCCATTGACAAGTTGAAAGGTCGGAACCTATGTAGGTGGTGTCCACGAGAGGGGGAGAGACAAGGGATGCCAGGTAGGAGACTCTATATAACCCATGTGAGAAATGACAGAGTCTTGAGCCAAGTGGTAGCAGTGGAGACAGGAAGAGAAGTATGAAGTTTAAATATGTTGTAGAAAGATTTATGGGACATAAATCGTAGGCTTTTCCAGCTCTAGCAGTCTACCCTTTGTTTCACCAAACAGTACAATTATTAGTATTAATTCAAATGCTTCCTTGATGTTCTGAAGTGTCTTTTTTTCCCTCCCCAGTTCAATGTTTATGAGGCCCCAGACATATCATTTGAGTATCATGAGTCATGCTGATTTTCCTTCCTGTTTATTGCTCCTCTACTTCTTCCTCACTCTTCTCTTTTCCAAAGGAAGGAAACACGGGAAATAATAATCAATGAAATTTTACTCATTCTCCTAAAAGTCAGCTGATATTATTGTCTTAATTGCCACAAAAGGCTTTTTATTCACCAGTGTGTTTAAAGGGATGAGTTAATGCAGTGCCTGGATGATAGGAAGGTAGACGTGAAAGTCACTATTTGGGGTGCTGCTTCGGGCAGCCCTCTTCCCTTTTTCCTTACTGTCTCAGGATCTGTCAGAAAGGGGGAAAGATCTCTACTGTTCATTGATCTCTTGCACTGTCCTACACAACTAACCAAGAAATAATATTTTCCTAGATAATGTACTTTCGTGTTTGATTTGATGGAATGTCATGAAGTCTTGACATGATTTTGAAGTTCTTTTTAAAGATCTGGTGACTTTTGCATTTGCTGAACTCTGCTTAACAAAACAAAACAAAGCAAAAAAAAAAAAAAAAATGCATTCTTCTAATCCCTGAAAAAAATCTGCAGTTGTGTTTATCACTTTATTCCTCCTAAACCTGAATAGGCCAACAGAGTAAAAACAAACAGCTTAATAAATTATAAAGTGTGGGAATATACATATTTGCCTCACTTTACAGAAAAGATACATTCCTCAAAGGTTAATTGGTTTTAAAATAAATCCAATCCTGTTTTTAAAATTCTGGGAAGTGGCTATTTAAAGGAACCCAGCAAAAAATCTTTTTTTGTGTGAAGCAGTAATGCAAATAGTCATGACTGGATTTATTTGTTTTATTATCTAAAATACATTGTATTTGGTTTTCTTGGATGGCACATCTATATTTTTAATTAATATAATGTATTATATATAATGAGAAGTATCTCTCACTCAGGCACACAAACTTAGCACCAAGATATATTTTACCCAAGAAAGGTACATTTATATATATTTCCATTCTTTCTAAAAGAACAACTCTACTCAAAACTGTCCATGGTGGTTGAAAAGTCTGTAATATTAACAACTATAATAAGGTGAACAACTAATTAGGGTCTTGTTGACATGTCTGCTGTCAAATATAATCACTTGCTTTTCACTGTTTTCTCATTAAGCCATTATACCCTTAACAAATAAAAGAATTGTTCAAATATAAGTCTGTGTATGTTGTTTTTAAAATTTCACATGTGCCATATTTGAGAGCAGGGAGCCAGACTTTTGACAATACCCCGTATCTATACCCATAATGAAGGCATTGTGTCACTATTTAGGTAATAAATGTCCGGAAAGGAAAGTAAACAGACATAGGGAAAAACTGTCTTGTGCAGATACATGTTATAGGAATGTGTTTGTCATTTCAAAGGTTTTGAGGTGTCTCAAAGCACAGTTACCAAGAAGGGCTGATAATGGCTCACAGGAACCCAGGAGGGAGCATCTGCTTTCTCACAGACATGAAGGCCAATCAAAGTAAAGGATGAAATGTGGTCTGTATGTGCCTGGGAAAAGGAAATGTGTGAGCAAGAGAACATGATATGAGCCCATAATTTTGGAGTTATTATATAAAGAATGTCTTGGGTTTCATGAGTTAAGAAAAGTAAGTGAAAGGCTAGAGAAGAACTTATATGTGCATGTTGCTACTGTAATAAAAATCGCCACACCATGTACATTGGAATGAGGGTGGAGGGTCCAGAAGGACTAAAACAAAACTTCAGAACTAAAAAGGGTTGATTATTTAAGATAATTCTTCTGCATAGTATTTCCCTTCAAGAGTGAAATCTCAAGTTCTTGGGCTACAACTAGCATAATATAGAGAAATTTAAGAGATGGTAACATTATTCCACTAAATACATATCCAATGGACCTACTAGCAATGGATCATGTTTTCCTAACCCCCCCGAAAACCTGGAATTTCTATCAAGAAGACAAGAGATGTCAAGTGTCCTCACCCTGAATTTCTTCCATCTCTGACACACAAGCAGCCTCCTCTGTCATTGCCACAGTAGTCCCAGGAAGCACTTCCTGTCCTTCCCTCGAGCATTTCCAAACCTCTCTGACTCTTAGTTGGTTTTATCTCACTAAGTCTATGCCAGACTTAGGGAATTTTTTTCATGTTATCAATTGGGATTTTAAAAAGGAATGAATTTCTATTTTTTTTTAAAAATCATATTGGACATATAACTTAATGGCTGTACTCCTACAATGCCAAATATCTACAAAATGCTTTTGTTATTTCTGTGACTAAAGTTTTTCCTCCACACAAGTCAGTATTTCAAGTTTCCTCATATTCTTTTAGCATAATCCTTAAAGCTTAACATGCCATTCAATATTTTTTATTATGAGGCACTGTTAATACGGTCAGTAGACACTGACACTGAAGTAGAAAGATTAATAGAACACAGCTCTCACCTCAAGGAGCAGTGGTTTAGTAGGAAAAACAAGGAAGCAAAACAAGCAAACAGCAAAACGAACAAACAAAAAAGTACTATGATGTCTGTAAATATATCATAGTGGAAAGTGTCCCCAAAGGAGCTGAGCCTATCCTTGTCTGTGTAAACTACTTCTAAACTTAACAAGGTTATAATTTACACCTTTGCATGTTGAGTGGCACTGATTCACTCATTAATTCATCTTTTCAGTTCCATTTGAGGTAAAAAGTCAAGCTTTAAAAAAATAGGATGGCAAATCTTACAGATGAACCTATTAGAAATGTTTCTCTTCCTTGTTTTTATTCTTGCCAGTCCCGTCCATACTCCTGAGGGATTGTTGGGAGAGATCGTGACACACAGTGACTTAGGAGATGTAGTAAGAAATATCTGGAATTGTTTCTACAGGGTTCACAGTGAGATATGAAAGCCATACTTAAATAATGAACTTGAGCAAGAATAAAGATCTTACTTTCATGTTTAATGGAAGAGAAAATTATGAATAGGAGAAAATAGAAAGTCAATATTATAGCTGTTATATTAAATTTCTTATTTTTATGTATTTGTACTAGTTCTCAGTCTGCAAGTGACTCAGAATTTCATAAGCAAAATGAAGAGGATTGCCAATGTGATGAAACTGATGTGATTTTGGATTAGAGGTGTTTAAATAGATTCAGTCTTTGATCTTGATAGGGAAATTACCAATTATGAGAAAACAGTCGACTTATAGCCAATCACCTTAATTATGTAAATAGATTACTAAGAGAATATGGGTTTATATACACACAGCAGACAAAGGAACTTCTTGAAAATGACTTTCATAATACTGGTCTCAGTGACCTAAAAATTCAAGAATTAAATCCAATAAAGTATAGAATATGTATAAAATATTTATCCTAGGAGCTAAAAAAAAAAAGTCCTTAGTTGATGACTGGTAATATGAACATTAGTGAGACTGAGAACTTTCCTACTGGGAAAACACTAGGGAAACTTTTCTTTAAATCATCTTAGGAAAACAGAATGCTCATAAACCAAATCATTATTTTTCCTCACTCTTTCCTCCACTCCCTCACAGATCCCAAAACACGTTTTGCTAATTGAAATTTTTTTCTGCCTTCCTCTGTACGACATACATTATCTGGGATAGCTAATGTTTTTTTTTCCCTAGTGCAGACGGCCTTTTATCACAGCAAAATGAGCTATTGATACTTTTGTGTACAGTTGAACTAGTTCCAGAATAATCCACTTACTTGATTTGTTAATGCATGATGCTACTATCCTTTCAAACTCAACTGTCATATTTACTAGTCATATAAAAGAGATGCTGTTCCCACAGTGGGAGGGCTACCCTAAAGGATGTCTGCCGCTTGGCACCCCTCCCCACGGAATGCTGTAATGTTAACGCACACTTCCCTCAGAGGGAAAGCAACTCAAAAGTAAACAATCAGAGAGGTAGCCAGACATCTGACACATTACATACAAAGTACCATCAGTCCTGGAGGCTATTTTGTCAGCCTGGATCTTTAAAGTATACAGCACCACGATTTAAAAGAGCCACCCGACAAGGGCATGGGCATGCCTCAACCTTCCCTTGGCTACATTTCAAAGAAACCTCACTGGTCATCAGAGCAACTCTGCTTTATATTCTACAGAAAAGACAAATCTTCTGAACAAGAAAGAATCTACCAGTCTAGAAAACATGATGACCGCATGTTTGTGTAACACATGGCACAGCCAAGTGGTAATGAACCTCATTCACACAATATGCAAGTAAGGGTTTTTGTTGTCTGTTTTTTGTGTGTTTTTTTTTGTTTGTTTTGTTTTGTTTTGTTTTTGTCATGCTCTGACCACTGGACCAGAAGCTGGACCATAGAGCCTGGTCCTACTGGAGATATGGAACAGCGTTTTTAAGATTTTTTAATTTAAACCTTTAAAAATACCTATCACAGTGTCTCATAGAATAAGGCATAATAAATACATTCTGAATGAATGAGTA
Organism: Choloepus didactylus; assembly: GCF_015220235.1. Lineage (NCBI taxonomy): Eukaryota > Metazoa > Chordata > Mammalia > Pilosa > Megalonychidae > Choloepus > Choloepus didactylus. The sequence continues at coordinate 71,983,009 of NC_051320.1, read as the reverse complement.
TGGCAGCATTATTTGCTGGAAATGACTAAATCAGCCTTCTATACTGAAAATCATAAAAAGTTTTATTCTACTTATATGAACATAGCGCCCATTTCACAAGTGAATTTTTTAAATTTTTTCTTCTGCGTACAAAATAATCCCAGGAGAGTAAAAATTTTTCCGTCTATAGGAGCAGTGTCTGGTATTTGGAAGCAGGTGGTGACATGCCATCAAGCAATTTTTCCTTTTGGACAGTTGAATAAATAGCTGTCCTTTAGATACTCGCATTGAAATACATGGTTTTGTATTTTATATCATCTTTATTTATGGCAAACATATTGCAATGGTTTCTATTACTTTGTGCCAATTTGCACAAAACTTCCAAGAAACTGTTCGAAGTTCTCGAGTTGATATTGCAGCTGGTTGCTTCAGGAATTTTTGAAATCTTTATTAGTGTTTCAACAGCATTTTCAGTTATCACCATTATGTAAGTATGAACAAATACCATGAGTATTACCAATTTGATAGTTTGCTGTCTTATGTACAGGGGTATTAATGTTTTCTTCTATGAGTTTTTACCTATCAAGAAACATTTTGGTATAGATTTGGTATAAATTATACTTTACATAATTTACATTCTGGAAAAGCACACTGTGCTACCAGGATTCTGATTTTGGACTCCTAGCTCCTTGTCGAAAGGGTCCCGATAGCCTTCAGCCACTGTGGCCAAGTTTGTTCTGGTCCCAAGGATCCTCCTCTGTATGTCCTTCTTAGTTGTTGCTCCATGTGCTTTAGTCCATGTTGCACTGACTGCCTCTTGCTTCATGGTCTTGTGTGTAAATCTTGGTTTGAGCCCCTGCACTTGCTAAAAAGAAGTCTTTAAACACAAACTTTACAGCAATTGATGTCAATGGAAAGCTTTGCCACCATTTGCATTTTGTGAAGCATTTTGAAAGCAAGCAGACTGATGTGTGCATGCTTCTGTTTCTCTCTGGGGGTCCGTGACCCCTCCTAAGTAGCTGTAGAGTAGGCAACGGAAGAGACACTCTAAACTCCTTTTGCCTAAAAGTTATTTCTTATTTAAAGTCTACACAGGAAAGATCCCTCCCCCATAGACTCATCCCCCACTCCAAGCCTGCAAAAGTAGTGGATAGCTGTTGTGACTAGACCATCATTAAAACAAATAATAATAATACTACTTCTTCAAAGGATGCGAAGAGGTGCATTGGAAATTACAGGCTTTAAAGACTTGGGTCAAAATGCAGCTCTTCACTTACTATCTGTGGGATCTTGGACAATGCATGCTTTATATTTCTGGGCTCAGAATTAATAAGGATTGTGAAAAATAATTCATGCCAAAGTAGCTGACTCATTAAACAATTATGAAACACATGGTATTTGTGGTAGTGACTTGAGAATTGGACAACTGGCAGTAAGGTAAATATAAACCCTAACTACCCAAGAATGAAAGAGAAGAAAGAAACCCTGCTTAGATTTGCTGCATACCTAAGTTGCCTCAAATGAAAGCACATGTCCTAGGCAAGTGCTGTCACTCCAATGTTTGGCCTCAAATTCCTATGGTTAAGTTGGAAGTAGCCCAAAATCATGACATGAATGATACCCTTCAGCCACTGTAGTTCATGGCACTCCTTATTTGCTCTCCTTCGCTGTTCATCAACAGCCAGGTGGGGTCTGGTTTTATATGTCTAGGAAAAGAAATTTGGAGAAGTTGGAAGAGTTCACCTTTTATGCTCTGTCACATGACCATCCACTTTGCTTTTACTCATTCCCCTTTTGCCTATCTTTTACTTCCCTTCCTCTCTAATTCTTCCTAATCCACTTTGTTTTCTTTTGTGAGGCTTCACTTACGGACTTTTTAAAAAACTATTCTGGTTAGTAATGGAGGAAACTCAACTGTTGCTCATTAGTTCTTCACCCCATTCCCATTCCATCCACCATCTCGCATGCCCCCCCTTTCTTCACAGATTTTTGCCACGTTCAATTCCATTCTTAATCATTGTTGAACTGACTTATGTGTTAGGTGCTAAAACATACAGACCAAAATCAGACTTGTTCCCTGCCCCCAAGGAGCGCAATTAAATGTAACATCAGATGGCTGAAAACCATTAACTGATTTTATAATGTCTTTATTCATTCATTAACCATATATTGAATGATTGTTAGGTGTCAGTCTCTCAATTTACTACTGGATATGCAAAATGAGCTTCTATCCATCATAGGTTTACAATATATTGGGGGGGAGCATTTAAAATTGTACAAATAAATGCAAATTCTGATTAAGTGATATAAAGGAGAAGTAACAAATGCTATGAGAGAGAATAACAAGGGAACCAAGGCTGGTTTCCCAGACCTTGTGGTCTGATGGGGAATACATGCAGCCACATGATCAATTACGAAGAGAGATGTAGGAGCCATAGGGGTCACATAAGACTTTCCAGAGGAAGTAAGGACTAAACTGAAAGAAGAGTAGGGGACTTATGCAGGTATTATCTCATTGAACACACCCAAAATCCCTGAAGTTAAGTACTATTTTAATCTTTATTTTGATAAGACATAAATTGATTCCATGAGAGAAGAGAGTGTTTTATTCCCCTAGCACACAGTGGGCACTCAGTAAATACATGGGCAGTGAATAAAATAGGTCAGACCCAGGGCAGCTGGATGTGAAAGTCCATGCAGTTAACCACCACATTATCCTGCCCAGGAGAGATATGATCATTCCGGAATGGAGAGATTGGGAAGATTTTTTTTTTTTAATTAAAAAAGCCCTACCCTGAAAAGGTTTTTAGTAAAAAGCTTTAATTTTACCCTCCAGCCTAAGGCATTTTGTCCTTCCTTCCATCTGGCAGCCCGCAATATGGATGAAGGAAAACTTAATGCAGAGCAGTAAATATGGCAAATCAAGGTCTTCAAAAAAAAAAAAAACAGCTTTTGACTTATGTTTCCATATTGGTTCTATCTTTATCTTGTAAGTCTGTGGACACTTGGTTATATTTATTCTGTTTTTACTGTAGTCTTTGTATCAATTGGAAAAGCATCTTTAATTTTTAAAATTATTGTCTTTGAAAAGCTTTCTATGGCCAGGGTGACTAGACATTCTTTTTGTGTGGAATTTTATTCACTGGTTTGAGAAAATATACTCTCTGCCCAAATTTTCAGAGGTTCTGTGTGTACTTACTTTTCTCTTATTCTGAGAACTGTTGAATGAGGGGGTGGGGAACAAGTAACAGAGGATGATTCAAATCAGGGAAGCCTTCCTGGGAGAGGTGATATTTGAATGGAATTTTGAAGGTTGAGTAAAGTTCAACAATGTAAAGAAGGTGGGAAAGAGAACTTCAGGAAGCAAGAAAAATATATGCAAAAGCATAGACGCGTGAAAGAGCCTGTTGCACTTGAGGAAGTACAAGTAGTTCCTGGAGAGAGGGAAAGCTTCATGTTGGCAAATGGCAGGAGATTAGACCAGAGCTTTAAAGCATTTGGTATTCTGCTATAGAGCTACTGTCAAAAGTCCAGATGAGACACTGATGGTTGGGTTCATGTGTCAACTTGGCCAGGTGATGGTGCCCAGTTGTCTGGTCAGACAAGCACTGGCCTAACTGACACTGCAAGAACATTTCATGGCTGGTTAATAAACCAGAAGGCTGGTTTATTAAAATAAGTCATCAGTTAATCGATTGCATCTGCGGCTGATTCCACCTACAATCAACTAAGGGAGTATCTTCTGCAATGAGAGAATACAATCAGTTGACTTTAATTCAATCTTTTGAAGAATTTTAAGGGAGAAGAGAGAACTTTCATTTGCTCTTCAGCCAGCCAGCCTCTCCTGGGGAATTTGTCCAGGATCTTAATTGGAGTGGTCAGCTTGCTGCCTGCCCTGCGGAATTTGGACTCATGCATCTCCACAGTTGCATGAGACACCTTTATAAAATCTCATATTTACAGATATCTCCTGTTGGTTCTGCTTCCCTAGAGAACCCTGACTAATACAATGTGCAAGAGAAAGAACATTCTAACCCACTTACATAGATATTCTCTAAATTCTACTATTCTATCCTGTTACATCATCAAATAACAGGTACTTAGACTAGGGTGCTTAACCCTGGATGTGCATCAGAATCATCTGGGAACCTAAAACATACTAATTTTCTGGAGCTTAACCAAGTCTAATTGAAACAAAATATTTTCTGGTAGAAACATACAGTAGACACAGTCTGACATGAATAAATAAATATAACCATATATTAGATTGTATTACACTTCTGTCTTTTATTGCAAATTCACTGTTCTATAAAAGATTCTATTATAAGACAGGCTTTTTTATACATTTCAAGCTGTGACTAGGCAATATAATAAACAAATTTGTTCTAATGTGCTAGAGGTAGAAAGTATTGAGTGTACATTTTATTTACAGAAGTACTCTGAAAACAATGTCTCTGTATTTGTTGCCTTACTGGAAAAAATGACTAATGTTGGAAACTTTGGGACTAATACAAATGTTGATGTTACAACAGAAAGTAGGTATCTGGGGACAGATAGCATATTGGGCCATCTCTCAAGTCATTCTATGTAAGACTCTGCCCACTGTGCCTATACATAAAGCAAGCTCTCTTTGTTGAAATTTTTAACTTTCTTTGAAATCAGCATTGTTCCTGAGTGGATAGAGGAATCAGCAGTGTTGTGGACAAGTTCTCAAGCTGCCTTCTTCAGCTTATTCTATACATGGATTAATCTGAATGTATAAAAAAGCCTGTCTTATAATAGAATCTTGTACAGAACAATGGCATGGGGATTTGACTCCAGCCATCCATTGAGTAATCTCTCTAGAAACTTAGCCTTAACTGTCTTAGTCTCTCAGCAAATACAAGTTGATTAATGTGGGACAAAACTGCAAACAGTGCCTGCAGCTAGGTAAGTGAAATTTCCTATGGCAGACTTATATCAATACTTTATTCCATCATGTTTCAGCAAAAGCAGGGATTACATCTTAACTTTGTACCTTTAGGGCCCAGCACAGCACCTGATTCTTAATAGGTTTTCAATAATTAAGTTCAATGATTTTGTGAGCTCAGAAAAATGCTACAGAAAAGTAAAATGGAAAGGATTCCCTAGTTAGCTGGACTCTTACCATGGAATTTTGCATCACCTCATTTTCAAAGAAAAGAGGTGATATGATTATAGTAATGATTTCTGCTTGTTTTCCTTTCATATATATGCAAAGGATATAAAAATATATGTCTATATTTACATATATATGATGGTTAATTCTGTGTCAATTTGGCTAGGTTATGGTGTCCAACATTTGGCCCATACTGGTCTAGATGTTGCTTGGAGATATTTTCTCAATGGGATTAACGTCTTCAACCAGTTGACTTTAAGAAGATTACCTTCCATAATGTGGGTAGGCTTCATCTAATCAGTTGAAAGCTTAAGAGCAAAGAACCCAAGTATTCCAGAGAGAAGAGGAAATGCTTCTAGACTACATCAACTCTTCTCATAATTACAGTCTGCTGGCCTTTCTTGGGGATTTTGGACTCAAGACTGCAACATCACTCTTATCAAAATTTCCAGCCTGCCAATCCTCCCTACAGATCTCAGACTTGCTAGCCCCCCAAATCATTCCTTGAGATCAGTCTATCTTTCTATCTAACCTATCTATCTACACACATATATCCTGTTGGTTCTGTTCTCTGGAGAACCTTAGAGATAATATATATATATATATATACATATATTACATGGAGAGAAGATATGTATCTTCTTCTGTTCTTTAACAAGAACATATTAGGAAAATTTAATGGGACCCAGAGCTAATAGGTAAGAAAACTGAAATTGAACCCAGCAGTCAAGATTATGAATGAAGCAATTTATAAAACATGAAATTTTCTATTCTTCCCACTGAGGGGAGGAGTCTTTTTCCCCTAATCTGAACTGGGCTAGTGATTCATTTTGACCCACTCAATTTAGTGGAAATGAAGCTGCATGGTTTATGAGACTAGGGTAAAAGAAACCTTGCAGTTTTTTCCATCTGGGTCTCTTGGGTTGTTTCTTCTTGGAAAACTTCTCCTTAGCACCCAGTTGCCATGCTGGTAGAACCTCAAGACGTTTTGCAAAGCCATGAGTAGGCACTAGAATTGACAGTCCAAACTGAACTCTCACAGCCAGGATTAACCACCAGCCATGTGAGTAAGCCTTCCTGGACAAACACCCTAGTTGAGCCTTCAGATGACTAAGAACTCCATCAAAATCTGAGTAAAAACACATGAGAAACCTTATGTGAAAATCACCCCATTGCTCCCAGTTGATTCATTGTATGGTGACAGGTAATATTAAATTGTTGCTTAAGTTAATGTTTTGGGTGGTATGATATTCAGAAGTGATAACTAGAACAGAATTTGTAACCAGAAATGAGGAGTTATCATAAAAATAACATAAAAATATGTCACTGGATTTGGAACCAGAAAATATATGAGACCAGGTAATGCTGAGCCAGTTGATGTTCCTGTGAAGGACATGGAGGTTGGAATGAAATTAAAGATATTATTATTGGGGGCTGGTGAAAAGATGACCCTTGATAAGTAGTGGCAGAAAGTTTAGTGAAAGTGTGGTCAGCAGTAATGTGAAAAATAGAAAATTGACCTTAATGAACCTGTAGGCTGGTTAAGGAAATTTTCAGGCAAAATGTTGAACATGCCAACTGGTTTCTTTTGGCCACGTGTGATAAGGGAAAGATGAGTTAAAAAAAAAAAAAAAAAAAAGGTACCTAAGATTTCTAACAGAATTTAGAGAAGTATAAAGGACACAGGACTTCTTATGTTCAAAAATAAAACTAGTTCTATTTACCAAATGGCAAAGTTCCTCAGAGTAAGAAAGAGTCTCAGGGTAAAGATCATCTCAAAGGTGAGGTGACAGAGTAAAACCCATTTTTAAGATCAGAAAGATTTAAGGGTGTGCTCATAAACTCTCAACTAGATAGTCTTCTAATATTCTTAAGGACATAATTATACAGTAGTTTCACTCTAAACCTAAAAAAGTGGCCTGTCTTGGGCCCCCCTGAGGAGCTGGGGGAAAGTGTGGAAATGTTGGGCTTCCTCACCTGTACTGATGCTGATGTTGTTACAAACATGGTGGTTTGATGTGCTGAGCCCTCTATCATGGGACTTGCCCTTATGAAGCTCATTACCACAAAGGAGAGTCTAAACTTGTATGTAATGGTGCCTAAGAGTCTCCCCCTGAGTACCTCTTTGTTGCTCAGATGTGGCCCTCTCTCTCTCTAACTGAGCCACCTCGGCAGGTGATCTCACTGCCCTCCCCCCTATGTGGGACCTGACTCCCAGCGGTGTAAATCTCCCTGGCAATGCAGGATATGACTCCTAAGGATGAATCTGGAGCTGGCATCATGGGATTGAGAATATCTTCTTGACCAAAAGGGGGATGCAAGATGAGACTAAATAGTTTCAGTGGCTGAGAGATTTCAAATGGAGTTGAGAGGTCACTCTGGTAGACATTCTTATGCAATATACAGATAACACTTCTTAGGTTTTAATGTATTGGAATAGTTAGAAGTAAATACCTGAAAATATCAAACTCCAACCCAGTAGCCTTGACTCTTAAAGATGATTGTAGAATAATGCAGCTTACAAGGGGTGACTGTGTGATTGTGAAAACCTTGTGGATCACACTCCCTTTATCCAGTGTATGGACAGATAAGTAGAAAAATGGGGACAAAAACTAAATGAAAAATAGGGTGGGATGAGGGGAATGATTTGGGTGGTTTTTTTTACTTTTATTTTTGATTCTGATTCTAATTCTTTCTGATATAAGGAAAATGTTCAGAAATAGATTGGGGTGCATAACTATATGATCGTACTGTGAACAGTTGATTGTACACCATGGATGATTGTATGGTATGTGAATAGATCTCAATAAAACTGAATTTAATTAAAAAAAAGTGGCCTGTCTTGAAGAAATGTGTAGATGTTCTTTTTGTCTAATAGAATAAAAGACAATAAATTTCATAAGAAATCAAGAAAGTTTGAAGATAATTATATTGGTAAAAGCCAAATCATCTCAGCCAAAAAAGGGGGATGGTGGAAAAAGACAGTTAAAAATGAAAAATGCTTTTTAACACCTAATGTTTTATGAACAGGAAGCAGAGTGAAAAGCTATTCAGCTGCAAATATAAACATTTTTCTCTTTTCTGTCAAAAAGGAAAGAGTACTCACAGGGCAGAACAAAGTCCAGGGAGGCAGAGTTAAAAGCCCAGGTGGTAGATCAGAGGCCACAGAAAACAAGCTCCAGGAAGCAGAATTGAGCATTAACCAAAGCAATGATAATTTGTGCAGAATTGAATTTCAGAATTATCTTAGATGCTGAGTGTTACATAACTCCCGTTCCTCACTCCCAAAATTAAATAGGAGGATAAATGGCAATTAATGAATGTTTGGAGAGCAGATGACAGGTATTCAGATCAAGAAAAATCATACTGAATGTGCAGCATGCAAGGAGCCTTATCCACACATAAATCTGATTTAGATGCAAAAATCTAGCCTTAGAGCCTGAGGCTTTGGTTGTAAAAGATAAGAGCTTGGAAGCCTTTTGAAAGGATGAGTAATTAATTTGTAGTTAGATGGATGACTGTGAATACTTTTTTGTTATGATATCTGTGGCACTTCCAGATAATGTGTTTTAGGAAATGTAATGTAGCGCATTTTTATGCCACACTAGAGGGGTGGTTTAATATTAATTCTTTTAGCATTTTAGCAAAAGCTTATTGAGTATACTCATTATATAATACTAGGTCTTGGCCTACCAAGGTTATGAAAAAATATTTTGCTTTAAAGAATTTCAATATTGAGTAGAAAAGACTAAACATTTAAGTACATACTTTCAAAAGTATTTTGATAGAATATAGATGTGCAAAGAATATTAACAAAAAGGAGGAGAAAGTACACTTACTCATTATTAGTAGAAGTGTCAGGAAAGATGTTTGAGTAGGATCCAGGAGTTTGACAGGGATGAAAAGGAGAAAGGGTAAGATGGGGAAAATATGTTTTTTTTTAAATCAAAGACTGAAAGGTCACACTAAATTAGCATGGCATAATTAAGTAGCACTTTAAATATTCCAAGCATAAAATATTTAACATACAGGAAATTTGGTGCTTATAAAACTCTTGATAGAGATGGAGGAAAAACAGGCATGAAAGGTTACCACAAGTTTTCAGGTATGCTAGGGTAGTAAACTGCTGATGATAATAACTGCTAGTTACAGAAAAATTTGGTTGATTCACAAAAAACAACTCAGAATCTACTGCAAAATATCATATCTGTCCAAGTCCACACAACTGCCTCCATTGTATAATATAATCACAACTCTGAAAACCATAGATAAAGAGAAAAAGACAACTTACATATAAAGGAACTAAGTCCAGATTTACAGCAGACTTCTCATCAGAAACAATGTAAGGCAGCAGACAGTGGAAAACATATTAAAAAAAATACTGTAAGAAAAAATGGTCAATAAAGAATTCTAAACCAAGAAAAATATCAATAAAAAACAGAAGTAAAATAAACATGTTTTCAGATGTAGAAAGGCAAAGATTACTCATCATCAGTGCACCACAGGAAATATAAAAGGAAAATATAAGAGAAATATGTTATACACACACAAGACCTTGGTAAATAGTAAACTTGTAGTAAAATAGAAATATAAAAGATATTTTTCTTATATTTTAAATTACTTCAAACATAATTGGCTGTTTAAGGCAACAAAATTGGAATGCTAGAAAGGTAAAATTGAAGAACATTGATGAAAGATTGTTATAGTATATATACTGTGGTATAAATTTATTTTATGATAGACTTTGAAATGTCAATAGTGTATACTAGTAACCTTAAAACAGCCACTTAAAACTAAACACAGTGGGGGCTCAGGGAGGTGTGGAATTTAGTTAGTCCCCTAAAACAACTAGTAAGTAGATAGGAACAACTAGTAAATAGTCTGGAACAACTATTTGAAGGACTTCTGTGACCAGATACACATCATGCACCTATCTGGAATGGGTGGAATGGCTGAGATCACAGAATAGAACTGTAAGTAAAGCTCCCCAAACTGGGGATCTAGCACTCCCCCCACTGACACAGCAGGCTGAGTTGGAACACTTCCCTATGGGAAAAAAAAGAGCACTTTACTAGGAGCAAGCAAAGGTAGCTCACAAAGCTCCAACTGCAGTTTTAATTAACAAATCTGGACTATTGTATACAAGCTACAAGCACAGATAAAACCAGAGCAAGCAGGAAAGGAATGTGGTGGTCTCTCCCAGCAGAGAGGACACAGGGCTGAGGGAAAAAATAATAATAAATAAATAAAACAGAGATTTTTGGAGTAGGCTGAGCTCAGAATACTGGAAAAGGGCTGTGTCTCAAGAAAAGGGGTATATAGAACCTGTTACTAATTCTGGCTATGATTGGTGAAACTGGGGATCTGGGGACAGGCTCTGAGAGGTGATTTCTTTCTTTTTTCTTTTTTTTTCTCTCATTCTAAGTAGCTAACTATTGAATACCTCAGGTGTTTTCAATTGTTAGCACTGACTAAGGAAAGGGTGGAGTTAAGATAGAGAAACAAAGAAAAAGTCAAATGTAGGCAATAATTCCCTAAAGGTGTTATCTTCCATAAGGAAAGGGGCCAAGGCACAGCTCAAGTGGCTGCCATCCCTAAATGAATACAGACCCTAAGGCATGGGGAAGAAAAAAAACAAAAACAGCTTAAGCTTGCTTCTGACACCCTTGGTCCCTGGCAGGGACAGGGTCTGCTGAGAATTAAAGGCATAACACCTCTTTAAGCTGGTGGGGAACTGCAGGCTGAAAAGTGCCACCTACTGGGCAGGACAGGAAAAGCACAGCATCTAGAGACCTCAGAGGAAAGTCTGACAACCTTCTGGGTCTCATCCTCAGGGAAACTTGATCCTGATTACACCCTCCTCCTGAGATCTGGGTCCATCTGGTCTGGGAAGCTCTGACTGGGGTAATTAGGGAGGCCAGATGCCCAGAAAACAGAAAATTGTGAATCACACTAAGAAAAACGAAGATATGGCCTACTCAAAGGAACTAGCTTACACTCCAAATGAGATACAGGAGTGGAAATAAACAATTAAAGATCTTGAAACAAATATGGTGAATCAATTCAAAAATCAAATCAATGAGGGAAGATATGGCAAAAGAGATGAAGGATATGAAGAGGACATTAGGTGAACATGGGGAAGAAAGTTTGAAAAAACAGTTGGCAGAACTTGGAGGAATGAAAGGCACAGTAGAGGTGTATTAGTTAGCGTTCTCTAGGGAAACAGAAACAACCACAGATATCAACAAATATAATATTTATAAAAGTGTCCATGCAATTGTGGGTATGCGTGAGTTCAAATTCCATAGGGCAGGCAGCAGACTGCCAACTCCAATGAAGATATTCGATGAACTCCTTGGGCACCAAACTGGCAACTCTGATGAACACCTCAGGAAATGCTTCACTGGTCAACCAAAGAAGAAGTTAAGGTCCTCTGTTTGTCCTGCTTAGAAGTCTTCAACTGATTGGATTAAATCCGGCTGGTTGCATTCTCTCATTGTGGAAGACATGCCCTTCATTGAGGTAATCATTCACAGCTGAAGCCAACTGACTGATGATTTAATAAACCAGCCTTCTGGTTTATTAACCAGCCACAAATGACTTTGCAGTAATGGTTAGGCCAGTGCTTGCTTTACCAGGCACCTGGGTACTGTCACCTGGCCAAGTTGACACATGAACATAACTATCACAAGAGGAGATGAAAAACACAATGGAGACATACAACAGCAGATTTCAAGAGACAGAAAAAGGATTCAGGAATTAGAGGATAAGACCTTTGAAATCCTATGCACAAAGAACAGAAAGGGAAAAGAATGGAAATTATGAGCATGGTTCCAGGGAATTGAACGACACTATGAAGCACATGAGTATGTGTGTCATGGATGTCCCAGAAGGAAAAGAGAAGTGAAAGGGGGCAGAAAGAATAATGGAGGAAACAATCACTGAAATTTTCCCATTTCTTATAAAAGACATAGAATTACAGATCCAAGAAGCACAGCGTACCCCAAACAGAATAGATCTAATAGACATACTCTAAGACATTTAATTATCAGATTATCAAATGTCAAAGACAAGGAGAGAATTCTGAAAGCAGCAAGAGAAAAGTGATCCATCACATACAAGGGAAGCTCGAAAAGACTGCTCATATATCTCAGTAGAAACCATGGAAGCGAGAAGGCAGTGGTATGATATATTTAAGATACTGAAAGAGAAAAACTGCCAGCCAAGAATTCATTAAGGAATGAGGGAGATTTTAAAATGTTTTCAGACAAACAGACACTGAGAGAGTTTGTGAACAAGATACCTCCTCTACAAGAAATACTGGGTGGAGCACTACAGGCATATGGGAAAGGACAGGAAGAGAGAGGTTTGGAGAAGAGTGTAGAAATGGCACTATCAGTAAGTGGAGAGAGAGAGAGAGAGACAAAGAAAGTTAAAAGTAAATGAAGATATGACAAAATTCAAGGAACAAATTAGTAGGCGTAGACATTACATTGAGTGAATTTGGACAGAAACAAAAGGACAGATATTGTATGAACACACTAATACGAACTAACATTGATGAGTGAACTTTGGGAGTTAGCGTTGGAAGCGCAGTTTGTCGAGAGGTGGAAAGGGTTTGGAAATTTGGCGCTTGAGGCTGAAGGAGTGCAGAAAGTTCAACAGGATTGATTGTGTAGATCCAGAAATGGGTAGCACAATACTGTGTGATGGTAGCATAATACTGTGTGTGACAGAAGCACAATATTGTGGGTACTCTGAAGCAAGACGAGTGTGAGTACAGTTCAAGGAGGAGGGCTGGGGGCATGTATGAAACAAGAAGGAAAGACAGAAGGTGGGGACTGGGATTGTATAACTTGGTGAAACCTGGAGTGGTCAGTGATGGTGGTTAAATGTACAAATATAAGGATGTTTTTAAATAAGGTAGAGCAAATGAATGTAATCTTGCAAGGTGCTGACAACTGGATGGTATAGGGAAAGGATACAGTCAGTGCAAACCAGAGTCTATAGTTAACAGTAACATTGTGAGATGCTTCCATTAATTGTTACAAAGACAATATACCAGGGCTAAATATCTATAAGAGGGGGTTATAGTGGAGTGATACGGGATTCTTGCTGCTGCTATTGTTATCTGACCTTTTCATTTTACTCTATCTTATTTTTATTTTTCTTCTATCTTTCATATTTTTATTCTTCATTTTTTCTCCTCTTCCTCTTTCTTTGGGGAAGAGATGGAAATGTCCTCATATAGATTGTGGTGGTGAATACACAATTACATGATTATACCAGGAATCATTGATTTGTTTACTTGGAATGGATTGTGTGGTGTGTGAATAAAACTGTTTAAAAAATAAATGGAGGGATGCAAGTGCTGGAGAAAATGTAGAGAGAGGGATTTACCTATTCACTGTTGGTAGGGAAGTAGAATGGTGCAGCCCATCTGGAGGGCAGTGTGGTGGTTCCCTAGAAAGCTGAGTATAGGGTTGCCATATGGTCCTGCAATCCTGTTATAGGGTACGTACTTGGAAGAAATGAGAGCAGGGACAGGAATGGACATTGCACACTGGTGATTATGGCAGCTGTATTCATGATTCACAAAGGATGGACGTGGCCTAGGGGTGCATCAATTGGTGAACAGAATGGTAAACTGTGTTGTACGCATACAATGGAATACTGCATGGCGGCAAGAAGGAATGAAGTTGTGAGGTGGATGGACATTAAGGACAGTGTGTTAAGCGAAATGGGCCAGAATCAAAAATATAAAACTTGTAACACATCACTAATATGGACTAACTATAATGTGCAAATTCTGAGAATTGAATCTGAGAGTGTAAGTTAACAGAGGAAGGCTTATGGTAAAGGTTCCTAGATTGTAAGCTCTTACAGAAGTCACATCTTTTCATGAGTTGAAGCAGTTTTTTCTAGATCCTGAGATGCTGAGCTGTTTGTATATTGCCTGGTCGGTGCCTGGAACTTTGGGTATCTGTGTGGCACCTGAGACTCAGAGCCAAAGTTCAGCAGCTATGAATGCCAGCAGTACACCATACAGCAAGTGTTAAAAAATCTGAAAAAGAGATCAGAATTCAAGTAGAGATATGAACAAAATGGACTTGGTTAGGACTAAGGTAAACCAGACTAAAAGGTAAAGGATGATATTGCTGTGTTTTAAAACTTCAACTTCTATGTGAGTGCAAAATCTACATTTTCTGTAGCACACTATATAATTTAACTTGTATGGTCAGTTTATTCAAACACCATAACTGCATGGAACCTTGAACAGGGGGTGAGATCTGGTTGGTTTGTACAGGTTGGCATGGAGCTGCAATGCTTTCCAGAGTAAGTTGGGCAGAGAATAAGGGGTGTTTGCAAAATAAAATAATAACAAAGCAGGGGGCAAAATTTGAAGTTAAAGAGATTTTATACTATTGAAATTAAGTTTGTATTAATTCAAATTTAATTGCCATGAAGTTAAGATGGTAATTGTAATCCATGGTAACTATCAAGGAAACAACTTAAAATATACAGAAAAAGAAATGAGAAGAGAATCATAATCATACACTAGGGAAAAAAAACACAAACCAAGTCAATATTGGAGGAATTGGGGAACAGAAAGGTATAATATATAAAGAGAGAAAGAGAAAACAAAGAGTAGAATGGCAGAAGTAAGTCCTCCCTTATCAGTAATTATTTGAAATTTAAATAGATTAAACTTTCCAATTAAAAGGCAATGAATTGGCAGAATAGATTTTAAAAAATTAGCCAATGGTATGCTCTGCAAGAGACTACTTTAGATACAAAGGCACAAAACAATTTGAAATAGAAAGGATGGAAAATGATTTTCCATGCAAACGGTAATCCAAAAATAGGTAAGTAGCTATATTATCAGTCAAAATAGAATTTAATGCAAATGTTTTTACAAGACACAAAATTATATATTGACAAAAAGGCTAATCTATCAAAATATTTAACTATTACAGACATATATCTAACTAGAGAATCACAAAATATGTGATGCAAAAACTGACAAAATTGAAGGGAGAAACTGGCAATTTTACAATAATAATTGGAAACTTAAATACCGTACTTTCAATAGACCTATTAGTTGGATAGACCAACTAACAGAAAATCAATAAGGAAATAGAGCATATGATTAAGAATATAAACCAACTAATCCTATCAGGCATATATAGAATACTCCACCTATAATAGTTGAATACACATTTTTCTCAATGCACATGGAACATTCTCCAAGATAGATTATCAGCTAGGACAGATAACAAGTCTCGATAAATTTTAAGATGTAGAAATTATAATAATTATCTTCTCCAAGTACAAATCAACAACAGGATAGCTCAAAAATTCATAAATATGTGGAAATTAAACAACACACTCTTAAACAACCAACGGGTGAAAGAAGAAATCACAAGGGAAATTGGAAAATACTTCAAGATGAATCAAAATGAAAACAATACCAAAACTTATAAGATTCAGTAAAAGTGATGCTCAGAGGGAAATTTAAGCTGTAAACACCTACATTCAAAAGGAATAAAAATTGTAAATCAAAAACCTAATTTTATGCTTTAAGGAACAAGAAAAAATAGGTCAAGCTAACTTCAAAGGAATCAGAAGGAAGGAAATAATAAAGACTTGATTGGAGATAAATGAAATAGAGAATAGAAAAACAGTAAGGCAAATCAACAAAACCAAAATTTGGTTCTTTGAAAATAACAACAAAATTAATAAACCTCTAACTAGACTCTGGAGGAAAAAAGAGAATATTCAAATTACTAAAATCAGAAATGAGAGTGAGGACATTCTTACCAACCTCACAGAGATAAAAAGTATTATAAGACAAATACAATGAACAACTATATGCCAAGAAATTTGTAATCTAGATGAAATGGACTAATTCTAGAAACACATAAACTACCAAAATTGACTCAAGAATAAATGGAAATTTGAAAAGACCTAAAATGAGTAAAGAGATTCAATCATTATTCAAAAACATACCAACAAAGAAAACCCCAGGAGCAGATGCATTCATTGTTGAATTCTACCAAACATTTAAGGAAGAATTAACAACAATCCTATCAATCTCTTCCAAAACCTTCATAACTCATTTTATGAGGCCAGTATTATACAGATACCTAAGTCAAATAAAGATATCACAAGAAAATAAACTATAGGTCAATATCCTTTATAAATACAGATATTAAAAACCTCAATAAAGTACTAGAAACCTGAATCCTATATCATATTAAGAGATTTATATTTATATTTCCTGGGATTTATCTCAGGAATGAAAAGGTGGTTCAACATACAAAAGTCAATGATGTAATACAACACATTAAAAAAATGATGAGGGAAATCACATGACCATGTTAATTGACACAGGAAAAAAAGCATTTGACATAATATAACACAATTTTATGATAAAAATATGCATCATCTCTTCAACAAATTGTGCTGGAAAAACTGGATACCCAAGAACAAAAGAATGAAAGTGGACCCCTGCCTCACATCATATACAAAAATTAACTCAAAATGGATCAATGACCTAAATATAAGTACTAAAACTATGAAGCTCTTATAAGAAAACATAGGGAAATATCTTCAGGACCTTGTGTTAGACAATGGACTTTTAGATTTTACACCAAAAACACAAGCAACAAAAGAAAAAAGTAGATAAACTGGACTTTGTAAAACTTTAAAACTTTTGTGCACCTAAAGACATTATCAAGAAAGTGAAAAGACAACCTATCAGAATGGTAGAAAATGTTGGAAACAATATATCTGATAAGGGTTTAATATCCAGAATATATAAACGACTCCTACAACTCAACAACAAAAAGAACAACAACCCAATTTTAAAAACGGCCAATAAGCACATGAAAAGATGGTCACATCATTAGCCATTAGGGAAATGCAAATCAAAACCACAATGAAATATCCCTTCACATCCAATATAATGATTATTATTCAGGTATAGAAAATAAGAGATGCTGGCAAGGATGCAGAGAAGTAGGAACCTTAAAACACTGTTGATGAGCATGTAAAAATGGTGTGGCCACTGTGAAAAACAGTTTGGTGGCTCCTCAAAAGTTAAACATAGAAATATATATGACCCCCCCCAATCCAAATTCAATGTATAAATCCAAAAGAATTGAGAGAAGGGACTCAGGCAGATATTTGTACAGTAATATTAATAGTAGCATTATTCACAATAGTCAAAATGTGGAAGCAATGCAAATGTCCATCAGCAGATGAATGGCTAAACAAAATGTGATATATACAAACAATGAAATATTACTCAACCATAAAAAGGAATGAAATTCTGACACATGGTACTACATGGATGAGACTCTAAGACACCTTTAGTGAAATAAATCCTACACAAAGGAACAGATATTGAATGATACCATTTATATGAAAAACCCAGAAGAGGTAAAGTCATAGAGACTGGATTAGTTTCCTAAGGCTGCTAAAACAAATGGGTGACTTAAACTAAAACAAATGTTTCTGTTATAGTTCTAAGGTTTATTCCAAAATCAAGTTATTCACAGGGCCATATTCCCTCTAATACCTGTAAGGAAGAGTAATTCTTTGCCTCTACCTTGCTTCTGGTGGGTTACCAGCAATCTTGGCATTGTTTGGCTTATAGCTGCAGCACTTCAAACTCTACCTCCATCATTACATGGCATTATTCCACACACATACCCTCTCTTAAAACTTTCTTTTAAGTATACAAATTGTATTGGATTGAAGACCCATCCTACTCCATTATGACCTAATTTTAACTTAACTAATTACAGCTACAATGACATTATTCCAAATAAAGTCACATGCTAAAGTACTGTGCATTAAGCCTTCAATATAACATTTTGAAGGGGCGCAATTAAAACCATAGCAGAGACAGAAAGCACATTGGTGGTTGCCAGGAGTTAAGATGAGTGAGGAATGGCAATTGGCTGCTTTATGGGAATGGGATTTCCTTTTGGGATGATGAAGATGTTTTGGAGCTAAATAAAGGTGATAATTGAACCACACTGTGAATACAATAAATGTCACTGAAGTGTACACTTTAGAGTGGTTAATTTTGCATTGTGCCTATTTTACCTCAATAAACAACATGAATTGCATTTCTATAAACAATAATCTACAAACTATTAGAAGTTGAAATTTTAAAATATATCATTTACAATAATATCAGAAACATGCAATACTAGGAGTAAATTGAATAAAATATATGCAAGACCTATGAAAGCCACAATGCTGAGAGGCTAAAAATGACCAAAGTACATAGAAGTTATATTATGCTTATGTATCAGAAGACTCAATATTATTAAAATGATACTTTTCTCTAAAATGATTAAAAGCAATGCCAATCAAAATCATAGCAGTCAGTGTTCCAATTCTAGAATGGTCATGTGAGATGCTCCATAGACTTGTTCTGAGATAAACATAACTGGTGAAAAATACACAAAAATAACCATTTAAAGCATCTGTAAATTGTTTCATACACAAATGATGAAATATTCATTCCAGAAAATATAATAAAACTCATTAAGAGCAGCAAGAGTTTTTAGCATCTGAACCACAATCTGCTCCTTCCCTCCCCAATATCAGCCCACTGTGACACAAATTCCACTCCAAATAGATGTAGTCAGGGTCATAGTGCTCCTTACCCCCACAGTTCCCAGTTGAGAGTTTAGCATCTCTGCAGTGGGGGTAGACCACCAGCACTACTCATCTCTCCTATATATGAGTTGCAGACACTAAGATCCCAGAAATTACAACCAAGAAGTCAGGAAATTCTTTCACCCACTCAGTCCACACTTGTAGACTAGACACTCGACACCAGGCATGGCATGCCAAGAACTCTAGGGCCCGATTGTCCTCTTTCCAACTCACTCATAAGGCAGGGGGTTCCATGTCAGTAAAGCAAACTGAGAAGACAAGAGGATACCACCCCTCCACAGCTCCCTGCTCATAAAGCAGAACGGTCACTCTGAGAGAGACAGGATGCTGTCCCTTCCCTCAGCTCTACAAATATGTCTCAGAGATTTTGCCTAGAGGTAGAGGCAGAGCATAAAAAC
This sequence comes from Choloepus didactylus, assembly GCF_015220235.1. Classification (NCBI taxonomy): domain Eukaryota; kingdom Metazoa; phylum Chordata; class Mammalia; order Pilosa; family Megalonychidae; genus Choloepus; species Choloepus didactylus. The sequence goes on along the minus strand of NC_051320.1, from coordinate 71,963,797 downwards.
AGAGCTCAGAAGCTCTTTGCAATGGAAATTCCTTTATTTGAACCAGATGATGGAGATACTCAACAGTAAGTGTTCTCTTGAAAACAATGGAGACTTTTGTGGTAAATAACATAAGAGAATGCTGGTCCCTTCATGAGAGCAAACTAAACCAAAGGCCAAATACATATCAGACAGAACCAAGGGGTAAGATAGCTAAGAAGAGTCCCCCTCAGGACAGAATGAACTTCAAAGCCTAGCCTCAAACCTACCCATGCAAAGAAACTAAACATTAATTGGATCAGACTCTGGAGTGATTTATGCCCCCAGAGCATTATAAAAAACAATAGTGCAATCAAGCAGCAATTACTGGAGGCTATCAGCTGGGTATGATACCAGCAGAGGGAGACAGTTTAACAGAGAGATCAGGGAAAGAGACAGTCAAAAATAGCCCTGCCAAAAATCACTGTTAACCCATGTGATAGCGGGCATGCCCAACGTTTGTCCTCTGAGGAGAAACATCAGAGGCCTCATACTCCAAGGGATAAAGATTTTACTAAAATATACAGGCAACCAGTAACAAAACCAACAGGAAAAAGAAGCCCCACAGAAGGGGAGATTATTATTCAGATTTTCTACAATATGTTTTTAAAAATATTGCTTTCAACAAAAAATTATATGACACGCAAAGAAGCAAGAAAATGTGATTCATCCACAGCACAAAGCAAAGAGCAAAAACTGCCTGTGAGATGACCTGGTTATTGGATTTAACAAACGAACACCTCTAAGCAGCCATTATAAATATGTTAAAAGAACTAAAGTCTAACATGCTTAAAAAAATTAAAGTGTGATAATAATGTCATCAAATAAAGAATACCAAGAAAGAGATAGATTTTATATAGAGAACCAAATGGGAATTCCAGAGTTGAAAATGATCATAACTGAGATGAAAATACACTGGAGGGATGCATCATGAGATTTGAACTGGCATAAGAAAGAATGAGTGATCTTGAATATAGACTGAAAGATTTAATGCAATCTGAATAACAGACAGGAAAATTAAAATTAGAGAAATTTGGGCCACCGTTAAGAACTCCATCGTATGTACTGGAAGGAGTACCAGAAGAAGGGAGAGGGAAAACAGAGGAAAAATATTCAAACAAATAATGCCTAAAATCTTCCTAAAGTTGCTGAAAATCCTGTTCTATACATCCAAATAGTTAAACCTTAAGCAGATCTGCACACAGACACATCATAGTAAAATTGCTGAAAGAAAAGACAGAGAAAATCATGACTCAGTATTGCTGACAGGGCAACACAGGAATGAGACACGGACACAAAGCTAAGAATTAAGGGAGCAGAGGGCCCACTTGCATCCTGTGCTAAGTGGACAACAATGCAGCCTTGCTCCAGCTATTTATTTCAGAAGATCAGGTGTATATGCTAAAGGTGCTCAGGTGGGGGAAAGCCCACCAGATACTTATGTTTACATCAGGTGTATTTACATCAGGTGCATACAATCTAGGTTTAAGACAATGGTAGTCACAAGACACACATCTTTACAGGGCGGGCCTGCATGGCATTCTATGCAGGCCTGCAGCTCAGCGTTCTAAGCCACCACTCCAGATATGCCTCAGGCAACATGGAAAACTCAGTTCCCCACAACTCAGCAAGAGAAAAATGGCTTGTCATATACAAAGAAACCGTAATAAGATTAACCCATGACGTTTTATCAGAAATAATAGAGGCCAGAAGGCAGTGGTATGGCATATTCAAAGTGCTCAAAAGAGAAACTCCCAACTAAGAATTCTATATCCAACAAAACTATCTTTTAAAAATGAAAGCGAAATAAAGATATTCCCAGATAAAAACTGAGAGAATTCATTGCTAGCCAACCCACCTGTATGAAATAGTAAAGAAGTTCTTCAAGCTGAAATCCAGTAACCATAAAGTATGATTCAAATGCACATTATAAAAGATCACTGGCAAGGATAAACATGAAACATGAAATACAGTAAAAATTCATATTTCTTCTCCTTTTCCTCTTAAGCAATTTCAAAGCCAATTGTATAAAATAATATGCATTTAATTTCATTGCTGGGTCTATGGCATAGTGACATGAACATATTTGATGATAATAGCACAGAGGAGGTGGAGGAGGACCTGTATTGCTATAATTCATTAATGCCAGTTAGTAACCTACAGATACAAATGAAGAGAATGAGAAATGCTAAATAAAAGATTAATATAACTCACAAAGAGGGATGATGAAATAGAAGTAACATTTCTATATCTCACTGCAATTAAATTAGTATAACTCAAAGCAGATTCATAAGAAAATGAATTTTAAAATATTGTGAAAATTTAATTAAAACAAAATATTGAAGTAGAAAGTATTCAGTTAACACAAAAGAAAATAGTATTATTTCTGATTAAAATGAAGATTAGCAGACTGGATGAAAACAAAGACCCAATGATATGCTGCCTACAGGAAATGATCTTTAAATATACAAATAGGTTTAAAGTAAAAGATTGGGGAAAATATATTATGCAAACAGCAACCACAGAAGCTGTCATGATTATACCAATACAAGATAAAATAGACTTTTAAACAACAACAAAAAATAATGCTACTAAGAATAGAGAAGCAAAAACTGAGTAAAGAATAGGACATCAACAATAAGAGTTGGGGACTCAATATCCCACTTTCAGTGATGAATAGAATGACTAGGCAAAGGATCAAAAAGGAAAAAGAAGACTGGAACATTATAGATCAACTAGACTTAACAAAAATTATAGAACACTCTACTCCAAAAGCTGCAAAATACACATTCTTTTCAAATGAACAAGGAAAATTCTCCAAGATAGACCATAGGCTAGGCCATGAAACAAACCTCAAATTTAACATGACTGAAATCATACAAAATATGCCCTCTGACCAAATGGAATGATATTAGAAATCAATAACAGAGAGAAATTAGGGAAATTAAGCAACACACTCCTAATTAGGAATAAATCACAAAGGAAATTGGAAAATACTTTAAGATGAATAAAAATGAAGCTACATTATGGCAAGTTGCATGATAGTCAGTTAAAGCACTTCTTAGAGGGAAATATATAGTAAACTCCTATAGTGAAAAAGAAGAAAGTTCTCAAATCAATAACCTAACTTACATCTCAAGATGTTGGTAAAAGAAGAGTAAACCAAGTGTAAAACAAGTAGAAGGAGGGAAATAATATACATTAGAGTGGAAATTGATGGCACAGAGAAAGGATGAACAATAGAATAAGTCAACAAAACCAAAATTAATAACCTTCCAAAAAAAAGAAATCACCATGCCCAGATAGCTTCACTGGTGAATTTTACTGTTTAAGGAAGAATTAATACCAGTTCTTCACAAACTCTTCCAAATAATAAGAGGAGGAAACACATCACAGCTAATTCTATGAAGCCAGTGTTACTGTGATACCAAAGAAAAGATCACTGCAGATCAGTATCTCTTATAAACATAGATTAAAAAATTCCTCAACAAAATATTAGCAAATCAAATCAAGCAAAAAATAAAAAGGATTATACACCACAGCCACATGGGATTTACCCCAGGAATAAAAAATTTATTTGACATCCCAAAATCAATTGATCTAATAAACCTTATCAATAGGGTAAAAGCACATGAACCACAAGATCATCTCAATAGATGCAGAAAAAAATATTTGACAAAATTCAACACTCTTTCATGAAAAAAGCACTCAACAAACTAGGAAAAGAAGTAGAATTCCTCAATTTCATAAAGGTCATCTATGTAAAACCCACAATAACATCACAATTAATAGTAATTGTGGTGGTCTGGATATATTATGTCCCTCAAAAGAGCCATGTTCTTTAATGCAATCTTGAGGTGGCAGATTTATTAGTCTTTTGATTAGAGTGGAAATTTTTTATTGTTTCCATAGAGATGTGACTCACCCAACTGTGAGTGATACTTCTGATTAAATTATTTCCATGGAGGTATGGCCCGCTCATTCAGTCCTAAGAGCTAACACAGACCCAGAAACTTGCTGATACTTGGAGATGCTTGGCAATGCAGACAGAAGGACATTTGGAGATGCTAAGCTAAGAGATAAAACCCAGAGTTTGCCCCAGGAGAACCAAGCAGAGAGCTGAAAGAAGCTAAGACAGATGCCCAGAGACATTTTGGAGAAAGCCATTTTGAAACACAACCCAGGAGCAAAGGACCAGCAGATGCTAGCCATGTGATTTCCCACTTGACAGAGGTGTTTGGGACACCATCAGCCATTCTTCAGTGAAGGTATCTTCTTGTTGATGCCTCAATTTGGATACATTTATGGCCTTAGAACTGTAACTTATTAGCCTAATAAATCCCCTTTAAAAAAAGCCAGTCCGTTTCTGATATTTTGCATAATAGCAACATTAGCAAACCACTTCAGTAGTAGTCAATGTTTTTCTATATACTTGTAATGAATAATCTGAAAATGAGATTAAGGAAACAATTCGGTTTATGGTAGCATGAATAATAAAATACCTAGGAATAAATTTAACAAAAGCAGTGAAAAAATTATACTTTGAGGTCTTACAGTATCTGATTTTTCAGCTTGCTATAGAACTACAGTAAACAAGAGAGTGTGGTTTTGATATAAATACAAGCATGTAGAATATTGGAACAGAGACACTGTATACATAGGCCAATTTGATATTCATCATCAAAGTCATTAAGGCAAGCACAGGTAAAGGATAATATTTTCAAATAATGGTGCTAGATTCATTGTACATCCATATGCCAAAAACAAAACAAAGCAAAGGACAAAACAAAGCAAAAAGTTCAACACTTAGCTAACACTTGTACAAAAATAACTTAAGATGTATCATAAAACTAAATGCGAAGGCTAAATCTCTTCAATTTCTAGTCTTTCGATTACAGTGGAAACTTCTGATTGTTTCCGTAGAGATATGACTCATCCAACTGTGAGTGATACTTCTGATTAAATTATTCGAAGAAATATCTGTGGCCTTGAGTTAAGCAAAAACTATTTCAATAAAGTAAAATAATCATGAGCCATAAAGGAAAACACAATAATTTGGATTTCATCAAAATTAAAACTTTTGGTCATGAAAAAACACTGTTAGGATCCACAAAAAGCTGGACATTTCAATGGAGAAAATAGTCTTTTCATAATATGGTGTTGGAATAATTGGAAGTTCATATGCCAAAAAATAGATGAATGAATAAATAAATAAATAAATATTTTCACCTGAACCACACAACTTATACAAAAATTAACAATGAATCATTGATATAAAGCTATAAAACTTTTAGAAAAGTAGATAGGAGAAAATGCTCATTACTCAGGGTTAGACACTGAATCCTTAAATGCGATACTAAAAGCATGATCCATAAAATTCAAAAAATTATAGATAGGATTTCATCAAATTTAAATTTTTAGTCTGTGAAAGACAGATGCTATTAAAAGAATGAAAAGATAACATAAAGACAGAGAAGATATTTGCAAATCACATATCCAATGAAGGTCATTTACCAGAATATATAAAGACCTGTCAAAATTGAGCAGTTAGGAAAAAAACAATCCAGTTAAAGTAGGTACAAATCTTAACTGGACATTTCACCAAAATCGATATACAAATGACAAGTAAGACCATGAAAATATGTTCAACATCATTAGCCATTAGACAAATGCTATTTAAAACCACAATGAGATAAAACTACACATTAAAGTGAGTAAAATGACAATACAAAAATACTGACAATACCAAGTGCTGATGAGGATGCAGAGTAACTAGAACACATAACATGGCTGACTATAATGCAAAATGGAACAGCCTCTTAGGAAAAAAGTATGGCATTTTCTTATCAAGTTATGCATGCCTTTATCATATGACCCAGAAACCCTATTGCTAGATACTTACCTGGTGAATTGAAAACATGTTCACACAAAACTCTGTATGCAGATATATACAGCATTCCTACTCATTATTATGAGTAATGGAAACAATCCAAATATCCTTCGCTGGGTGAATAAGCACTCCGGTGCCTCCATAAAATGGAACACAATTCAGCAATAAAAAGGAACAAGCTATTGATGCACACAACCACTTGGATACATCTCAAAGGAATTGTTTAGAGTGAAAAAGATGTCAATCTTGAAATTTTACATACTATATGATTCTATTTATGTGATATTCTTGAAAAGACAAAGCTCTAGTGATGAAGAACAGATCAGTGATTGCCATAAGTTAGAGGTGTGGGGATGATGTGAATACAAAATTATAGCATTAAGATTTGGGGGGATGATGGAAAAGTTCTGCATCCTGATTATGATGGTGCTTAGGCAAATATACACACGTGTAAAAATTCATAGAAGTACACACTATAAAGATCAATTTTACTGTAGGTTAATTTAGAAAACTAAAATAAAGAATAAACACTATTAAAGTGTCCTTTTTCCACTCGGGGATGTAATGGATAGCAAAAGTTGCTCTCACCCTTACAACAATAAAAAGTAGAAGAAACTGCAAGTTCACGACTCCTCTTCAAGCTAGAAGAGAAATGAGGTCGCAGGGCAATTAAAAATCACAAAATTTAAGGAGCAATATTTGCCTGCTGAGAGAGACAGGGCTAGAGTACTTGCAGATGCAACTAGAAATCAGTGGGACTAATTCAGCTAGACAATGAGCAAACTGATGGAGGCTGAGTGTTGGTTGGTGAAAGAGTGTGGCACCCTGGGGCAAAGCGAGGGGCAGCACAAATATGGGGGGAGTTCATACCATCCTGCAGGTTTTTTTCAACATGCACTTCACCAGTCGCTCATAAAAAAATTGTTGAGATGTCTCAGAAAGCATCCTTTTTATGCAGGCCTGGGAAAAGGGAAGAGGAGTTGCTGCAGGAGGGGTGTAAAATTCCACCTGGGCCCTTATCTCCTATTTTATCTACAAATAATAAAAAATAAAGTCTAAATCTATAGGGGGCAGGCAACAAAATTTCACACTTAGGCACTGGTGGAAACTTAACAAAACTGGGGAAAGAGAACAAAAAGAAGCTCTTTATCCCTGTTGGAGGAGCAGGAATGTGCTGATCCAAGACCCATAGCTGGGTGAGGAGCAAAACACGAGAAATGCTACACACTTAAGATTTAGGGAGACAGTGCCTGCCTCAGACTGAGGCTAAATCAAAAACAAAGGACATCCTCCTGCCTCTGCCCACCAGGCTAGCAAGAAGTGAGTAACAAGTGGAACCCAGCCTAGAAAGTTGCAAGGGCATCTGGACATACCCTCTCTGAGGCACAGTATAGAGGGAAGATGCAAAGTGGAGCAGACAATGAGAAAACAAAAAAAATGCTGACAAACAAGCTCCCACCCTAAAGGCAAGGAATTTGAAGGCTGTGGTGCCTGAGGGTGAACACAGCAACAACAAATTCAAACCTAAGTATATTATTAACTCAAACCCCAGCTCTGACAGCCCATCAGAAAGAAGGGTGTGCATATTTCCAAACACAAAACCCATTTCAGTAGCTTATATCAACTGGTCACATTTCAACAACAATAACAACAACAAGACAAACAAAAAGGCAAGAAAAAATAACACACTACCAAGATTTAAAAAAAAAAAAATCAGATTCAGATGTGACAAATATGTTATAATTGTTTGGCAGAGGCTTGGAAAGAAGACTAATTAATGTGCTACAGGCTCCAAAGGAAAAGATGGCAAACATGCTAGATCAGAGGGGTAATTTCAATAGAGAGGTAAAAACAACAAGAAAAAAGAAAGAAACAAACAAAAAAAGCAAAAGCAAAACAAAAGAAAGCCAATGGAAATGCTAGAAATGGAAAATACAGATGAAGATGTGTTCAACAGGCTCATCTGTGGAATTGAAACAGGCTAGGAAAATAAAACAATGAATTGAAGACAGAGCAATAGAAATGAGCAAAACTGAAAACACAGAGAAAGAGGAGTGGGGAAGAAAACAGTAAAGCATCCAAGAGCTGTGGAAAAATATCAAAATATCTGAAAAAAAAAAAATGCAAAATCAGAATCCCAGGAGAAAAGATAGAGAGAAAGGCAAAAAAAATATTTGGAAAGATAATGGCCAAGAATGCCCAAATTAATTACAAGCCACAGTTTTAACAAGCCCAGACAACACCCAGAAGGTAGATACCAAAACAACAACAATGTTAATAATGGGGGGAAAAATCGTATTTACACTGCTGCAAACAAAAACAGAAACCTTCAAGGCAGCCGGAGGAAAAAAGATTCTTTACATACAGAAAAACAAAGATAGACACTATTACAGCAGACTTCTTATAATAAACAAACAGTACATCAGAAGAAAATGGAGTAAGATCTTCAAAGTTAGAGGAGGAGAAAGAGGGGCAGCAGAAGGAGAAGAAAAGAAAGAGGAAGAGGAGGGGGGGAGGAAAAGAAAAAGAAAAACCCAACCCAGAATTTTACACCTAGAAAAAAAATTGTCAAAAATGTTTCAGAAATAAAGACTCCCAGAAAAACTAAAATCAAGAGATATCCTTGCTACAGGCCTACTCTGCCAAAAAAAAAAAAAGTTAGAGGAAGTTTATAAGACAGAAGAAATATGATCTCAGTCTGAAACTTGGATTTATGGAAAGAAATGAAGAGAACTGTAAATGGCATAAATGAAGGTAAAATGAAATTGTTTATTTTTATTTACTCTAAAAGATAACTGACTGGCAAACTTTTTCTGTAAAGGGCCAGAGAGTAAATATTTTAGGCTCTGTGGGATAGAAAGTCTTTGTTGCAATTAACAATTCTGTGAATAAACCACAGGCAATACATAAATGAAGGGCATGGCTGTGTTGCAATACAACTTATTTACCAAACCAACCGAGGAATCATATTTGGTTGACTCCTGGTCAAAAGCAAACATAGAAAAAATGTATTGTGCTCTTATAGCATATATAGAAGTAAGACGCATGACAAAAATACCACAAATAAAGAGAAAGGAATGGAGAACACATTTTTTTGTAACATCCTCACACTAAAAATTAAATGGTATATATTATTTGAAGTTAAGATCAGCAATGAAAGATGAATATTGTAAACTTTAGGGCAATGTGAAAAATTTTTACAAAGAGGTAAAAATAAAAAGTCAATAGGAGAGAGAAAATGGAATCATAAAAAATGCCCAATCAATACAAGAGAAGATAGAAAAAGATAAAAACAAGAAACAAAATATTGAACAAAAATAAAACAACTAGGAAGATGGTAAATTTTAATCTGACCATAAAAATAATGATATTAACTGTGAATGATCTAAGCACTAATTAAAAAGATTGTCATATTTGATGAAAAGCAAGACCAAATTCTATGTCAACTAATAAAAATGCACTTTAAATGTAAAGACATACAGAATATAAAAATAAACAGATGAAAAAAATATATACCATGCAAACACTAACCAGAAGAAACCTGCCAATAGTACATTATACTTTATTATATTATATTACACTATATACTATATTATAATGTATTATATTATTATATTATAATACTTTCTAAACTAGACAAGTATATTTTATCTAGATCAAGGATAAACAAGGCATGGTAAATGATAGCATTCAATTCTCCATGGAGATATAACAATCCTAAAAGTATATGCATCCCTCCCCCAAAAAAGTTTTTGCACCTAAAAAATAGAGTTTCGAAATAAATGAAGCAAAAACTGATAGATCCTAGAGGAGAAACAGACAAATTCACAATTTTACTTAGAGACTTCAACACTCTTTTTTCAGTAACTGGTGAAATAAAGAGACAGAAAATCAGCAAGGATACAGAAGACCTGAACAACATTATCAACCAACATTGACTAATTGACATTTATAGAACATTCTTTCCCAAAGCATCACAATATAGATTCTTTTCAGGTTCACATGGAATATGCACCAAGGTAGACCGTATTGTGAGCTATAAAACAATACTTACCGTATTTAAAACAATAGAAATCATAAAAGTATACTCTGAGACCATGAGGATTGAAGGGAATTAAAGAGAAAACAAATATGGAAAATCCCACCCACCAAATATTTGCAAAAAAAAAAAAAAAAAAAAACCACTTCTAAATAATCCTTGGAACAGAGAGAAAATTAATTGAAAAATATAAATGAAACCAAAAGATGATTTTTTGAGATCAATAGAGGTAAAACTGTAGCAGACTCATCAAGGAAAAACAAGACAAGCCAATATAAGGGATAAGGGAAAAGACATTACTACAAACCTACAGGCATAGAAAAGGTGATAAGGCATACTACAAAAAATCTATGTCATAAATTTGGCAGCTTACATGATATGGGCACAAACTATCAAAACTCAATAGAATATAAACCATAAACTGACTAGGATTATATCCAATTAAGGAATTGAGTTTTTATTTAAAAGCCTGCCAACACAGAAAACTGCTGGTCAAGATGTTTTCAACATTGAATTGTACTTGCTGTAGCTCTAGGCACTAAACCTAATTTTATAAAGCAAAAAGAGAAAAGCAAATTTGTACCTGACATACAGATAGAAAACCCCATCATGCCCACATAAAAATTTTCTTTAGGACATCTACAAAAGGTTTAGTGAGTTTTGTAAGATACCTGTGAACATACAAATATAGGGGTAACCATAGCAAACATAATATAATGCTTTTATTTATTATAAAGAATCATATTATAAATTTACTGGATGACCATATACCCACATGAATTTGAAAAGCATGTCTTTGGAATATTACTAACATGTTTTGATCTTTGTATTTTACATGATCTTTGGAATTATTATCAGCAAATTTTTAAGACCAACTTTTATGAGGTGCCAGGAAACTACAGCTCACAGGCCAAATCTGGCCCACTCCCTGTCTTTGTAAATAAAGTTTTATTTGAACATAGTCACTCCCATTTATGTATGTGTCTTTAGATACTTCCATGCTACAGCAGCTCAGTTGAATAGTTGCAACATAGACTGCACAGCTTACAAGCCCCAAAATATACTCTGGTCCTTTCCAAAAAAAATTACTGATCCCTGACTTATATATGCATGGAGGTAGAAGGAAGGAATTAGAGAATGGAAAGGAAGTGATGGGAAATAAGTAGACAAGATTGACTTTCTGGGTTTCATGGAAGAGATGGAAGAGGGAACATGATGAGAATTGTACCACGTTACTGCACATAATGCCATTTTATCCTGTGCCACAATTAAAAGTATAGATTTAAAGTTAAGTTTTAACATCTAGAGGTCATTTTAGACCTTGGACAAATCCCCCAAATCCTGTTGAGTCCTCATTTCATCCATGCTATATAGGATTGTAATATATTTTTGCCAGATTAATATCTGGCCAAGTGGAAATAAATAGTGTGTGAAAATGTTTTCCAAACCTCAGTGCTTACCACGAGTAGGCTCTCAACATATGTTTGTTGCATGAATGTTAGTTGTCGAAACCCCCTCATTTTACAGAAGAGGAAACAAGGCAGGAAGAGCAGATTGACTCTGCAAGGTCTCACTCACAAGTTACATGTGAATAGGTCCACATTTTGTATTTCTGCTTTCAGCAGTCTTTCCACTGGAGTTCTCAGGTCTCCTTCTTCTAATTCCCTCTCCCCATTGCCTGCCTTTACACTTCTCAGCCTGTTAAGCCCCCATCCAGTTCTTAGAATAAGTACATCGTCTTCAACATTTGACATGAAAAACACTCATTTGATTTTTTTTCCCTTATTGCATTTTTCATCAGGTTGGGGGTTTCTTATTACTGTGCTTGCTTTTTGCTTCTTTAAATGCTGAGAATGAAATGAACAGGAAGAACATATTCTATATTACCTGCATCTTGTATGATAACGTATCATAAGCATGTATTTGCATACATGTCTGTGGGTGTTTGTGTATGTGTGTATTGAAAAATAGATGCTTAATTGCTGCTTCCCCACATCTATGAAGTGAACATAGATTGGTGCTGCCCAAAAGTCAGTACCAAATCTAACTGACTTTTCCTAGCATATGCATGAGCAGCATAGGTATACTTTCTGTTAAACTATAGAACGTATCCCCAAGAATAGTTTTAACCCATAGAACCATACGGAAAAGACTGAAAACAAGTTAATCAATTAACACCCATTAAAAAGCACTTGATATATTCTTCCCAGTGAAAAGGATGTTTTCTTTATATCCTTGGTATCAACAGAGCCTGTAGTGCTTGTGGCTTGCGGTAGACAATTATTAAATGAACGATATGATTCTCCTTTGAATGGTTCCTTCACTTCAATCTCATTCAAAACAAAATGTAAGTGAACAAAGACTTTAAAAATTACATCTTTCATGCAAACTCTTTAAAATCTTATGGAAGTTCAAAAAGATTTTAAAGTGTTTTAATCTGTTCTGTTCTTTCTGTACTTGATGCCAAAGGCATGATGTTGCCTGCCCCAGCTTGCTCACAGGTAAAGTGGCAACTGGAATCCGTCTAATGGAGGATGGCAGGAGAGGTGAGAGAAAGCGTGAGATGGAGATGTTACTTCAGAACCAGATTTCACTTCCATTCATCACAAGTCTCTCTTGAGGTGGAGTTGCAGCTCAACTCCAACACTACTTGATATGTTAGCCATCTAAACTAAAAGAGAGGAGCGTGCTGATGGTCTGTAGGGGGTGGACACAGCCAGATCTGAAGAACCCACAGTGTTCTCCTCTACTTGAGCCCAATTCTGTCTGAATCACGTTTGTTCCCAAGAGCAGCTGTCTTTGAATTGATAAAAGATAGCCAGCATATAAGCCCTTATTAAACCATGGAGGTTTGATAGTCACTCGAAAATCATTTAGGATCCTATTATTAGCATTAACTGACAAGTACTTACCCATGCAAGATAGTCAGCAGACACCTAGAAGCCACTTCGGAGTCTCTTAAGTAGAATACTGATGAAAAAAAAATCCACAATGAAGCAGAAATCCCAGTATCTGGCAGGGTTATGCAAGGTTTCATTTTAAACCATTTTCAACCCCTGAAACTTAGGACAAAAATGAATAAGTAGAATGCAGCCTGTGGACAAAGCTCAGGGAACTTTGAAATGTAATCAGGGGCAAATGGTAATAATACAGCCATAAAATGGGATTTGTAGACAAGAGCATTATCTTCAGAAAAGTAAAGTAAATTGGTTTACTTCTGTTAATTTGGAAGTATTTACTACAAGAGAATTCATATAACAAGTTTATTATTGAATGAATAGCGCATGTTAAATTTTATTTTATTTTATTTTATTTTATTTTATTTCAAAATAAAAATTTTTGGATTTTGGAAAATTATCAGCCATTGGCCATAATCCAATCATCCAAATTTTATTTTTGTATGTTTCTTTATAGTCTGTGTTTACAAGGATGCACATTCTTATCAGTAGCAATTATTGAAGACATATATACTTTATGATCCCTCCATAATTAATTCAGTGTGAATTTAAATCTGAGCTGTTTTCATGAGAAGAAACTTTTTTGTACGGAACTTCTTTGGGTACTGAAAGGTTGGTTGTATTCTTTTAAATCCCAGTGACAATGGATACTCTACACTGACATTAGAACACCACCACACAGTCCTTATTTATTTTCACTTATTATCAAATATCAGGAGGAAAATAAGTGAGGGCATCCCATAGGCAGGTGTGGTTGGCATTCCCTGGCATAGGTTTTCTAGTAGGTGGCATGCCAAGGTCTTAAGGCTAAAAGTAATTATACCCAATGTAAGTTTGTTATTCTTTGCCAATTAAAATTGTCTTCTGAAAGAAGGATTTGAATCTACATATGTATAAACTATTTCAAGAACAGAAGTCCAAGAAGAACAAGTTACATGATTTGTTCAGCTTTCAAATGCAAAGTGAAAGTAAGAAAATATTGAATAAGAGTAAGAGAAAAACACATTGGAGTTTCAAAGGCGCTTCTAGGTAAGAAAAGTTACCTTTTTTACATCAAAAATTGAGCGTTGCATTTTGCCTCTTATGTGTTAGCATTTTCCTCTGTCGTGTTCATTATATCCTAAGAGGGGAAAAAAAACCTGTCATTGTGTTGCTATTGTGTATCAAACTACATCTTTTGTATAAAATTACTTAATTTGGCTAAGTGATAATATTTTCTAAAAAAAAACCATATATATATATATATATATATATATATATATATATATATATATATATAAAGAAAAAACATTTTTCATACTCTGGTTGTCAGTTTAGAATATCCCCTCAATAGCACATTGTTAATATGTTTGCAGTTAACTTTAACTGAAGTTGGGCAAAATAGTTTTATACACACATACATACATTTAACATATATAGATATATTATTCTCTATATATTATACAGGGTAAGGAATATGAACCTGTTCATTTTAAATTAGCATTCCTTAAAAGCACTAAATTTCTTGCTAAGGGCCTCATGACTTTCTCAAGGGTTTTTGTTTAAGCCAAGTAGGAATAAATGATAGCTCTTTAAACTTATTTTTATTTTTATTCATCAGCTTTTCAAATATTTTGTTTTTACATATATTAGTTATATTCTTTAAATAATAACAGCTGTTATGTAGTTTCCATAATGTGCTACACAAGTGATGGTTCCCTCACTGGATCCTTATGATTTGTGTAAGTTACATTTATTATGCCATTAATATGCACACTTTTCACTCTAATTAGATGCAGATGTGACACAATTATGTATATGGCTTCTGTTCTTTTCAGATCTAGGTTAAATGTGTCTCCAAATATGCTCCCCACTAAAAGACAAAACTGTGATCTCTTTTAATTAGAAAATTCCTGTCTAAATGTTACAACACTGTGTAAGATTCTCAATGTCAATGGAATTTAAAAGGAAGATAGAGACAAACTGGGCTCATGAATTCGAGTCTTCTCTTTGAGGCTACCAAACTCCCCTCCCTTCTTTGTGTTCACACCCTTGAAAGATGTGCAGGCAGTTATCATGTTCCCACTTAGTCATGGCTTAGCCAAGCTATACATACTCTTTTAATTTTTTCATACAGTAAGTCAAACCCTGTTTCATTTTCTCTGAACTCTCTCCAATACTTCTACATATATTTAAAAATAGTATTCTAGTGTTGACAATATGTCCACTGATTCTATTTCAGAAAGCTTTTAAAGGAGCCAAAGCCACATCCTGGGTTCTTTTGATACAGCTTATTTCAGAAAAGACATGTAAATAACAACATTATTGTTATTATTATAAATTGTCACTTCCCCAAGTAGCAGTGCAGGGATGTAGGGAATCTTGATTTCGCTTACTTTTTCTACCTTTGCGGGTTATAGGGATAGGTGATTTCAGACATGGCATTTAATTGTTAAATTATTTTTCCCCAAATGTAGGTGAGGATAGCTTCTATGATAGTTAACAATATCCTCCAAATGCCCTTTTTGTAACTTTGTTGTTCATCCAGTTTTATAGACGAAAGTCTAAAGTTTCTAAATCATTACATTTGCATCCACTTATCTCTGCCTCCTCACATTTTATACAAACTTAATGTCATGGTTTTGCAATGAAATCGATATACTATGCGTTGATCCATCAAGAGAATTTGAAATAATTTATCTTTCTTAGCAAAATAAAAGGGAATTGATATTTCACTGTCCTTCATATTTTAAGAATCTGGAAACACAAGTTGTTCTTCTTTCTGCCTCATTCCCTCACCAAGGAATTCCAGGTTTATCCAACCATGCATATAGAACACACCAACTTAGTAGCATTTCAAAATATATACCAAAGAGCAGTTGGTCCAGGTTTCATGGATTACTGCCTCAGTAATCGAGTGCATAGAGAGATGAGTGAGCGTAACAAGGAGGCAAGAGTGGACTCTCTGATGTGAATTCAATGTCAGTGAATGGGAGGTTGGGATTTTCCTCTTCCTACAAGAACTGATTTCATGGATATAAAAGACAATAGTTCTAAAAGTACTCTGCCCGAAGATGTATAATTATTATCATTATCATCATTACCACCCTATATTTGCCAGAAAGAAGCATAGTGAACGAAAGAGCTTATATCACTTGACAAAATCTCTGTTGATGAAAACAGTTGCCACACGTCTCTGAAATAGGCACAAACACATTAGAGACCTCGTCTTACTAACTCACTGGTATCAAAGGTACAAAACTATCAGAATAAGGTAAGACCTGCATTGCTAATCAAAGTAATTATAATTGATGAAGAGATAAACAGGAAAAATGAGATTGGTTAGTGAGAGAGGAATAAACTGAACAAAATTGGAAACATTAATGAGGATGAAGCCAGTGTGTTTTTTTTGTGTGTGGTGGTTTGGGGGAGAAGGCTTATCTAATGGTACTAGTTGACAAATTCCTATATTCAAGTTTTTGATGCAGGAAATCAGGACATTCAATTTAATATCTGAAATTTTCAGTTTTTATAAAAATGTTTTGGCTATATAGACATAGTCAAATCTTACTTTTCTAGTGTAAAAACATTCTAACATAGTTTATGGAGCAAAAGCCCATTCCTTCAGTAAGCAAATGAACAAAATTCATTTTGAATGATGGACTAATTGCTTGGGATGTCTTCTCACCAGTCAACTTAAAGGTGTTACATGAATGCGTAGAAATGTAATTATGTAATTATAAAAATTTCCTCGTTCTGTATTTTTAAAGTTTTTATTTTATTTTAAATAAGGAGATTGTTTAAGAAAGAAGTCTTCATATTTTTCAGGGAGGGTCATTCCTATTGCAATCCTTTTCTTTCTCTCCCTTTCTCTTCCTTCCTTACTACCTGCCTTTATCTTTTTTCTTTCATTCTTTTAAAGAAGCAAAGAATAATTTCATAATAATTGAAAACTTTCAAGAGATTTGAGGTGTGTGGTGCACCACAATATGAAATGTGTGCATGTAAATGTTCAAAGTGTGGGTTCAAAGTGGGGAAGGGGTGTCCAGCCAGGATTGCTTTTCATCCTGCTATTTTTTTGCTTTTCATGGCCATTTACAATCTAACTTGCAAGTGTAATTGCACAATAAAGAGTAAATGTAGTAAACATATAAAGAGCAATGTAGGGATTTCTTTTCAAACTAAGCAAGTAAATATAAAGAAGTGTGAAAATTCAGGAAGCAGGGTTTAACTTCTTAAACACTAAATGGACTAATGTGCAATATGACTTTGACAGGAGTTGAAAATATTAAATGGTTGTCAAAAGTAAACAAAGAGCCAACGAGCCTGTCATTTACTTGCTATGTGTCCACCCTCTTCTCCTCAAAAATAGACTCCTTGGGTAGACTTCAATACTGCTATTGAAGCAGAGATGTTTGTGCATTGGAATTGGGAAAAGATCTGTAGCTGATGGCTGAGAAAATCCTCAGTGGTTTTGATCTCAATTCCAGGGTGAGCTTCTATTTTCAAGTATTTTTCTTTTTCACCTCAAACCATGACTGGAGATGACTATGAGTCCTCTGAGCCATGGAACAACAGAGAAGAGTTTCCCTTTGCCCTCTCCCAGCTTCTCTGAAGTTTCATAGCAAGTGACATAGAACTCTCTCCTGGCCGTTTTCCACTCTGGTTTAGAGAATTCTTTTGCATGTGCTGGAGATGAGAAAAGGGAAAGTGTTCTAAGATCTCAGGGAAGCTGGACAGCTGAATGGAAGGGCCATCAAAAATACAGACCCCCTCAGACACTCTATAATGGTCACTGATAATAATAATGACTAACATTCTCTGAGCAGTTAGGAGGAGTGAGGCAGTGGGCACCACATTGGTTTTATCTGGTGTATTGGGAAAAGATGGGAGTTGGGAGAGAACTTACCCTTAAACTTGCCATCTGTGGAAATTGCTGTTTGCTTTTCCACACTCACAGAGGCACACTGGGCTCAATAATTTTTAGTTTTAAAGATATTAGATAATAATATAAGAACAACGTCAAATGCAGTAGGTCTCAACTTAATTTTTAAGATGCCCTCTTTATTCAGGTTTTGCAAGAAACTAGAGTATGTAAATCACTTTTAAGAGAATAGTTTCTCTAGTATCTTAGGAATCAAATCATATTAACACTCACTGTAACCCTGGGGCTGCCTGATAATAGATGGAAAATGTTCTTAAAAGAATATTCATTAAAAATTTGAATTTTCTTGATCATCTTAATTCTGCATTCAGTACCTGATCTGTAAATCCATAATGAAAATGTTACTTTCATTTTGGTTTTCCTCCTTCAGAGGAAAATAATTTTAACACTGTTTTTTTCCCAAAGATCCCCAAATGCAAACCATTCTTGTTAAATGTGAACCTTTACCTACCATAAAATAGTACACATTCAAAGAGAGAGAGAGAGAGAGAAAGGAGGTTTCTGATTCCTATAGGTGCATGTGTTCGTAAATATAGTGGTTTATTTTGTGGAGTGTTTTTGTTGATTTTAGGTAAGTCGATTTCATAGAATAATAGGCTGGCAAAACATCCTGTACTTCATGTCTGCTTCACAAAAAGAAATCTGCCTAATATATCCTTAACACTTGGCAGAGATTGAGACTCCACACCCTTTCTTAGAAATACAATTCATAAGTTTCTAATCAGCAAGTTTTATTAAGAGGCTTACTTACAGAAAGCACTTATAAAAATCCCAGTCTACTCCTATTTGGCTGTTCTGAATGGAAAAAATAAAGTTGCTTAGCTTTGTTCCCTGCAAATGTTTAAATATTATTACATGTCAGCTACCAAGCTTCCAGATTATATGACCAATGTACTTTTTTCCGCATTTTACTATTCCATTTACTGAAAGAATCTGGAAAAGACTAAAATATCCTTATAGTAAAATACTGAATTTAAAAAAAATGTAACTTTTCTAATGTAATTAGTTACTTATTGGTAGAAATCATACACTGTTGCTGAGTTTATAGGATTTACTTATTGAGCAAACATGTACTGAATACATACTATGTACCAGGCTCTTTGCAAGTCTCTAGGTATAAAGACATCTTAAGACATAGCCCAGAGAAATGTATAGCAAATAGTCTAGAGTCTGATAAATGCTATGAAATATGTGCATGAGGTACTATGAGAACATAAGGAGAGAACTCTGTCCAGGAGAGTTGGAAATATTTTACAAAGTTAGCAACATTTGAATTAGTTTTTACAAATTGAGAAGTAGCTCTCCAAATGAAGATGTGAATCTCACATGCAAAAGTATAGAGTCTTGAAATAATGTGGTTAATGATTAAGGAGTTCATAAGGCTGAAATAAAAGGGCATGTATATAGAAGTTTTGGGAGTTGAGATTAGAAAGTTAGACCTGAAGCCTTGAGTGGAGCATTACCTGCCACGTAACATATCTGGGTTTTATTTTGTTAGTTCAAAAATTATTTTAACAAATATTTATTGAGTACCTACTATGTGCCCAACAGTGTGCTAAACACTTGGGACACAGCAGTGAATAAGACAAAATACCTATTAAGAGTTTACATTATATGGGTGGGAGAGAGTAACAAGACAATATAATAATAATAATTAGCTCTTGTGGTAGTCAGGAGCTATATGTACCCAAGAAAAACATATTCTTAAGTCTAATCCATTTCTGTGAGTTTAAATCCACTGTAAGTAAAGTTGTGACCCTCCTCATTCAGGATGGGTCTTAGTCCTGTTGCTGGAGTCCTTTATAAACAGAAGAAATTCAGAGAGAGAGAGAGAGAAGCCATGGGAGCAAGAAGCTGAAAGCAATAAAATCTGGACGAGAAGGGAAAGACCAGCAAATGCCACCATGTGTCTTGCCATAATAGCTGAGGAGCCAAGGATCACCAGCAGCTGGTCTTCAGGAAGAAAGCATCGCCTTGATGATACTTTGATTTGGGCATATTCTTGGCCTCAAAACTCTGAGCTAATAAATTCCCATTTCCCAGCCAAATCATTTCATGGTACTTGCTTTAAGCAGCCTAAGAAACTAAAAGAACTGTTATAAAGGAAATGAAAACATTTTAAGAGGAAAGGAAGTGATTTGGAATACAGAGTGGCCAGATAAGAGTCTCAATGATGGCAGGATTTGAAGGCTGTAAAGATCTGAGAAAAGAGTGTCCCAGGCAGAGGGAAGAGCAAGCTCAAAAACTTTGAGGAAATAATTTCTTAGGTGATAGATTATCATCAAAATTCAAATAGGGTGAGCCATATCTCATATCTGCCTCAAATCTCTCTCATATCTCCAGAAAAATATGCCACTGGCAAAAGGATGAATGGGAATATATTCTTCTTAATAAGGCAGAAAGAAAAGCTTTACTTAAAAGATTTACAATATTTTTAAATTGCTAACTCCAAGTTCCTTGTTTATATTATCATTGCTTCTCACCTGAGATATGGGCATTTTTGGAAACACCAATTTAAATGCTGAATGTTGTCTGAATTTTTAGATCTCAAAGTTTGCATTGGACACTTGGAAAGTCCTGGAAGATCATCTCATGTATGGTCATGTAAATGTTATTAAACGGTATGGGTGTATGTTATCCATTTTACGTTTGGATTGCTATGATTTTATTGAAATTGTTCATGTGAATGGTTGTGACATGAACTTTGATAGTCTAATGGCAATTCAGAGTTTTATACATTCTTGGGTTTCACATTCTTTTGTTTTTATATGAAAAAATGCTGCTCCTCCTGCTGTCATTCTAAGCATTTGTTATTAAGTCTAGATTCTAAAATGTAGAATGTTATTAGATTTGGGGTTCTGAAGGGTTGTTTGCAGTAGCAGCTTAGAATTTGCTTCTGTGTTTCCAATTGGATTTAGCTTCAATTTATGTTCATGCCCATGCATGTCTGGAGATATGACAAAGACAAAAAGATGGACATTAGGGGGCAAGATGAGTTATCTATAGAAGCATTTTAAAATTCCCAGGCTCACAACAAATTTTCATTGCCAGTGCTTACTTGCCACCTTCTCAGAAGTTTCTTTCACAATGAGGGCACTTCCTTTCCCTACCCTGAGGAGTTCTTTGTTGTTTTGAAATTCATCTGCCGTAAATAATATTTACCATGTTAAGTGTCCTCGAATTTGCACTGCTTTTGATTTTATGACTAATCTTCTCTTCTGTCACCTGGCATTTGCCCATGGACTTCTGTTCGCAACTAAAACCTAGACAAAGACTTGACAGAATTTCCCCACAGCATCATCCTATCCTAAATAAAACAAGTGATGGTTTCCCATATGTTTTATGAAGTCACACACAGGCTATTTAATTACAGTATGTCTTAGTAAGAGAATTTGAGACAAGAAACTAAAGCAACTCCCCAGAATTCCAGTGGGCTCCTCATACTCTGACAGCAAGAAAAGATGTATTCCTGCTTCCTTTACTGTCACAGGAAGATAAAGAAAAGGAGTAAAACCTGATGTGTAAGAAAACATAATGAGTGGGCAAGGCAGCAGCAGCAGCATGTCAACTCTTAGGTGTCAATGTTTCATGTAAATTTATTTTGAGAACAGCCAAACTTTATTCTCTATTCTCACTCCAAGGGTAAGTTATAAATCTAGTCTCAGCACCTTAATTCTATATAATACTGCAAGTATTTTACCAATAGAATGTAGACAAATCTATATTTGTATTTTATGAGTTGATTGAGTTTACATTGTCATAAGAGAGTTACAGCAACTGATAGTTTAAAATATTTGCTTTGGAAATAGCAGAGAGTTTGAAGAACCCAAGTTCTCACTGACAGCAGAAGAGGACAAATGACATATGAGTCAAAGAGACAGTTTTCTGTGTGCCACACTCTTTGCTACTCCTTGCATTTCCCATGGTCTTTCAGTCTGAAACTGAGGCACATGATTGTCAAGGGGATGGAATTTGACATCTAATATGGTAAGTACTGCATGAGCCTCTTTGCTACTCAGAGATTATTTCAAATTAATCTACAAAGAATTTCTTATTAGATAAAGAAAATAATTAATTTTATCCTTTGTCTAGAAAATGGATTTTTCAAAGGAAGCAAATGTCAAAACTCAAGTGGTCAAACAGGAATTCATTTTTATATTTTTATTTGAATAATAGGGACAATGAAATTTACAGCTACACTGCCAATAAGGCAGCCACTAGCCACATGTGGCTATTATGCATTTGAAATATAATTAGTCCAAATTGAAATTGGACTGAGTGTAAAATAGAGACTTACTACAAAACAAAAAATACAAAATATCTCACTAAAGGTTTTATGGTGATTAACTGTTGAAATGGTATTTTCAATGCAATGGGTTAGATAAAATATATTATTAAATTTAATTTTTTCCATTCCTTTCTGTTTTTTAATGTGGCTACTAGGAAATTAAAATTTAATTTTGTGTTTTGCATTGCATTGCCATTGGTCAGCATTGGTTTACAGGGTTAGATTGCCATTTTCACACAACTTAAAAGAGGTAATAATAATATTAATAATAGAAGTTAATTTTATGAAGTCTTTATTAAGGGTCAAGTACTCTACTAGGCACTTCATTCTTTCAAAACCCCTGTGAATAGTGTTTCATTATCCCCATTTCACATATGAAGAAACTGAAGCTTACAGGGTTTTAAGTAATTTTTCACAAGATGACACAGCTAGGATATGACTACAGCCTAGATTTGAACCAAAGGAAAGTTGACTATATCACTTGCCTATTAATTGTTTTGGGTCAAAATATAACTATTTCGTTTTTTGTGTGTTTTTATTTGCATGTGTATCTGTCTTTTGTGATTTATTTTAAATTTGTATACAGTAAAATCTACTCCCTTTTTGTGGTTTACAGTTAATGCACAGTCATGTAACAATATTCATAAACATCACTTGCCAAAATTCCCTTGAGCTGTCTCTTTAAAGATACCTTCCCTTTGAGCTAATCTTAGTAATCACTGATCCCTGTCCCTACAGTTTTGCCTTTTCCAGAATGTGATATAAACAAAATCGTATACTATGTAGCCTTTTATTTAGCATTTTTTATTGACTATTGTGCCATTGTATGTGGCACAAGGATGGGGCACAATTTGCTTATTCATTCACCAGTGGAAGGACATAAGGGTTATTTCCAGTTTTTAATGACTATGACCAAAGCTATATTTGTGTACTGCACAGGTTTTCTGTGAACATGCATTTTCATTTATCTGAGGTAAATAGCTAGGAGAGGGATTGCTGGGTCCCATGGCAATTATAGATTTGACTATATAAGAAACTGCCAAACTATTCTCCAAAGTGGCTGCAATTTTGCGTCCGCACCAGCAATGCGTAAGAGATCCAGTTTCTCTGCTTCTTTATCAGCACCTGGTATTGTCAGGTGTTTTATTGTTGGTTTGGGGTGGTTTTATACTGTTTTTGTGCATAGCAGTATCTTATTGTGGTTTTAATTTGCAATTCTCTAAAGACTAATGTTGAGCATCTTTTATGTGTTTTATTGCTCTTCATGTATCTTTTTAGATGAAGTGTTTGTTCAAATCTTATGCACATAATTTACTGGTTTGTTGTTTTTATTATTAAATTTTGAGGTTTCTTTATTCTTCATGAAAGTCCTCTATCAGATATATGTTTTGCAAATATTTCCTCACAGCCTGTGGCTTGTATTTTCATTCCCTTAATAGTGTCTTTCTCAGACCAAAAAAAAAAAAAAAAAAAGTAATTTTGGTGAAATTTACTTTATCAATTTTTTCTATTTTAATCATGCTTTTGGCATCATATCTAGGAATTCTATGTCTAGACAAAGTCACATAGACTTTCTCCAGTTTTCTTCTAAAAGTGTTATAGTTTTAAATTTTACATTTTAAATGTTCTTTTTTCCTTACTCTTTTTGCATATGAATGTCCAATTATTCCAGTACCATATGTTGAAAGAATATTCTGTGTGCATTGCACCATTGTCAAAAAACAACTGATCATATGTCTTTGAGTCTATTGCTATATGCTCTATTCTATTCCATTGGTTATTGTGTGTATCCTTTTGCCAATACCACTCTGTCTTAATTACTGTAGATTTAAAGTAAATCTTGATATCACATAGTGTGAAACTTCCAACATTTTTTCTTCTTTTTTCAAAAAGCACTTTGACTATTTTATTTCCTTCTATATTTTAAAATGTCTTGTCACATCCTACAAAAAAAATCCCTTTGGTATTAAGATTGAAATTGTATTACATCTATAAATAGATTTGGGGATAATTAATTCCTTACAAATATTCAAGCCTTCCAATCCAGGAAAGTGAATATCTGTACATTTTTGGGTCTTTTTAAAATTTCTTTTATCAGTGTTTTGTAATTTACAGCATACAGATCCTGCACATATTTTGCTATGTTTATATCTAAATATTTTTCTTTTTTGATGCTACAGCACAGAGTACTGTTTTAAACTTTGATTTCCAATTGTCCATTGCTAGTATGTAGAAATACAATTGACTTTTGTATGCTGACCTTGCGTATGGGGATCTTACTAAAATCATTTATTAGTTCTAAAAGATTTTGTAGATTCTCTGAGATTTTCAAGGATACGTGATCATGATATCTCCAAATAGAAAAAGTTTATTTCTTCTTTTCAATCCATACACTTTGTTTTTGTTTCCCTTGAATTTTTTGCTAGTTAAGACTTCCAGAACAATGTAGAAAGGAAGTGGGCATCCTTCTCTTACTCCTGATTTTAGGGAGAAAGCATTAGTTTTTTCAACATTAAGTATGATGTTTGCCATAAGTATTTCTGTAGACACCTTGTACTAGGTTAAGGAAGCTCCTTTATATTCCTATTTTGCTGAAAGTTTTAAAATCAAGAATGGATGTGTAATTTTCCAAATGTTTTTCCTGCCACTATTGATACAATTATATGGTTTTTCTTCTTTAATCAGTTACTATGGTAAATTATTGATTGATTTTGAAATGTTGAATCAGCCTTAAATATCTAGGATAAATACCAAGGTTCATGATGGATATTAGTCTCTTGTTTCCTTGTATTTCTTTATCTGGTTTGGTATCAAGGTAATTCTGGCCTCAAAAAGTCAGTAATAAAGTGTCCTCTTCTCTATTTTCTGAAAAATATTTTGTACAATTGTATTTTTTTTCTTTTAATGTAGGTTGCAAGCTGTTTTATACAATCTGAAAATCCCTATATGTTAATGGCATGTTTTAGAACATTTATATTTATTGCAATTGATGTGGTTGGATTTAAGTCTACAATATTATTTATGTTTTCTATTTGTATTCTCTGTTTTTTGTTTCTCTGTTCCAGCCTTTCTGCCTTCCTTTAGATTATGTGACTATTTTTAAATGTTCTATTTAATTTATACATTTGCTTATTGACAATATCTCTGTTTTAGTTCTCTAGTAATTGTTCACATAGCTATACTATACATACCTAAGATTTTCACAATTTATTAAGATTTAATATTGTACCACTTTACATAAAATGTAGAAGCCTTACAATCATAGGTTACTTTTACTTTGGCCCTTTCTGTTAAATTTTTCACACATATTTTACCTACATACAATGAAAACACCATCAGACAATGTTATAATTTTTTTTCCAACAATAATACATGGTTTTAAAAATTAAGAGGAGAAAATAGGTTATTATATATACCCAGATATTTACCATTCCTGTGGCTTTTCCTTCATTCCCAAAGATCTGAGTTTCCACTGGTATCATTTACTGTTAACTGAAAGACTTCTGTAGCATTTCTTTTAGAGAAGATTTGCTCATGACACAACAAAATCTCCTTGACATTCACAGAGAATGGAAGAAAACTATAAAAGTATTTTTTTACATCTGCTTGAATTTTAAGTAATGGGATCATTTTATAAAGATGTGTGAGGCATAGTGCAGTCTTTAGTGCCCTCTCAGGTAAGTATATCTTTTTAAGCCACACTAGTTACTGATCCATTCCACAAATATGTGTTAAGTATATACTATACTATGTGTCAAGTGCTCTACCAGGCCTTGGGTATATAAAGGTGAACTAAAATAACTGTAGTCCTCTTGTAGCTTACAGACAGGAAGTTGATTAATTGATGTGATCAAATACTCTCCTACTGAGTCTGGAAGGAAAAAAGAAATCTGTAAAAAGGAAGTCAGGAAAAAAGAAATCTGTGGGGAAGGGATAATGTGAGGAAATATAAGGGTGTATTTGAAAAAATAACTGAATATGTTATCATGGCATATAGTTACAGAAAATAATAAAAGTGATTAAAAACCAATGGTAAAGTGAAGAACAGTGCAAAAAAGTGATATAAACATACCTACTTGACTCTCTGAAGCAAATGATAGTTAATGGGGCATAAGCTTGTAAAAACTGATTATTTTTTAACAGAAATATTGCTGTAAGTATAACAGAATAGGAAGAAATGTGGGTTTGATCTGAGGGCTAAATTCTCCTCTATCAAAAAAGGAAGTCAAAAGATAAAATCTAAATCACACATTAAGAAATGATAAATATAAGCATTTAGAAATAGGGAGATAAATACCAGAAGAAAACATCTAAAAGGTTAAATGTCTTATTGTATCTTAGAGACAGGACTAAATAGAGGGTAGGTATTATATTTCATAATAAGCCTTTGGGAACAAACTGATTTTTAAACCCTTGCACATATTTTGATTAAAATTAAAATAGTATTAATTTATGCAATCTTCCTTAGACTGCTTTGAAAACCTTTTTCTTCAACGCAGCATTAAATATGTAAACATATGAGTGTTGAGCAGAGATGCAGGGAACAATCTATAAGCTCTCTTCAGCATATTTCAAGTGATATTTCCCCTGTTCTGTATCTCATGCTTCTTATCAATTCAGTCATTTATAATAAAAATAGGAGCAGGACTATAAGACTTCAATGGCCTTTATATCTGCCAAATGTTTGACAATTATAAGTTCATATCTTAGTAGGAGAGGTGATATGCAGAAGATTATATATATTGGGGGTGATATAAGTATGTGTATGTCCTAATTAACTAGAGAGAGTCTTTGACAAGGAAAATGGAGCTATCAATAGTTCTACAACTTTTTCTACATAAATTGCAGATGATCTCGTATTTCCCAGGGGAATATTTTTAGAATATAGGTAGCGGCTCCACCGCCCCTCACTATAACTTTGATAATAACTCATGGTAATGAATCAATGTCCAAAATTACAGAAAAAATTACATATATACATAAGCAGATTTGAAAGCAATCCTACATTTCCCTATGTAACCAAATCCAGGAGAATGATTCCTACTTTAAAAGCTCTTAAAATGATGCAATGGGAAACAGAGAAACCTAGGTACAGATAAAAAGAGATAGTCACCTTGGGTTATTTATTGAAGAAGAACTTAAACCAAACATGAAACAGTTTGATTTCACAATTAAGCTTGTTGCATGGACCAAATTCAAATCCTGGCTCCGAGCTTGAGCAAGTTGCTTTAATTCATTTGGCCTCAGTTTTCTTATTTGTAAAACAAGTGATAAACTAACATAAGAGTTTTGAGAGAATTACACAAAATAATGCCCATAAATTATGTGTTGGCCAATACAGTCATTAATGCTGCATGACTATTAAATGCATAGTGCAATTTCCAGTACTGATGAAAACTGCCCTCCCTGTACTGGGTACTTTATATGAGAGTCACTAATCCTCAGGGAACACTGTGGGATAGAATTTGAACCAAGAAATGCTGATTCCAAAGTCCAGGGTCTTTATATGATTACGTTACCCAGAAGGTTGTATTTATAGAAGTAGATTGGAATTATTAAACAAGAGTACTGCATTCAAAACAGGCAAAGGCCCTATGGAAATGAAGAGCAAGCTTCTGACTATGTCTAATATTATTAACACTAAGACAACAACGACTTCTTTCAGGATACTTTTAAATTTGTGTCCATTCAAATTAATTGCATCAGCACCTGTCTATTTAAAAAGAAAAACCAAGGTCAATACAGTGAGCTGTATATGGAAATTACCTATCTGAGCATTAAGATAGAAATTAAGGCTATTAATAAGAATTTTTAGTGGTGTTATATGTAACACAGGTATTTGGGGCTTCTGACAGCAAAGTAATTTACATACATTTAAAAAATAATACTCATAATTTTTTTGCTGCAAAGGTAAGTAGCAATTATTTCTCAGATTTTTCAGATAATGAAATAAAAGCAGAGTGAAGGAAAAATCCATGTGTATCTCTCAATAGATCTCAAATTTTATTTTTAACTTGTGAGCATTTGCTATAATTGATGGTGACTATAATAAAATATGTCTCTATTTTAAGTAAAGAAGCAGTAGTAACTGTAGAAGGGTACTCTGATTATAACAGAAATAAGGAAGAAATAAACTAATGTGTATATTCTTTCTACAAGTACAGAAAATATCCAGTGGTATTCTGGCAAGTATTTCCATAAAAACAACAACTACTCTCATCAAGTAAGTCATTGTTTTAGCATTAACTAGTGCATTTAAGATGATGAACCATCATATTTAAAAAATGATAAACCCATCAGATTCCTTATCTGCTTCTTAATATAAAATGCAATGCAAGCATGTTCCCTCAGGATATTTGTTTGCAATACCAGCACAGCCCTGAAATGAAAATTCAAACTATAGGGGACAAAAAATCAGCATGTGGCTACTTAATAGTTTTATTTGAAAACTATTCACATGATTTCCATGAGTTTTAAAATAAATTAGAAAGGTGAAAACAAAATGGAAGCAAGGATGTCCGATCTCCCTCTTGAGTCAGTCTCTGTTTTCCTGATTGTGCAAAGTTGTGCTTTAATGTGTCTATGATGAGCAAATAGCAATTTAAGAGCATTGATTGACTGCAGGATTCTCCAATCAGTAGTCTATTTAACAATAAGTTTTAAATTAGTTGTCTCTGAACAGTGAATGCTATTATAAATTGGATAGAACAGTTGTCATTTTGTTAATCTTGTTTTTGTGAGGTATAAAATTTTAATTTTATGTGGGAAAGGCAATAATTACTCATTTGGTTCATTACATATAAAAAGAAATACAGGAAATAATGAAACTGGATACAAAAGAAAAAGATGTAAATAATCTCAATTTGTTCATCTATCCCACAAATATTTAATGAGCACCTGCTACGTGTGTGGCACTGTGCAAGGCACTTTGGATAAAATGATGGGCAAAGATAGACATAGGCCCAACTCTCTTTACAGTCTAGAGAAGAAGAGAGACATGCGTCAAATAGTTGTACAAATAAATGTGAAGTCAGAATTGAGGGAAATGTTATGAAAAAGAGAAGACATGAGATTGTGTAATAGTAGGTTTTGACATCTTTGGGAGGCCAGAGAAAGTTTCCACTGAAGAAGCAAGGACAACTTTGAGATCTGAAGGATGATGAGGAATTAAGCAGACAATAGGAGGAAAAAGCATTTTGGGAAGAGGAAAGACCAAGTACAGGGCTGTTTGGGAGTTACCTTGATCCACGTGAAAGACTAAATCAAGTTCGTTGTTCCTGAGGCAGAAACAGAGGGGAAGTGATTTATGGTACAATTTTATTATCTACAATTCATGGAGAAAGCTCTGGTGGGAAATGCTGCTTCTAGCCACAATGGACTAACAGGGACTAGATTTTCCTTCTTGCCAGCCAAGTGGGAATGCACTGCAGGAATCACTCCGGGAAGAGAAACAAACAAGGTGAGTCCTTTGATTGTCCCAATTTACTGCTTGGAGAATTTCCAGGTCAGAGTGCAGGGAGGGAGAACACAAACAGAGCCCATGGTATCCCTCCATTGAAGAGGCAGGGCTAGGAAGTTAGGGAGAGCAGAGTCACTAGAGTTTGTAGGGCAAGAGTACTAAAGGAGAGAGCTGCACAAAGATAACTTGAAAACCTGCCAAAGTCTGAAGAAACCACCTAATGCCAGAAAAAGAGCCACGAAAAAAGACCAGGCAGAAAAACAGTCAGAGCTCAGACAGACCCAGCAAAAGTTCATATTGTCACTAGCCAGAGTAATGAAAACTTAGTGATGCACTTAGCATCAGGCAAAGTACTCAGAAAGGTATCACTGCTGTGGAGGGGGAAAAATATCCTAGAAAAGATGCTCTGCTCCCACTTAACAACGCTTAAAATCAAGCCTCAAGAGGATCAAATTGTTTCCAAGTAACTTAACTGTATTCCCTCCAAAGTACGAAAACATGTTTTAAAAATACAAATAGGTGCTGGGGCTGCCAAAATTCCTCCCAGACCCACTTCCCCTATGAAATGAAAACCTTAATCTGCAGGTAGAAAGACAACAAAAGATATTACCTGAGGGCCTTGGTGAAAATCCACTGCAACTGGGATTGGGGAATAGCAGCCACCATTGAAACTCCACCCAGACCCAGCTTTCTTAAGTGCCCTAAGGAAAAATAAAAAGACTTGATATTCAGAGGGAGGGGAACCAAAACTGTAGACTAAAGGAATAGATGGAATCTCACTGCAGCTGGAAGAGGAGAATGGGGGGACAAGGAGCTCTGACACTGGGGGAAACTACCAGGCACATGATTACATCACAGGAGGGGCAGGAATATTTGTGAAAGCAACTTCTCCAAGACCTGGCTTCATAGCCCCTGCCTATGACTGATATTTAATCAGAGCATCAGTGATCAGTCTCTTCACTCAACCTTTGCCACCATGTTAATAAACCTCAAGTAAAAACAACAGTGGGATACAGCTGGGGGGGCTTCAAGAGACAAACTCTCTCTGGGAACCACATAAATGGAAGAAAGATCCAAGCTGTGCAGAGAACTAACACAAGATATCACTAGAGGAATGTGAATCTGTAGGTGCACAAATTAATGGTAACCAGAGCAACAGCAGACCTCAGCTCTAGCCCCTTACTGAATTAGATTAATACAAATCTCCACAATAATGACCTAGCAGAAGGAAAGGCAAGCACATTTCCAAGCATAAAACAAAAAATATATTTACCTCGGAGGCGGGGCAAGATGGCAGACTGGTGAGCTGTATGTTTTAGTTACTCCTCCAGGAAAGTAGGTAAAAAGCCAGGAACTGCGTGGACTGGACACCACAGAGCAATCTGTCTTTGGGCATACTTCATACAACACTCATGAAAACGTGGAACTGCTGAGATCACCGAAATCTGTAAGTTTTTGCGGCCAGGGGACCCGCGCCCCTCCCTGCCAGGCTCAGTCCCGGGGGAGGAGGGGCTGTCAGCTCCAGGAAGGAGAAGGGAGAATTGCAGTGGCTGCTCTCATCGGAAACTCATTCTACTGATTCAAACTCCAACCATAGATAGACTGAGGCCAGACACCAGAGACTCTGAGAGCAGCCAGCCCAGCAGAGAGGAGACGGGCATAGAAGGAAAACAACACGAGAAGCTCCAAAGTAAAAGCAGAGGATTTTTGGAGTTCTGGTGAACACAGAAAGGGGAAGGGCGGAGATCAGGCCTTGAGGCGCATATGCAAATCCCGAAGCAAGGCTGATCTCTCTGCCCAGGGCACCTTTCCTTAATGGCCCTGGTTGCTTTGTCTATTAGCATTTCAATAACCCATTAGATCTCTGAGGAGGGCCGTTTTTTTTTTTTTTTTTTTTTTTTTTTTTTTTTTTTTTTTTTTTAAATCCTTTTTGCTTTTTCTAAAACAATTACTCTAAGAAGCTCAATACAGAAAGCTTCAAAGAATTGAAATTTGGGCACGTCAAGTCAAGAGCAGAAATAAGAGAGCTCTGAGACAAAAGGCAATAATCCAGTGGCTGAGAAAATTCACTAAACAACACAACTTCCCAAGAAAAGGGGGTTGTCCGCTCACAGCCACCATCCTGGTGGACAGAAAACACTCCTGCCCATCGCCAGCCCCATAGCCCAGAGCTGCCCCAGACAACCCAGTGTGACGGAAGTGCTTCAAATAACAGGCACACACCACAAAACTGGGCGTGGACATTAGCCTTCCCTGCAACCTCAGCTGAATGTCCCAGAGCTGGGAAGGGGGAGCAGTGTGAATTAACAGAGCCCCATTCAGCCATCATTTGAGCAGACTGGGAGCCTCCCAACACAGCCCAGCAGCCCAGAACTGCCCTGGGGGGACGGCACTCACCTGTGACATAGCACAGTCATCCCTCAACAGAGGACCCGGGGTGCACAGCCTGGAAGAGGGGCCCACTTGCAAGTCTCAGGAGCCATACGCCAATACCAAAGACTTGTGGGTCAGTGGCAGAGACAAACTGTGGCAGGACTGAACTGAAGGATTAGACTATTGCAGTAGCTTTAAAACTCTAGGATCATCAGGGAGATTTGATTGTTAGGGCCACCCCCCCTCCCCGACTGCCCAGAAACACGCCCCACATACAGGGCAGGCAACACCAACTACACACGCAAGCTTGGGACACCAACTGGGCCCCACAAGACTCACTCCCCCACTCACCAAAAAGGCTAAGCAGGGGAGATCTGGCTTGTGGAGAACAGGTGGCTCGTGGACGCCACCTGCTGGTTAGTTAGAGAAAGTGTACTCCACGAAGCTGTAGATCTGATAAATTAGAGATAAGGACTTCAACTGGTCTACAAACCCTAAAAGAACCCTATCAAGGACAGCAAATGCCACGAGGCCAAAAACAACAGAAAATTATAAAGCATATGAAAAAACCAGACGATATGGATAACCCAAGCCCAAGCACCCAAATCAAAAGACCAGAAGAGACACACCTAGAGCAGCTACTCAAAGAACTAAAGATGAACAATGAGACCCTAGTACGGGATATGAAGGAAATCAAGAAGACCCTAGAAGAGCATAAAGAAGACATTGCAAGACTAAATAAAAAAATGGATGATCTTATGGAAATTAAAGAAACTGTTGACCAAATTAAAAAGATTCTGGACACTCATAGTACAAGACTAGAGGAAGTTGAACAACGAATCAGTGACCTGGAAGATGACAGAATGGAAAATGAAAGCATAAAAGAAAGAATGGGGAAAAAAATTGAAAAACTCGAAATGGACCTCAGGGATATGATAGATAATATGAAACGTCCGAATATAAGACTCATTGGTGTCCCAGAAGGGGAAGAAAAGGGTAAAGGTCTAGGAAGAGTATTCAAAGAAATTGTTGGGGAAAACTTCCCAAATCTTCTAAACAACATAAATACACAAATCATAAATGCTCAGCGAACTCCAAATAGAATAAATCCAAAAAAACCCACTCCGAGACATATACTGATCACACTGTCAAACATAGAAGAGAAGGAGCAAGTTCTGAAAGCAGCAAGAGAAAAGCAATTCACCACATACAAAGGAAACAGCATAAGACTAAGTAGTGACTACTCAGCAGCCACCATGGAGGCGAGAAGGCAATGGCACGATATATTTAAAATTCTGAGAGAGAGGAATTTCCAGCCAAGAATACTTTATCCAGCAAAGCTCTCCTTCAAATTTGAGGGAGAGCTTAAATTTTTCACAGACAAAGAAATGCTGAGAGAATTTGCTAACAAGAGACCTGCCCTACTGGAGATACTAAAGGGAGCCCTACAGACAGAGAAACAAAGACAGGACAGAGAGACTTGGAGAAAGGTTCAGTACTAAAGAGATTCGGTATGGGTACAATAAAGGATATTAATAGAGAGAGGGAAAAATATGGCAAACATAATCCAAAGGATAAGATGGCCGATTCAAGAAATGCCTTCACGGTTTTAACGTTGAATGTAAATGGATTAAACTCCCCAATTAAAAGATATAGATTCGCAGAATGGATCAAAAAAAATGAACCATCAATATGTTGCATACAAGAGACTCATCTTAGACACAGGGACACAAAGAAATTGAAAGTGAAAGGATGGAAAAAAATATTTCATGCAAGCTACAGCCAAAAGAAAGCAGGTGTAGCAATATTAATCTCAGATAAAATAGACTTCAAATGCAGGGATGTTTTGAGAGACAAAGAAGGCCACTACATACTAATAAAAGGGGCAATTCAGCAAGAAGAAATAACAATCGTAAATGTCTATGCACCCAATCAAGGTGCCACAAAATACATGAGAGAAACATTGGCAAAACTAAAGGAAGCAATTGATGTTTCCACAATAATTGTGGGAGACTTCAACACATCACTCTCTCCTATAGATAGATCAACCAGACAGAAGACCAATAAGGAAATTGAAAACCTAAACAATCTGATAAATGAATTAGATTTAACAGACATCTACAGGACATTACATCCCAAATCACCAGGATACACATACTTTTCTAGTGCTCACGGAACTTTCTCCAGAATAGATCATATGCTGGGACATAAAACAAGCCTCAATAAATTTAAAAAGATTGAAATCATTCAAAGCACATTCTCTGACCACAATGGAATACAATTAGAAGTCAATAACCATCAGAGACTTAGAAAATTCACAAATACCTGGAGGTTAAACAACACACTCCTAAACAATCAGTGGGTTAAAGAAGAAATAGCAAGAGAAATTGCTAAATATATAGAGACGAATGAAAATGAGAACACAAAATACCAAAACCTATGGGATGCAGCAAAAGCAGTGCTAAGGGGGAAATTTATAGCACTAAACGCATATATTAAAAAGGAAGAAAGAGCCAAAATCAAAGAACTAATGGATCAACTGAAGAAGCTAGAAAATGAACAGCAAACCAATCCTAAACCAAGTACAAGAAAAGAAATAACAAGGATTAAAGCAGAAATAAATGACATAGAGAACAAAAAAACAATAGAGAGGATAAATATCACCAAAAGTTGGTTCTTTGAGAAGATCAACAAGATTGACAAGCCCCTAGCTAGACTGACAAAATCAAAAAGAGACAAGACCCATATAAACAAAATAATGAATGAAAAAGGTGACATAACTGCAGATCCTGAAGAAATTAAAAAAATTATAAGAGGATATTATGAACAACTGTATGGCAACAAACTGGATAATGTAGAAGAAATGGACAATTTCCTGGAAACATATGAACAACCTAGACTGACCAGAGAAGAAATAGAAGACCTCAACCAACCCATCACAAGCAAAGAGATCCAATCAGTCATCAAAAATCTTCCCACAAATAAATGCCCAGGGCCAGATGGCTTCACAGGGGAATTCTACCAAACTTTCCAGAAAGAACTGACACCAATCTTACTCAAACTCTTTCAAAACATTGAAAAAAATGGAACACTACCTAACTCATTTTATGAAGCTAACATCAATCTAATACCAAAACCAAGCAAAGATGCTACAAAAAAGGAAAACTACCGGCCAATCTCCCTAATGAATATAGATGCAAAAATCCTCAACAAAATACTTGCAAATCGAATCCAAAGACACATTAAAAAAATCATACACCATGACCAAGTGGGGTTCATTCCAGGCATGCAAGGATGGTTCAACATCAGAAAAACAATCAATGTATTACAACACATTAAAAACTCGAAAGGGAAAAATCAATTGATCATCTCAATAGATGCTGAAAAAGCATTTGACAAAATCCAACATCCCTTTTTGATAAAAACACTTCAAAAGGTAGGAATTGAAGGAAACTTCCTCAACATGATAAAGAGCATATATGAAAAACCCACAGCCAGCATAGTACTCAATGGTGAGAGACTGAAAGCCTTCCCTCTAAGATCAGGAACAAGACAAGGATGCCCGCTGTCACCACTGTTATTCAACATTGTGCTGGAAGTGCTAGCCAGGGCAATCCGGCAAGACAAAGAAATAAAAGGCATCCAAATTGGAAAAGAAGAAGTAAAACTGTCATTGTTTGCAGATGATATGATCTTATATCTAGAAAACCCTGAGAAATCAACGATACACCTACTAGAGCTAATAAACAAATTTAGCAAAGTAGCGGGATACAAGATTAATGCACATAAGTCAGTAATGTTTCTATATGCTAGAAATGAACAAACTGAAGAGACACTCAAGAAAAAGATACCATTTTCAATAGCAACTAAAAAAATCAAGTACCTAGGAATCAACTTAACCAAAGATGTAAAAGACCTATACAAAGAAAACTACATAACTCTACTAAAAGAAATAGAAGGGGACCTGAAAAGATGGAAAAATATTCCATGTTCATGGATAGGAAGGCTAAATGTCATTAAGATGTCAATTCTACCCAAACTCATCTACAGATTCAATGCAATCCCAATCAAAATTCCAACAACCTACTTTGCAGACTTGGAAAAGCTAGTTATCAAATTTATTTGGAAAGGGAAGATGCCTCGAATTGCTAAAGACACTCTAAAAAAGAAAAACGAAGTGGGAGGACTTACACTCCCTGACTTTGAAGCTTATTATAAAGCCACAGTTGCCAAGACAGCATGGTACTGGCACAAAGATAGACATATAGATCAATGGAATCGAATTGAGAATTCAGAGATAGACCCTCAGATCTATGGCCGACTGATCTTTGATAAGGCCCCCAAAGTCACCGAACTGAGCCATAATGGTCTTTTCAACAAATGGGGCTGGGAGAGTTGGATATCCATATCCAAAAGAATGAAAGAGGACCCCTACCTCACCCCCTACACAAAAATTAACTCAAAATGGACCAAAGATCTCAATATAAAAGAAAGTACCATAAAACTCCTAGAAGATAATGTAGGAAAACATCTTCAAGACCTTGTATTAGGAGGCCACTTCCTAGACTTTACACCCAAAGCACAAGCAACAAAAGAGAAAATAGATAAATGGGAACTCCTCAAGCTTAGAAGTTTCTGCACCTCAAAGGAATTTCTCAAAAAGGTAAAGAGGCAGCCAACTCAATGGGAAAAAATTTTTGGAAACCATGTATCTGACAAAAGACTGATATCTTGCATATACAAAGAAATCCTACAACTCAATGACAATAGTACAGACAGCCCAATTATAAAATGGGCAAAAGATATGAAAAGACAGTTCTCTGAAGAGGAAATACAAATGACCAAGAAACACATGAAAAAATGTTCAGCTTCACTAGCTATTAGAGAGATGCAAATTAAGACCACAATGAGATACCATCTAACACCGGTTAGAATGGCTGCCATTAAACAAACAGGAAACTACAAATGCTGGAGGGGATGTGGAGAAATTGGAACTCTTATTCATTGTTGGTGGGACTGTATAATGGTTCAGCCACTCTGGAAGTCAGTCTGGCAGTTCCTTAGAAAACTAGATATAGAGCTACCATTCGATCCAGCGATTGCACTCCTCGGTATATACCCGGAAGATCGGAAAGCAGTGACACGAACAGATATCTGCACGCCAATGTTCATAGCAGCATTATTCACAATTGCCAAGAGATGGAAACAACCCAAATGTCCTTCAACACATGAGTGGATAAATAAAATGTGGTATATACACACGATGGAATACTACGCGGCAGTAAGAAGGAACGATCTGGTGAAACATATGACAACATGGATGAACCTTGAAGACATAATGCTGAGCGAAATAAGCCAGGCACAAAAAGAGAAATATTATATGCTACCACTAATGTGAACTTTGAAAAATGTAAAACAAATGGTTTATAATGTAGAATGTAGGGGAACTAGCAGTAGAGAGCAATTAAGGAAGGGGGAACAATAATCCAGGAAGAACAGATAAGCTATTTAACGTTCTGGGGATGCCCAGAAATGACTATGGTCTGTTAATTTCTGATGGTTGTAGTAGGAACAAGTTCACTGAAATGTTGCTATATTATGTAACTTTCTTGGGGTAAAGTAGGAACATGTTGGAAGTTAAGCAGTTATCTTAGGTTAGTTGTCTTTTTCTTACTCCCTTGCTATGGTCTCTTTGAAATGCTCTTTTATTGTATGTTTGTTTTCTTTTTAACTTTTTTTTTCATACAGGTGATTTGAAAAAAGAAGGGAAAGTTAAAAAAAAAAAAAAAAAAAAAAAAAAAAAGAAAAAAGACAAACAAGGGGAAAAAAAAAAAAAAAAAAAGATGTAGTGCCCCCTTGAGGAGCCTGTGGAGAATGCAGGGGTATTCGCCTACCCCACCTCCATGGTTGCTAACATGACCACAGACATAGGGGACTGGTGGTTTGATGGGTTGAGCCCTCTACCATAAGTTTTACCCTTGGGAAGACGGTTGCTGCAAAGGAGAGGCTAGGCCTCCCTGTATTTGTGCCTAAGAGTCTCCTCCTGAATGCCTCTTTGTTGCTCAGATGTGGCCCTCTCTCTCTGGCTAAGCCAACTTGAAAGGTGAAATCACTGCCCTCCCCCCTACGTGGGATCAGACACCCAGGGAAGTGAATCTCCCTGGCAACGTGGAATATGACTCCCAGGGAGGAATGTAGACCTGGCACCGTGGGACGGAGAACATCTTCTTGACCAAAAGGGGGATGTGAAAGGAAATGAAATAAGCTTCAGTGGCAGAGAGATTCCAAAAGGAGCCGAGAGGTCACTCTGGTGGGCACTCTTATGCACACTTTAGACAACCCTTTTTAGGTTCTAAAGAATTGGGGTAGCTGGTGGTGGATACCTGAAACTATCAAACTACAACCCAGAACCCATGAATCTCGAAGACAGTTGTATAAAAATGTAGCTTATGAGGGGTGACAATGGGATTGGGAAAGCCATAAGGACCAAACACCACTTTGTCTAGTTTATGGATGGATGTGTAGAAAAGTAGGGGAGGGAAACAGACAGACAAAGGTACCCAGTGTTCTTTTTTACTTCAATTGCTCTTTTTCACTCTAATTATTATTCTTGTTATTTTTGTGTGTGTGCTAATGAAGGTGTCAGGGATTGATTTAGGTGATGAATGTACAACTATGTAATGGTACTGTAAACAATCGAAAGTACAATTTGTTTTGTATGACTGCGTGGTATGTGAATATATCTCAATAAAATGATGATTTAAAAAAAAAAAATAATAATAATAGAGGGGTTTATGGGGGAAAATGTACCTATTGTAAGCTATGGACTATAGTTAACAGTAGTATTTTAATGCCTTTCATCAACAATAACAAATGTACTACTAAGGATCAATAATGGGGGGGGGATAAAGGCTATGGAAGGATTTGGGTTTTTTAATTTTAATTTTTATTTCTTTTCTGGAGTAATGAAAATATTCTAAACTTGATCACTATGTGATGATGCTGTGAGCCAGTGATTATATACTTCAGATGGTTTGTCTGGTATGTGAATATATCTCAATAAAACTGCATTAAAAAAATTTAGCTATACACATTAAAAAAAAAAATATATATATATATATATTTACCTCAATATCTAGTGTTCTATACAATATATTCAGCATTCAACAAAAAATTAGAGGAGACTCACAAAAGGACAAAGTAAAAGAACAATCTGAAGAGAGAAAAAGCAATCATCAAAACCAGACTAAGATATAATATGTATGTTGAAACTTTCAGGTAGGGTACTCAAAAAAAACTGTAATTATTATGTTAAAGTATCTAATGAACAATGTAGACTATATGCAATATTAGATATGTAATTTCAGCAGAGACATGGAACTTATAAGAAGTCAAATGAAAAGGGTAGAAATAAAAAAACAGGAACAGAGATGATGAATGTCTTCAGCCAACTCATAAGTAGACTCAACACAGCTGATGAAAGAATCAGTGAAATTGAAAATAGAACCATAGTGATCACTCACATTGAAATGCAAAGAAGAAAAATAGGGTGGAAAAAAAAAACATAAAAATCATCTGAAAGTTGTGGAAAAATATCAAACAGTTTAACATGTGTTAAACACCAAGCAGGATAAATACCACAATAATTACCTCTAGGCATGTATTCTTACTGTTGCAAACCAAAGTGAGAAATTCTTAAAGGTAGTCAAAAGGGGGAAGAGGAGAACATTACTGAAAGAGAATGAGAAAACTTTTTCATTGAGAACTAGAACAAATTTGTATAAGAAACAATGCAAGCAAGAATAAAATGGAGTGACATCTTTAAGCTGCTGAAAGAAAAGAACAAAACAAAACAAAAATACTGTCAACCCTGAATTCTGCAGAGAATAGAAATATCCTTCAAAATGAAGGAGAAATAAAGACTTTCTTGGGCAAGTAAAAACAGAGATAATTCATTGCCAACAGACCTACTGTGTAAGAAATGTTAAAAGAAGCCCCTCAGGCAGAAAGGTTACCTTATGGTTAGAAACTTACATCCACATAAACGAAGTAAAGTATCAGAAATGGAATAAATGAAGATAAAATAATTTTCCTTATTTTAATTGCTCTAAAACAATTTACCACTTAAAGTGATAACTGTAAAAATGTATTTTGTGTTTATAGCATCTGTAAAACTGAAATGTATGATAAAAGTGGCACAATGGATGGGAAAAA
The DNA here is from genome assembly GCF_015220235.1 of Choloepus didactylus. Lineage (NCBI taxonomy): Eukaryota > Metazoa > Chordata > Mammalia > Pilosa > Megalonychidae > Choloepus > Choloepus didactylus. Next base: position 71,923,635 of record NC_051320.1, on the reverse strand, counting down.
GAAATTGGAAATATACTGTAGAAGTTTCTTATACTACAGGTTAAGCGATATAATATTATTCAAAGGTGGATTCAAATTATTTTATAGTGTATTTTAAACCTGATGACAGCCACTAAAAATGATTTTAAAATAAGTATAAATAACATATCAAGAGAGAACAATGCTCAATCAAACCCAGAGAAGGCAGAGAAGAAAAGAAGGAAAAAAAAAAAAAAGTGGATAACTAGAAAACAGCAGACTTTAATCCTACATATCAACAATCATTTGGAAAATGAGTAGTATAAACACTACTTAAAAGATAAAGATTTCAAGACTGAATTGCAATAAACTCATTATAAATATGATAAGTTAAAAGTAAAAGGATAGAGGAAGCTATAACATGCCAACACTAATGAACAAAAACAAAAAACAATAACTCCCCAAAAATGAAGTAGCTATATTTACTTCAAAAAAGTAGATATCCTAACAAGGAATACTATCAGGATAAAAAGTACATTACATAATTATAAAAAATCAATTATCCAGGAAAATAAAACCAACTAAATATTTATGAGCCTAACAAGTTTCAAAATATGAGACAAAAAAATTAGAGAGTTGGATCTGACTGAAGAAATAGATAAATTCACAATTACAGTTGGAGACTTCAACACTCCTTTGTCTGTAATCAACAGAACAAAGGTAGAAAATCAGTACATATTTTCATGACCCCAAAACTACTACCAACCACCTTGAACTAATTGATATCTATGGAACACTCCACCCGACAACAGAATACATATTTTTCTCAAATGCATATAAAACATCGCCCACAAGAGACCATATTCTTGGCCATAAAGCAAACTTGAACACATTTTTATAAAATAGAAATCATACCATAAACATTCTTGTGCCAACATGCTATTAAAGTAGAAATCAATTTAGAAAGATACATGGAAACACACCAAATATTTTGAACTTCAAAAATTCATTGTTGAAGAAGTCAAAGAGGAAGTCACAAGTGAAATTAACATATATTTTGCACTAAATAAAATTGGAAAACAACAAATGAGAATTTGGGGAATGCAGCTAAAGCAGTGTTTAGAGGGAACTTTATAGAATTAAATTCTTTTATCATAAAAGAAGAAAGATCTCAAATCTTTCATGCTCAAGCAGTTTCTTAACCTAAAGGAAGCAAACTTCACTTCCTTCTTACAAATTTTCAAAAAGAAGAGCAAATTAAAACTAAACAAGCAGAAAGAAGGAAATAATAAACACTAGAGCTTTAATCAATGCAATTGAAAAGAGAAATGTAGCAGAAAAACAATGAAACCAAAAGCTGAGTTTTTAAAATGATCAATAAATTTGGTTTTCATAAGAACCAAAAAGGAGGAGCCATCACTACTGACCCCAGAGACATTAAAAGCATAAAAGAATCCTACAGAAAAACAGTATGATCATAAATTCAGCAATTTGGATAAAATGGATTTATTCCTCGAAAGGCACAACCAGAATTCACTCAAGAAGAATAATTAACCTGAATTGTTACACATCTAATAAAAGAATTTAATTAAAACTTAAAAACTTTCAAAATAAAACTCCTAGCTCAAGTGGTTTCACAAGAATTCTACCAAATATAAGGATGAAAAAATACTAATTCTGCACAACTTCTTCCAGAAAATAGATGAGGAGGACATACTTTCAACTTGTTTTAGGGAATCAGCATTACACTAATATCAAAACCAGACAAAGCATCACAGGAAAAGAAAACTACAGACAAAGATCATACATTAAAATAGATGCAGTAATCATCCCCACCAGAACATTGGAAAATCAAATCCAGCAAAATATAAAATGTGCATTTTATAAAAGGAATGAAAGACTGGCTCAACTTTCAAAAAGCAAGCAATGTAATTTACCGTATTAATACACTAAAAAGAAAAAATCATATGACCATCTTAGTAGATGCAGAGAAAGCTTTTGACAAATTCAAGATATATTTATGCTTAAAAAACAAAACAAAACAAATGAATACCTCTCAGCAAACCAGAATAAAAGAGCAATTTATCACCCTAATAAAAGAAACTACAAAAAAATACAGCTACCACCATCCTTAAGATCTGGAACAAAGCAAGGATGTCCACTCTCACCCCTTCTAGCCAACATTATGCTGGAAGTCTTAGCAAGTGAAAAAAATGTAAGAAACAGAACTAAAATCTATCCGGATTGGATAGGAAGAAATAAAACAGCCCCTAATTGCAAAAGGCATGATAGTCTACTTTGAAAATCCCAAAGAATCTACAGAAAAGTTCTTAGAACTAATAAATGAGTTTAGCAAGCTTATAAAATAAAACATCAGTATATGTCAATCTTATTTCTGTATATAAGCAATGAACAATTTGAATTTGAATTGTAAAAATCAATACCACATAAAGCAGCACAAAAATTGATATGCTTATGCATATATATGAGGGAATACGTGCAGAATCTGTATACTAAAAACTGAAGAAAAAAATGATAAAAGAAATTTTTTAAAGATTTAAATACATGGAGAGATATACCATTTTCATGGATCAGAAGACTCCATATTGTTAAGATGCCAATTTTGCCCAATTTGATATATATATTAAAACCAGACTGTGGTTTTTATTGTGGGATTGGATTGAATATATGTACAATCCCAATCAAAATCCCAGAAAAGTTTTATGTAGACATCAACAAGATGATTTAAATATTTATTTGGAAAGGATAAGAAACTAGAATAACCAAAAAATTCTGAAACGGAAGGAAAAAATGGAGAACTCATACTCTCTGTTTTCAAGACTGCTATAAATCTACAATAATTAAGAAAGTGTGGTATTGGTGAAAGGACAGATATGTAGGTAAATGGGACAGAATATAGAGCCCCAAAAAGACCCACAAAAAAATAGTCAAATGATTTTTACAAAGGCTAAAAGGCAATTATAATGTAGAAAGGATAATCTTCAACAAATGGTGCTGGAACAATTGGGAACCAGTTTACCAGTTTTTGTTTGTTTGTTTGTTTGTTTTTTTCAGTTAACTCAAAATGGATTAGCAACCTAAATATAGAACATAAAACTATAAAACTTTCTAGAAGAAAACATAGGAGAAAACTCTTTGTGAACTGGAGTGAAGCAAGGAGGTCTTAGATGTGATGCCAAAGCACAATCTAAAAAGAAAATATGATAAATTGAACTTTATTAAAATAAAAATGTCTGTCCTGCAAAAGAGACTGTTAAGCAATTGAAAATACAAGGCTCTGAATGTGAAAAAATATTTGCAAATTCCATTCCTAACAGAAGATTATATATAGGACATATCAAGAACTTTCAAAACTGAACGAGGTAAAAATAACAACCAATTTTTCTCTAATGCTCAAAAGATCTGAACAGAACTTTTTCCAAAGAAGACACATGGATGATCAATAAGTATATGAAAAGATACTCAACATAATTTGTCATTGGGGAAATGCAAGATAATACCACAATGAAATACTATTACATGTTTATTAGAATTGCTAAAAAATTTTTAAATAAAAATAACTTTGAGTACCAAATGCTGATGAGGATACAGAACAAAAGGAACTTTTATTCCTTCTTGCTGGTAAGAATGCAAAATGATATTTCAACTTTGCAAAACTGTTTGGCAGGTGCTTATAAAGTAAAACATATTCTTATCATTGACCCAGAAGTTCCACTACTAGGTGTTTATCCAAATGAATAAAAATAATCATGGCCAAATAACCCTGTACACAAATATTTATAGAATCTTTATTTATAATTGCCTAAAAATTGAAGCAAACAAAATGTCCTTCAAAAGGAGTACAGATTAACTAGTACAGCCATACATTGGAATAATATTCAGCAATAAAAATGAGTTATTGACCCTTAAAAAACTTGAATCAATCTTAAACACATTTTGCTAAGTCAAAAAACCAGTTTCTAAAGGCTAAATATTGCATGATTTGATTTATATGACATCCTGGAAAAAGCAAACTTATAGGGACAGATAACAGAGTGATGATTTTTCAGTGGTTGAGATAAGGTATACAGTTTGACTAAAAGGAACCAAATGGAATTTTTAGGGTACTGGAACCATTCTATATGCCATTGTGGTGGCAGATGCATGACTTTATGCCTTTGTCAAAACACAAGTACTATCTACATCACAAAGAGTAAATTTACTGCAAGGAAATTTTTTAAATCAACTGGAAAAAAAAAAAAAGAAAGAGAGAAAGGTCAGGTAGAGATATTAAAACCAAAGTAGATTTCAGAGAAAAGAATATTTCCAGACATAAGGAAGGGTCATTTTATAATGATAAAGAGGTCAAACAAGACATAAAAATCCTACACATTTATGCATTTAATAACACAGCTTCAAAATACATGAAGTAACCATGACTAGAACTGCAGGGAGAAATAAATAAATCAATTATTAGAGATTATAGTATATCTGTTTCAATAATCAATTGAAGAATAGAAAGAATAAATCATTAAAGATGCAGAAGATTTCAACACTATTAAAGAACTTCAACCAACACTTATAGAATAGAAGAAATCACTTTCTTTTCAAGTGCACACAGAACATTTAACAAGATAGGCCATACTCTGGGCAATAAAACAACTCTCAATAATTGTAAAGGAATTCAAATCATACCAAGTATGTTCTCTGATAACAATGGAATTTAGAAATCAGTAGCAGAACATTTTTTTGGAACATCCTTTAATGTTTCAATATTTCTGAGTAACCCATGGGTAAAAGAAGAAATCAAAAAAGGTAAATTACTATTTTGGACTGAATGAAAATGAAAATATGATTTAAAAATTTGTGGGATGCAAGACTTAGAGAGAGATTTACAGGACTAAACACCTGTAATAGAAATTAAGTAAGCTCTCTAATCAAAGACCTAAGATTCTATCTTACGAACTAGAAAAATAATTGTAAGTTAAAACCAAAGTAGGTAAGAAAAAGAAATAATAAAGTGCAGAAAGTGAAGAAATAGAAAACAGACAATTGACAGATCTCTAACCAGACTGATCAGAAAAGAGAAACAATACAAACTATCAGTATCAGGAATGAAAAGGAGGGAATCATTATAAATATTAAAGACATGGAAAAGGTTTTAAGGGAATATAAAGAATAATTTTATTCCAATAAATTGGACAACTTAGATGGAATGGACAAAATTCCAATACATATGTCTACTAAATGAATTTTGTTTGTAGATAAAAACCTTCTCACAGAGAAAATACCAGGCTCAGATGTTTTCCAGGTGAATTCCACCAACTATTTAAGGAATAAATAATACCAATTTTACATAAACTCTTTCAAAACATGAATGGTAGGAAGTAGGGAATATTTCCCAATACATTGTGTGAGATTAGCATTTGCTCAGATAGTACCAGAAAATAAAACTATAGACCAATACCCTGTATGAACATTGATGCAAAAATTCTTAAATTTTATTAAATAAATTCTAACTATATAAGATTGATAATGGATTTTAACCAAGTGGATTTTTTCCAAAGAATAAAAGGCTGATTTAACATTCAAAAGTTCCAGTCATTTGCATGAATAGATTATAAAAGGGAAACATCATCATTTCAATAGATGCAGAATAAACATTAGATAGAATTCAACATCCATTCATAATAAACATGCTTAGAAAACTAGGAATAGAAGGGAACTTCCTCAACCCGATAAAGGATACCATCAAAAACCTTACATTCAAAATCACACAAAATGGTGAAAGACTAAATGCTTTCCCCCAAAGATCAGGAAGACCCAAGTATATCTACTCTAACTATTTCTATCGAGCATAGTACAGGAAATTCTAGCCAGTTCAATAAGGCAAGTAGAAAAGAAGTGTAGCTGTCTTTATTTGCAGGAGACATGATCACCTATGCAGAAAATAAGTAATGACACCTGATACCTAGTCTTGAAATGCTGAGCAATGCAGAAACTTAGAAAAGCATGATTCTCCTTAAGTCCTTATCAAGTGTGGTCCAGCTGCCTGAGGTTCACTACTCCAATGCAGGCTTTTCAGTAAAGAGCTCTAATATCAGAAATTCTTTGTTAGAACAGAATTGAATATGAGGTAAGAATCCAGATTCTACAATCTGGGAAATATGCACTGTAACTCCAGTTCCACCATGTATTGGAAGGCAAGCTATTTACCCCTTCGTTATCTTCAGTTTTCACTTGAAAAACTAGGATAATCATTAGAATCAAATCAGATAATGTAAATAAAGTTCATAAGCAGAGTGCTGGGCTCAAGCTACATGATTATTAAGAAGTAGGTCTTATTGAGCTGGAAGTCTATTCTCTTCTTTTTGTCCTAGTTCTGTGCTCTGGAATACAGCATAAAAATGTAATACCTTCTTGTGGTGGTTTTAAAACATGTCTGCAAATTCCTTGAGACTCTTCCAGTCATTTTGGAGTTGGAATCTATATCCCTGATCCTTGAGTCTGGGCTGGACTGCAACTGCTTCAAAGAGGAGAGCATGGCGAAAGTGATGCTCTGGGACTTTGAAGCAAGTTGGTAAAATGTGATACAGTTCCTGCCTTGATTACTGGATCACTCACGCTGGAGCCTCGATCCCCATTCTTAGAACTCTGATTACCTTAATGCTGCCATGATAGAAGGAATCTGAGACATTTGGAGAGGTCATGTGTTAGTGTGCTGGTTGAAGGACAAAGTTGAGTCACCCTAGCCTGGACCCTAGCTATATTAATGAAAGAACCTTCAAATGGATCCAGTTCCTAAACATCTATTTACTCCCAAGCTGTGAGTCTTCCCAGATGAGGCCACAGTCATCTGGTGCAGAGAACAGCCATTCTTGCTATACCCTGCCCAAATTCCTGACCCACAGAACCTATGAGCATAATAAAATTATTCTTTTAAGCCCTTAAATTTTGGACTTATTTGTTATGCAGGAATAGTAATTGGAACATTTTTCATGACAACCCTTCAAATATCATGTCCACCAGTAGTTCTCTTCCTACCACAATTCTTTCACCAATTTCTCATATGACATGGTTTTGAGTTCTGTCATTACATGGTCACATTCCTTTGAAAAGTTTCCCATGTGACAATCATAAATGCACATGATACTTCAGATTTGAATAAAAGAGAGAAATACATTCCTATCTTCTTCAAGGAAACTATAATCTTGTAGGGAAGACCAGAAAAACCAGTATCAGGTAATCAGCAGACAACACAATGGAGCAAGTGATTAAGTGTCACCTTCTGTACTCCTGTTAGAGTAGATTAGAGAAAAATGGAATCAATTAGGCCTAATCAAAACAAGTTTCATGAAGGCAATTTGATGAGCTACAGCCTCAGCTTTTGGTAGGACTGGTTTAGTCTGAGACAAGTGGCCTCTATAGGTATGTGAAATCATGTGCACAAAACAAACAGATAAAAGTAATCCCAATGCCATTCATAAGTTAAAGGAGAATGGATCCTGACTTCATTCACTCCTCAGGAGCAGAGTTATGAGGTCTGGCCAGTCTGTTCAAACTCATAGTCTAGCTCTACCACTTATCATGTAAACTTGAGTAAGTTATTTAACTTCTCAATAGTCTAAACTTCCCTCATCTGTGAAATGGGGATACTAATATTATATAATCCTAACAGTATCATGGGGAATAAATAAGAAAATATGTGTAAACAGCCTAACACAATGCCAAGCAACTTTAACTGTTATTACTTCATTCACTCAAAAAAATTTTTGTTTGCCATGTACTAAGTACTGGGCACTGTGCAAGGTTCTGAGAATTAAAAAAAAAAAAGAATAAAATATACATTAGTTCCTAACTTCTGGTATCATACTGTCTAATGCAGAAAACACATACATCATAATAATTATAACCTATGTAAGAATATTATACTAGTGATACCTACAAAGCCCTATGTGCCAATACAGTAATAGAGATACATACACAATCCTCACTGTCTCTATGTGTTTTGAAAGGCTTTGCAGAAGAAATCTTGAGCTTCTCTGAAAGTATGTTTTCTTCAAGTTCTTTCTTAAAATAGGTGTTCAGCAGACAGACAAGATGGAAAAGTTCATTCCGGAGAGAGGAAACAGCTTATATGAAAGTATGATGTGAAGAAAAACCAAGGCCTGCTTGAGGTTGCCTTTAAGCACTTTAGAAATGCCAGAGAATAGAGTCTGTGTCAAGATTCATGAACAATGTTGAAAGGTGGGCAGGAACCAGAACCAGAGAAGTCCTGTTGACTTTGGTAGGTTTTTGATTTCTATGTAAGAGGCAAAGGGAATTCTATCAAGTCTTAAGTCCTTGAAAGATTTTAAACAAGGATGCAACTGGATCAGACATGTTATTTGTAAAGATCTTTAAGGCAGGAGACCAAGAGTCTATTCCCATTAAATGGTGGAAGAAGGTAAGGTTGTCTGACTGGCTTGAACCAGATTATGGAGAATTCTGTGGACCAGGCATGTGAGCATATGAATCAAAGGAAACCATCATATGGTTTTGAGAAATGATGGCACATCAGAAACACAAGTTCTTTAAAAAATGAATGTTTACCGAAGATTTGCCTGAAAGTCATATACTGACTGTGTCAAAGGAAAGCAGGTCCAAAAGAGGCTAAGCAGCTAAGATTTCAACCATATCCCTGCTGTAGAAATGCAAGACAAAGAGTCAGGACTGATGTGGTGATGGCTGGGAAGAGAGATGAAAGGTTTTATACCAGAGACATCTTGAGGAAAGAAACAAAGAAATTAAATGACTAATTAGAATGAGGGTTTGAAGGAAAGACAATATGCACAAAAACTAGCCCAAGCTATTTGAGCCCACTTGGCCTCCTTCTGATTATCCTCCTCAGAATTGAAACTGGGACCATGTCTTGTTCATTGTTTCAACACTAGCACTAGTAAGTGCCTGACAAATAGCAGAAAATTCAGTAAATGTGTGACAAATAAATGCAAAATGAATCAGGCAATGGAGGCCCATTAACAAAGAAGCCTGCTGCTTGGTGATATAAATTTTTCTCCCCAAAGTTCCATGTCCACCTTTGGCCTTCTCTTTTCTTCTTGTGATACAGTTGCTAACACTGGGATTTATCCCATTTGAGACTGTGTTGTACATGTACCATATTTTATATACTTACTATGGGTCTGAGTTGGATTAGGTGATATATAATACTATACAAAGACCTGGATGAGAGGGGCCTCTGCCCTGGGCCACACTTCACAACTCTACTTTGAGTCACCTACAGCTGTGCCATTTCTCATCATGTACAGCCAAGAGAACATGCCTTCTTAAAGTACTTGCTCCCCCTTCTAGACTACAGTCTGGATACCCAAGATCTCAGAATTCTCTGCCCCAAATGGTCACTGAGTGAGCCTCTTCCCTGGATCTGTCTTTCTAAGGGTATACTATATATTATGTGGACACCTCAAAAGCTATGGTGTGGCCAAGGGCTGCCTTTTTCTGTGGAGCTTTTCAGATATTGGACCTGTAAATCTGAGCTGTCTACATACATAGACACAAAGCCCCTTGTGGTCTAGGAGGAAGACTGGGGTTGAAAGAGCGTGGCCAGTTTTCTCATGTTCAGTCACAGACCTGCAACGTTTCTGAGAATTCTACATTTCAGCATGACCATCCACGTGTTGAGAAGTACATTTGCCAAGGGATGAGGATGGAACATATTTATCCATTTCTTAACTTGATTTAATACTTGTAAATATTTAGATCAATGGGAAGGGGGCACTTCCTCCAGGCCCTGCAAATGTTGGAGACTGGCCTGTCTTTAAACCATAAAGCTTTAATTGAGTAACTACTATATCCTAACATTCCACTAGGAATTCTTGGGGATGTATAATCTTGTGAGCATTTCTAGACTAATAATTTAGACTTCTGCCCTCCACCATAATCACAGGTTAAGCAGTTCATCACCTTAGAGTTAAGCAGTTCATTCTTCTTTGTATCCTTCTGTCACCAACTATTTTTTTGCAAAGTCATCTTCTTTAATTATGGATTTTGTTGTAATTGTTGTTGATGTAACATGCATTTATTAATTGCTCTGTATGTAGTTTTCCGTTTGGTTTCTCAGCTGGTTTCTGTCTTTGTAGAAGTATATTTTTTTCTCCATTTCAGTCTGGTATCTAAACTACCATGTTCTTGACGTTTGAAAGCAGAATACAGATTTTGTTATACAAAATGAAAAACAATTCAGAATTTTGAAATAAGTACAGTCTAGTCACATTCCCTAAAATATTTACACCTGTTGAACTGATAAATTGTCTGGCTTCTAGCAAATCAATTATAATTCATTTTGTTTATTAAAAATAGCTTAACCAGGAATAAATACATTTTAACACATCGAATCCAAGATGAACCTGTTTTGTCACTTATTGTAGGTGTTAACTTCTCAGAAAGGCAATTACTAATAACTCCTCAGGGGTTCATCTCAAATGTCACTTTTTCCTTTGCTATTCACTGTCTTCTAAGGGATACTTTTGCTTAACTTTGGCTTTCTTTTTTTTCAGCATTGAGAGCTGAAGGAAGTCATCCTGATTTAAAAATTTGGCTTTAAGGTGAAATACCCTGTCTCTTGTATTTCACTGAACCTCTTTAATTGAAAAGGGTAAATATTTTGAGATGGTGTGTTTCATTTCTATGTTTTTTGTATTTGCTTTAATTTGTGTGTGTATATAACATGGGAATGATAGTAACTAATCTGGCTTTTAAAATTTACATTAATGTCTCCATAAAGCTACAAAAAAGCAGCTGCTGCCTCATATCATTTTATCCTTTTAAATTCTTCTACCACTTAACATTAGTGTGGAGGGTAGAGCTGCAAAGATCAATCGTTTCGACTTTCTTTATAAGCCATGCCCTGAATATTACACAGTGCTTCTCAGTGATTTGAAATTTCCCATTTAGGATCAATTACTTCTTCAGTTGGGCTTGCTTTGAGGCCAAGAAGGAAGGTGTGTTAAAAATTTAAGATATTTTAATTATCATCTACAACTTTTCTTCCACTAAGCTGCAGAAAGACTACTGTATGACTTAGATATTATTATTATTGTCATCATCATTGTCATCATTATTTTCGGCTTGTGTATTGTACAAGAAGACTATTTCCTAGAATAAGCCTCAGATAAGGATCAATAATGCAAGAAGGAGTGGGGAGAGCAAATAAATCAAACTGAGGGCTATAGGACCCATAGCCCATAATGTATTCAACCTCTAGACAGTTTTTTAGGAGTGTGGAGCAGTCTAGTATAGGTATCTGAAAGCTAGGAGATGGTGTTTTTAATCATGAAAATCTCTAATGTTCCACCTGCTTGGGATGAATTTTTACTTAAGGAAGCCAACTTTCATTTTCTGGAGAAAAAGTGATATTCTGTTGCTTCACACTTCCATATGTGCTCGTCAGCGCCCAGGCCCAGTGCAGTTGACTGAAAAAGGAGAATGTGAACTCCTCTCCTACCCCACTATTCACCCTCTGGCAGTACTCGAGGACTTCTGCCAAGGTTCTGGCAGTTTTAAGACTGTTTCCTGGCAGCCATTGGCTTTGAAAGGCCATATGACTCTGCTTCTGTCCGTCTGGATTTTGTTCTGAATTTCTTAAAGGCTTGCTTCTAAGCAGCATCTCAGCGGCAGCAGGAGCCCGGCGATTCAGAGAAGCCATGTCAGCCAGGAACTTTGGATCCCTGAGCTGTCCCAGGCTCCTCCTGCCAGCAGCTTCAGGGCTTCAAAGAAGGGCTCGGCTGGAGTACCCAGGATGCTTTGCAGTGGCTGCCACAGCCCCTCTTTTGAAGCACCATGGTAGCCAACAGAGAGGATTCTGTGTTACGTACAGTATGACCCTGGAGGTGCCAGCCAGCTGCTGTGACTCAGCTAAAAACAGGGAACTTGCTGTAAGAGAGAGGGCGTAAAGGGGAGAGATTACTGAGGGGGAGGGAAGAGAGGAAAAGCAGCCAGAGTTTATGATGCCCAAAGTTTGTCAAAGGGCTCAAAACACATTTCTGGAAAAGCTTTCTGGATGGGCCAAAGGAAGCCCATCTCTCTTAGTCTAAAATCTGTTTGGGATACGTAATATTTAATGCCCTTCATATCTAATGAAAACAAGCAGCAGCAGAATGAGGGAAAACCAGGAAAATGAATTCTCTCTCCTCTTACTCCCAGGTGCCCCGAGGAAATGTGTACTAATTGGCCTTCCCGATTTCATTTGTGATCAAACACATTGGTGTAAAGAAACTGAATCACTTAGTGTATCGACTTTCATTTTATTTTTATTTTTTTGCTTTTTTGCTTTTTCCTGTGGTATTTTTCTAACAGAGGGGTTTGGTCTGGAGTCCACATGGAACTGAGCATTTCAGAAGCAAATCTGATTCCAAATTGTGAGTAAAACAATACAGTACAGAGGGAAACTTATTTATGAGGCATCTATTATGCCACTGTCCTTGCCTCTGGCAGCCTTTTAAGGAGAAAGTTAAAAGTAGAGCTGAAAAAAGAAATCTTAGTCTTATTTTGTGAAACATTTGCTAGGGTACTTTGCTCAGTTCAAAGGTAGAAAGTTACAGGCGGATGGAACATAAAATGCAAAATGCTCCTTGGCTAAAAAAAATAAAGGTGGGCCTGGGAAAAGAGCACTGGAGAGGAGACTTCATGTTACAGGAAGATAGTGACAAATACTGATTAAATCACATTTTAAAGCAAAGACCATGGTACTTAACAGGTACTCCTCTCCTTAACATCCCATATGAGGAAGGCATCTCTGAGGTGATGCAATGATTCATCCGGCTAGACAGAGAAGAAAATCAAGTTCATGCCTTTTATCCACCAAAAATGGAGTAGTGAGTGAGAAAGAGGCCTAGGGTTAAGATATCTAAAATGATCAAGTTTGCTCATGAAAAGCAAGAGGGCAAGTACAGCCCATCAGCCCAGGCCTGGGTGTGTCCTATCCTGGCAGTGTTTCTCAGGTGATAAAACCCTGAGCAAGTGGTGACAGCTATCCTCTGGGAAAAAAAACATGCAGCCTCCAGAATTTCCCCAATGATTTCTTCTGGTTCGACTAACATAAAACATGTCAAATTGATCTGCAAAGAAGGAGAAGCTCAACCTCAGCAGCTCATACCAGCTTTAAGAGGTGGATTTGTTATGTTATTATTTGTGTTGCTTGTCAATGGCTGCTGAACAAATAATCAGACAGGTTTCATTAAAGAAGAGTCATTTTTCTCGCTGATCCAATTCACATATAAATTTAATAAACAGGATGCCGCCACCCCCAGAGAAATATTTAATGGACTTTCTTGACAACAGTTTTATCTTGTGGAGTCTATGTTCTTGATAAGGAGCACATGCACTTAAAAGAAGTCCATTTCAGTTTTGTTTTTTGTTTTTAAAGTTCTGTGTCTACATAAGAAGGAACTAATATCTCCTTAACAGACATTTTGGTGAGTGCTTAAAACAAACTGGGATTAAGAGAGGAGAGGTTATAGGTAAGGAGGCTTAATCCTAAAAGGTTATAAATAATTTCACAGGAAAAAGATTTTTTAAAAAGACATTGATTGCAATATCAGAGAAAGATGTGAGAGAGGAGCTTAAGTGGCAGAATTCGGAATTCCTCTGCTTCAAAGAGGTTGAGAAAGCATAAGGGGCCCTTTTCCTAAATGCCCACCATTTTGCCATTGAAATAAGAAAACCAAGAGAAGAAACAAAAATGAGACTGGATAATCTGGCTAAAATGCTGAACTGGTTGTAGCCCCAGGTTAGGAGGAGATTATAAATTGGTGACTGGATTTCAGTACTATGTCACATGATTTATGTGACTCATTTATTGCAGGTCCCATTTTTCCCCACAGTTGGGTGATGGCCCTTGTCTGATTCTGGATGTTCTGTGTGTGTTTCCTAGGCAACTTCCATTCCCAATAATTTCCTGGGAACTTTTAGGACCCTCTCCTCAACTTCAGCATGCACCTTCAGCACATACAAGCAGTGCTGAAGATGAGATGGAACAAAATGCAAAAGGCATTTGTTTTAACTGAACTTTAGTGCAGGTCTATGTGAATTACTCCCAGAATTGTAAAAGGGGTGGGGAATCAATTCATGTTAATTGAGCACTTAATGCATCCCAAGCACCATGTTAGTTTTCAGTAAACAAAGCAGCTCCCCTACCCTTAGGAAGTTTGTATTCCAACGATTCACAAAAAGTTTCTACAGATTAGCAAAGTTTCTTGAGGGGATGGAGGCTCATCTTTGAGGGATAGTAGCAAATTGGGCATTACTAATGCACAATTTTTGTTTTGCAACATAGATGGGCCAAGGGACAGTCTCTATTTTCTTATGGTTCTATCCTGAGTACCTGGCACAGTGGCTGGAGTACTCTGGAGGGAAAAAAATGTATTAATAGATAAAGGAAAAAACGGATGCCATGCCTCTTGCCCAGGAGGTAAGAGCTCCAGGCAACACATCAATAGCAGTTGGTAAATAGTAGGTGGGCTTCACTGATGCCACAAATTGCAGAGAAGGTTTGCAGAGAGTATCAGAATACCTCTTTATGGTCTCTCAATTGGCACACTCAGCTCTGTTTGAATTTGTGGCTTCTCAACTGCTTCTCCCAGCTCTAACAATCCTTGATACTTCCCCTTATTTCTTTGACCTCCACTCAATTAATTGCATTCTGAATGAACATCTGCTCTAAGGTGCCATGCAGCTTCCCATGTTCAATTTGGAAAGTACCCACAGCCCACTGGGGGAGGCATTACCAAAGGCTCTGCGTCTGGGAAGCCTGCTCTTTTTACAGCCAGCACTGCTGTTGGTTTTGCCTGCTGGCTTGCATGAATTGGCTTTTACATTTCTTAATTTAGACACTAGCAGTATGGAGACTTATATATATATTTTTTCTGTCTGAGGAGAGCAATGTTTTCCATTGCACAAATAGAGACGACTGCCAGCAGCTAGTAAGCACAGAGCTCCACACAGCCCACAGATGCATCACTTCGTAGCAGGAGGCTGAAGCACTGGGAGCCCAGGATCCTTCCTGTGACTCAGTTAAGACTGTTCTTTTTCCTTTTTTTTTTTTTTATTTTTTTCTTAATCTGATTAGGAACCAGAATGTTCAAGTAATAATAATAATTACTATTATTGTTATCATTATTAACCAAATCCCCGTGTCGGTGACTGGCCTTCCTTCTGGCATTCCCCAATGTTTGAGGAGGAATCACTGTCAGAATCCCAACCCCTATAGCTAATGATACAGCGAATACTGAAGCTAATAATAGAGCAATACTACAGGCCAGGCATTGCACTAAGCACTGAGCAAACACGTAGGACTTTTAACAAAAATAACAGGTAAGTAATATTTTGACTTCCATTTTCACAGATGAGAAACCTGAAGCAGGAAGAGGCTAAATCACTTCCCAATTCACCTTGGAGTCTTGGGTCGGTTTCTCTGGAAGCAGAGCCGGAGGCGTCGCATATTGAGGGGAAGCCTGTGTTCTCAGCTGAAGCCTGCCTTCCCCTGGTCCCACCGGGAGTGCTGAAGCCCATGGGTGCCATCGAATCGGCCCTCCTTGAAGCAAGGGGACAGGTCTTTCTATCAAGCTGACAGTCTTTGGCATCCAGAGAGGTCTTTCCCTTTTGGCTAAGGGAAATTATCAGAAGAATGGAGCAGCTGTGACTTGTTAGCAGCATCAGTCAGCAGAGAGGATGAGTGCACAGGTCAGGCATGGGGGATCTTGGTGGCGTAGTGACAGCATTCACTACCAGCTAACAAGCGGCAGGGCTTGGCTTCAAAACCTGTGCTCCTAACACTGTTTTGTGTTGTAAATGCTAGATCTCTAACAGGCATAAGAAGTGCCATTCTTTTATCTGTCTCTGGATTCCAGGTAGTTCGCAGTGACCTCTTTGTTAGTCCCACAGAAGGTGTCAATAAAACCGCATGCATTTTCTTTCACTGTTTCCAATGACTTGATCTCAGAGTTCCTCTAGGTGCTGCAGAATGCAGTGCCCACTCCTGACCCCCCAAACATCTTCCCCTCTCGAGCTTATTCACAGCTTGAGCCACCCACATCTCTTTGCCCCCAAACTTTATGAGGAAGAACAGAGCCCAGTCGATGGCTATGTGTATCACTGCTGCTTGCAACCAGCAATAAACAGGCAAGAGTAAGAAGAGAGGAAAACTTGTTAACACCAAGCTGTATCTAAACAAGCAATCCCAGATGGCATCCTTTATGCCTTCTGCCTCTGATAAGAAAAGATTGAGCAGAAAAATAAGCAGCAGCTGACAAGCCATACCCAGCATTAAGACCAACAGGGAGAACAGACATTAGCTTAAGCTACGCCCTCCATCACGGCTCAGCACCCAACCCAAAGCCTTTAGCTGTGCACTCTTTTATGGAACCAGAGACTCACGATGGTTATGGGCCAAAGGAATTTTACTTTCTAGACCAACACGCGGTTTTGTAATGAAAACTGAGGTGTAAAGTAATTGGGTGATTTACATGAGGACATTTCATTGTTAAAAAGAAGAAATGAAATTCAAGAGCTCCTGACTCCTGGCCCGTGATTGACCCAGAATCCAAGGCTGCCTTCTCTTTAAATATGCTTTTTTCTAGTCCATATAACTGGCTCTGAGACTATGGTTACTATGATAGCAACTTTGTATAAAGTGGGTAAGAGTTCAGTCTCTGGCGTCAGGTTACTAGGACTGAGTCCTCACCCCACTGCTTCATAGTTGTGTGTCCTTGGGCAAGATTCCCTGCATCTCCATTTCTCCATCAGCAAACTGAAGATAATTGTCCATTGAGATTTGGGGAGCATTAAATGGCATAATCCATGTACAGTGCTTAGTACAATACACACCCAACACACGACAAATGGCCAATGAAGTTAGCACTTCTCCATTTATTCAGGTAACAAATTGGGTACCCACTCCATGACAGGTACTTTGATAAGTGGAGATACAAACATCAGCACAACATGGAATCGATCTAAAAAAATCTCAGAGTCTAGCTGTTGCTTTAAAGTGGCACCTTAGCATAAAGTGTAGGGTATAAACTTAAAATATTTCAACACGGACGTTGTCTACATAGAGCGCAACAGGACACAAGGTATAACAGACCACGTGCAAAGGCCACATCAGCAACAGCGCATCCATTTGTAAGGGCATGATGCTGGGATGAATCAGCAGAAATGCTAGAAAATAATAGAGGAGAGGTACTCCAGTCTTGCCACTGGACACAACCCATTTCTTAAGGCCTAATCAAACAAGCATCTAGCCAAGTTTTTATTCCACAATTTGATAAATTTGAGTGCTCAGAGATGGTGCTGAAATGATGAACAATGTTAATGAAAACTCTAGGGCCAAAGGACAAAAGCAGTAGTGTGACTATACAGAAGAGAAACTCAGCTGGATTTGACTATCTCTTCTTGCTATGGTTCCACAGGACGGCTGAGTGTTCCATCTCAGCTGAGAGGCTTTGAGGTTAGACAAAGGAAGAATTTTCTGATAGTCAAATTCCAGAAAGCAAAGGTTAGGAGGTCATAGATGACACAAACGCTTTCTTTGAGAATGTAAAAAAGTAGCAATTCTTTAAAAAGCGCTTATGATAATGACATGGAAATGAGTCAGAAAATATGCAAATTAAATTCACTTGAAATATATATGTCTTTAAAAATTAAGTGATAAATTGCTTTGTCAAATGCCTTTTTATGTGATTTGCCACCCGCACACCTCCATATTTAAATTCCAGTTTAAGAAGCTTTCCTTAACCTCGAATGCATTTCAGGCATGACTGGAAAGGGCAAAGGGGAGAAATTCTTCAATACACGAGTGGGAGGGACAGGGTTTTCAGCTCTGTATGAAAGGAAAAAGAAAGGTGAGGGTAATGTAGTGTAGGTAAAAGTAAAGCAATGCATACATAGCACAAGAATTCGAGTAAATTAGACTGAGAGAAATGAAATCCATAAATACAATAATGCACCTGATGTGAGAGGTGCCTGAAGAACAGAGAGCATCCCCTGTCCAACTCGCCAGTCCTAGAAGTCTACATAGGACTTAGCACATTGTACATTCACAAAATGCTTGTTGAATAAACAAATGTGCACTTTCCTGAATTCCTAACACACGTCTTCAAGTCTACATAGGACTTAGCACATTGTACATTCACAAAATGCTTGTTGAATAAACAAATGTGCACTTTCCTGAATTCCTAACACACGTCTTCATTGTACGTTGTCCTTTGAGATAAACCTTAACTATTCCAGGTAACTAGGAGAAGACAGTGCATTTTGGATGAGAGGCTGCTCACTAAAAATCTGTAAATTAAAACCTACAGCATCTGATTGTTTTTAAGAAGAGTTGCCACCAGATCCAGAACAGCAGAGGATTGGGGAAACTTATGCAAAGATAGATAGAACTGAGGGGAAGACTGATAATGGGTAGAAAGAATTTGAGGAAGACAGTTAAAAGTAAAGCTGCCAGAAACCAAGGAAAACACAACATCCCAAAGCTGAAAGAGGACTGAGAACAGCTAGTCAGAGATGTGGTATGGCACCAAAATCAAAAGCGGAGGGGGCCATGCATTGAACAAAAGCAAGGTGCCCAGTCCAAGAAAACAGGTACAGACTCACTGCTCCCCAACAACCTTGAACCTAGGTAAGACCTGACTCAGACAGGAAGCCGTTTATTATATTCTTGCCACAGCAAGTTGGAAGGAAAACTAAAGGAGAGAACAGTTCAGGGCCCAGGGCATCAAAGTCTGCTGGAATCTAGTAACTCCCTTCACTGGGCTGCTTCTGACTCAGGGCAATCAAAGCTATTGTGGAACCACAGTCAGCCAGACCCTAAGAAATTGATAAGCATTTTTAAAATTATCTGTAAACCTCCAGAAAATTGATAATACCCTGCTACTCATCTGAAATGAAAATGAGTGATGAAAGGTTTCCCAAGAACCCTTCTCTTCCCTCCCATTACTTTTATTCTCTGCACAATGAATGTTGGAATAAATAAAATGCATTTTCTTCTAAGTAATTTCTCTCTGTTTAAGCAGCGCTTACAGGTCTTTGATTGTAGTCACCGAGCTTTCAGAGGTCTTAGAATACTATGGGTTCACAATGTCAGTCCAGGAACAATTTACAAACATGTTTTGACACCCTTCCCAAACCAGTTTGCTAAAATACCTTCTATAAAGAGGAAGTATGCAGTAGATGCTCTTCAGATATTTCAATGAATTTAAGGCAGGAAGAGACTCTTGAGCCAGCCAAACATGTGCTTCTACCTTCTAAGACCTCAATTCCTTTTATAAAATGTCACAATGGCAATTCAGAGAGGTTTTGTGTACAGACCGCCTTCCCCCTGAAATTCCTCCAGGAAAATGGCAATTCACTGCACCTCATCTCACATAGATTTAGAAAGTCCTTATTGTAAGATGAAATGCAACTCCCTGGAATTTATCCTCTTTGTTACCCAGTTCTACCCTCTGTAAGAACAATGTTTTACATATGCAAGTCTTTCAAATATTCGAAGATATTTAAGCATTCAGACAAACAGATATTCCAACCCTGAATCTTTTCCTCTTTGTTTTATAAAACCCAAGTTTCCATATGCCAAGGTTTTCATTTCTGTCAATGTTCTAGTCACTCTCTTCTGAGTATACTTCAGTTTGTCAGGATCTTACTGAAAATGTGGCACCCAGAAATGCAGGGAAAAACAGAACTTTGTGCACACTACTTTGGGACACCATCATAGATGCAATCTGTGGTTGCATTTATTAGTCTAGCTGCCTCATTACACTGTTGACTACTGAATTTATAGCCAACTCAAATCTCGAGGTTGCTTTCGAGTGTCTACATTTCCCCTAGTCTCTTGGCTTAAACGAATGAATGAATACATACATCCAAAAATACAAAAGTCTTCAAGTTTATATATATTACCAAGATATACACCTTTTAGCAATAGCAGCTTAGTGATTCAAGCAGGAATAAGATAGAGGAAGATTATTTTTAGACTTAAAGCTGATTTTTTGAAAATATAAGTTGAGGCTAAAATCGAGTTTCATGTTCATTAAAGAAATTGCCCTGTTCACATTTATTTGTTGCATTTATGGTAGCTCTAGCTTCTTATTTACACCTGGTCTCATTTACTTAATTATGTTGCACAAATCATTATCTTCAACTAGTAATGCAATGTTATTCAGGCCACAAAATGTTTTTACAAGCTTAACTCCTCATTTGCTAAATAGATGTAAGTTTTTAATCAACCGGGAAACCATAAGTCAATAGAAGTTTGGTCTTTTAGCCTTGAAACCCATATAAACTTTGGATCAAATCGGTATAAGGTTGGTGGTTTAAAAGTGATTTGTAATTTCTGATAGGCTTTTGCTTGAAAACAGTTTGCTCATTTTGCTTCTAAAACCTCATTTTATCATCTTGAACTTAGAAGCAAATTTCTTAATAAGCGGTGGTTAGGAAATCAGTAACTTATATTGTTGCTTTCATATATAGTCACTTTTCTTATTTTAGTGCCAGAAAAGGTAGGAGAATCAAGATGTAGTCTATTGTTTGTAGGTTAAAAATATCATATTCTAAAACAAAACTTAATTGAAAATAGCAAGTCCAAGGCTAACCTGCTAAGAAGTTAAAGGAAAACTATACAGTCCTGAACATGTGGAAGAGGGTTGTCATTCCCCCTTCCTGCATTTCATGGATGCATGTTTGGGTCCAGAGGATGACAAGGGACCATACAGTGGAGAGAGCTTGGGACAAACTGCCACAACTGGACATGACAACCTTGCTATCTATTTTGTTAATTTACACCTCCACAATAAGAGCTGCACACAAAATAATTCCCTTGGTGTGACCTGGATCTCACTGAGATTTCAGAACCCCAGATGACCCTCTCTTTCCTGCCAATGGAGAAATGCAACTCGCCTCTGTGCCCTGAACAGTAATGATTTTTTACCTTTCCAACTAGAAGCCATCATTCCCTTTGAGCTCTGAGTATCTGTCAGTCATGTGTAAAAAACCAAGGGGATTGATCCTACAATTCACATTCCTACAAATAGCTATAAGAATCATTTTTAAATGATATCATTGTAGAAGCACTTGTTAATAAATACATTTGTGTTCTTATATATGTGAAAGTCAGTACACTCCTAGCTCCACCAGCAGATAATTATACATCTCTAGGTTTAATTTGACCAAATAGGTCTATTGTGTGAGAACAAGCCATAGGAAATCTGCCTGACAGTTACAAGTACCAGGGAAGGTCTAGTGCTACATAATGAATCACTGTTGTTGAATGAAGTAGCACAAAACAGCTATTATTTCCTAGATGAAGGTGAGGCTATTCTGGCTCTTTGGGTGATTGTAAATAAATCTTTTGCAATGTTCTGGAACCAGATCAGCCAACAAGAGAAAGAACAGTTGTGAAGCTTCTAAGCTGTTGACCACAGCCTGAGCCAAAGAGGGAAAATATTCTCCTTGAAAGTCTTCTTCCTGACACCTTCCGCATTTACAGGTCTTGGAACACAAATTCTAACACCGTCCCTATTCCCTTTTTCCCCTTATAAATGGAACAGAAGTGTTGTCCTCTTTACTGGGAACAGTTCTCCAAAGTGTTCAAGTTTTCCTTTCATTTGAGGGCATGTAACAGCTTAATCTGGTGCCAGCCGGCAGAAGCAGTGTGATCGGAGGCTCTAACAGGAAAAGGTGGTGCGCCAAGTGGTACCAAGCCTTGGGGATAGAAGAGTGGTGCAATAAATGTTGAGACAGCCATATTTGATGAATGGGTATGGTATGTAGAGAATGCTGAGCCCAGCCACATGTATCTTGAGTGGAGACCTTTGAAGTAGAAGGCAAGGTAGACAGCTCAGGATTTGCATAGAAAGGTTTGAATGTCCCTTAATTCCATCTTGTGGATCAGAGTATCTGCAAAAGAGAAAGAAAAAAAGCAGGCAGGAACTAGTGCCCTCCCAGGGATCTATTACATACTTTTAAAAAACAGACAACTTAGGGTAACGTTAAATGGGACAATAACCCTATGCATGAAACAGTTTGAACTTTCATGTCCATGTCAACTCAAAAGCCCACTTCCCAACCCTGCTGATTACTACAAGACTCAGGGAGGCTTGGAGGGGTGCATGTATTGTTAACACCCCTTTGGCTGATATGCATCCTGTTCTAGACTTGTTCTGCCCAATGTGGTAACCATTAGCCACATGTGGCTATTTCAGTGTAAGTTTATTAAAAGTAAATCAATCAAGAAATTCAGTTTCTTAGTCATATCAGTTATATTTCAGGTGCTCAATCACCAAAACTGACTTTTGGCTACCATATTGGACATCCCAGGACATTTCTATCATAACATAAAATGCCATTGGACAGCACTGTCCTAGAATATTTTCTAGCTTTGTGAATCTCCTAGAGGTTTCCATAGGTAGGTATAGTAGAAACAACACCAGTGTAGAATCACTTGAAATAGCGCTTCATAATTAATCTTCTATGGAAAACTTGATTTTATGGAAAACTTTTCCATGAGAAAAAAATCATTAGTTTAAAAAATACTGAATCCTCTATTCACTTCTGAGAAAATAGTAATGCATATGAAAGGTTCTGAATAGTCCCATAGTAAAGAAACTTGCTTGCCTTTGATTAACCCAAATACTTCCAAACTGACTTGATTACAACCCCTACTTATAAGACATCCGTTAACTTTCTATAGAACTCAGTTTCCATGTAGCATTTCTTAGAAGAATTTTGCCATGGAAGGAATTCAAAGCAAGCCTTTCAGTCACTAGCCAAACTGAAATCATGGTAGACCATTAGGACAGTTCCAAACTAGAGTAAATTGAACGGGATCTGCCTGGTCTGAACTTGTGCCTCATGATTTTAAGAAAAATCAAGTTTGCAGGTATAAATTAGGGGAGCTCAGCAGAGAGTGTGAAGGAAGGTGCTTCTCAAATGTGATTCCTGAGGAAGCTGACCAGATACACGCAAACCTTTCTAAAAGAGATTTCCAATTACCCACCTGAAATCAGGACTATAAATAATCTACTCTGGCTTTATCTCCTAGAATCCTGAGACATGGAGTTCTTATTTCACAGAATTTGCTGAGTCAAACTTGTCAAGTGAGAGTCACAGTTGGATTTTTCTGTTTACATGAGAGCCAACATTCTTAATCTACTCAGCTATCAGAGATTTAAACGTTTTTAAGAAAAATAGAAGCATCGTACTCAGTAAGCAAGCTTATATTCCCAGATCACTGATTCAGCATCACCATGAAGCAAAACAAAAAAGAACAACAAGACAAAACAAAACAAAACATGAAACTCCTGCTCCTGAAGTGCTTTACTCACTCTGTGAGTTATCCCATGGAACAGAACCAGGATCCTTTCTTCTCCAAATTTCTTTTCTTTTCTTTTTTCTTTTCTCTTTCCTTCCCTTCCCTTTCCTTTTCTTTTCTTTTCTTTTTTCTTTCTTCCCCCCTCCCCTCTCTTCTCTCCTCTCCTCTCCTCTTTTATCCATTCCCTTCCCTTCCCCACCTTTTCATTTTCTCCCCTTTTTTTCTCTTCTCCTTTTCTTCTCTTTTACTTTCTATTCTTCTTTTTGGCTTTCTTTTCTTCTTCAAGTTAGTTATATACCAGAGATGGAGTCATTTCATTTGAAGGGCTGTTATTCCCCATGGTTGCCTCCTTTAAGAAGATGTCAGGGAAAATAAGTACCAGCCTGATGCCTCTTCTCACAGAACATCAGCAGTTCTCCTTCAGAGTGTTACCCCCTGGCATGAATGCTGTGCAGTCTGAATGGAGAACTAGAAGGTAAATTGAACTCTGTACAGATTTGTTTTTTTCTCTCTGTGTGATGCCTACTCACCTGAGGGATTTGTCCTTGCCCAAGGATCATCAGCTACAATAAGTATTAATCCTTAAAAAAAGGGGAAGTGGGACAAAAATGGAAGGAAAAAATCCTTTGCTGTTCACACTAACACTACTAATATGAAGATTCCTGTTCAGAATAGTGCTCTTCAAACCCCAGACTACTCAAGACAACAGCAGTATTCAGATTATAAGATATTTGCTCTCTTTAACTTTAAAATATAACATAGATTATTTCTTCAAAAGGAAGTGGAATATAGTAAG
Organism: Choloepus didactylus; assembly: GCF_015220235.1. NCBI lineage: Eukaryota > Metazoa > Chordata > Mammalia > Pilosa > Megalonychidae > Choloepus > Choloepus didactylus. Next base: position 71,899,519 of record NC_051320.1, on the reverse strand, counting down.
AGAAAGCTAAGTTAGAAGGTTTATGCTCATTGACTAAATTCATATAGTACTTATATTTGTGATTCAAGTTGCAAGATTAAAAGAGTAGTAATTTAATTTCATATAAGGAATATTTATTACAGTACAAATCATTTGTATATTGCCTATTAGTATAAACCAGCCACATTCCAAGAGAAGATGTTTGAGTCAATCCAATCTCTCTCAGTGGAAAGGAATTGAAGTTTACAAAACAAAATTCCAACAATGACAGTTCCATTTTTGACAATATTATAATAAGGTCATTTTCCATGTGTGTACAAAATTATTAAACAGTTCTAAATATATACTGACAGTATGGTTCCTGAAACAGCACCTCAGTGCTTTATTCTGTGGCACTATTTCAATAGGGAACCTCTTCCATGAATCGCAGATTTCTGTACTTTAGCAATATGAATAGTGCTACAATGTAAGCGATGAACAAATCTTCTTAATCTGTTGGAGACAAGACCTGGATAACTCTGTAATAAAAGCAAGCATAACAAAATGGTTCTCCTGAAAATAGCCCCATGAGCCAGCAAATACAAAAGAAAGCTGAAAAAGCGAATATGGTATTGGTGCTAATCCAAAATTACGTAGGTAAATGTCATTTTGACGGATATTTTTTCTACTTTTGAGGCTCTTATGCATAACAGTGTGTTGATGGGTCTTGTATTCACTCAGTAACTAGTAGCAGAATGAGCATGCAGGATTTCTTGGTTAAATCATTTCAAAATAGTGCTGTGTTCGGCCAGTCTTTTTGCCTCTCACGCAGAGTGGAACTGTCTTTGCTGTTTTGGTGATTGTAGGCACAGCTTCTCACAATAACCCTCCCCCCCCTCCCCCTGCCCCGGGGAGCTTTCTCATGAGACAGGTTTTCTGTAATCTCAAGATACTTAGATTCTAGGAGGTATTCCATCACTCTAACCCTTGCTTTCTATGAATCCTAGTGCCCCTTTAACTCTGACCCTTGCTTTCTATGAAGCCTTGTGCCCCTTTAACTTCAGGCACCTGCATATAAGCTTTATGTTGCATGAAAGGAATGTAACTGCAAGAAAGCAGGAAGTGAGAATTAGATATTATTTTGTCCTTTGCATTCTAAAGTAGGAAACATGATTTACTGAAAAGAAGTTTTATTATTTCAACTTCATATGTCTCCATTTCTATCAATGCCTTTAGAATCATACATATTCATTTCAGTGATTCCTCCTGTAAAACTTTGCTTGGATCATAGACTCTCCAGGCACCTGTTCACAATCCTTAGTCCTGCTCCAAGCTATTTCCCTGCTCCCCATTGTTAATGTTAAGAAAACACCAAATCTTCTACCTGCAGCAAATAATTAGAATAATATTAAAAATATAATATAAGCACCTTCTATTTGATTTCCTTATACTTTGCTTATACCACCCCCATTGCTTTCTTCATGTATTATTTTATTAGGTGGTCTTTCCTCTACTGGATTATGAATTTAAAAGGCAGAAACTTTATTCATCTTTTCTCTCCAGTTTCTAGATACTGCCTGACACCAGGACTGTGCTTGGTTAACTTCATATAGCAGACACTCTTGTGTTAAATAAATATTTAATTTTTGCCACGGTATCTGTGTGCTTGTGTGACAGCAGCATTCAGAAAAAAACTAATTTACTTTGAGCACAAATATGCACACATATGTATTGATCATTTATAGTCAGTTTTTACTAGCATAAATGAAAATACGGTAAAGATGATGTGATGCTTCGATACTGTGTATGTATGAAAGCTGTGCTTTTATTTCCAGCTACCAGAAGAAGTTATGATTTATTTTCCTTCTCTATTTCACATCATACTTTGCTTCTATATAAATTTTCCTTATCGGCTTCAAAATATTCATTGACTCCTCATTGCCTACACATTAAAATCTAGATACCTTAGCATTTTGTAGGCATCAAATTTTTCATCTTCATTTCCCCTTCTTTTCATCAAACTTTTCATCTTCATTCCCCCTTCTTTCATTCATTGATCAGTTCCCTGACCTTCCCTCACAACTCCAGTTCTCTGCCTATGCACCACAACCTATGCAATACTATAGGAATAATTTTTTAACATCTTTGTATGTCCAAATGCTACCTTTCACAAGGCTCAGCTCAAATGCAATCACTACCTTCCAGAAGACTTCTTGGTCATCCAATTTAAAGTAATTGCTCTCCTCTAAATCACTATAGCCCCTATAGGGCCTCCTATGAACTCCCATAAGATGTGTATTTCTGGCTTCTTTATTTTACTAAACTAGCATTTATTAAATATTCACAATAAGGAAGCACAGTCCTAGTGTCAGAGGCATAATTGTCTAGTCAACTCAATCAGGGCTTTTTCTGAGAGAGCAACAGAAAATGTTGGGTAGATATACTCTAAAAGGATGGGTTTAACTTACAGTTTTACGTGAATGTAAGAATAATTGAGAAGAAAGTAGACCACATTATGAGATTCTGTGCAATGTTACTATCAATGCAATTTACGTGTAATGTATTTGTCTGCCTTTACTATCTGTTAACAAACCTATAGACATATATAAAATGTTTAATGAAATATTAATAGCAGGTGGGCTCTGTGTGATTCTGGCTCAAGATGATCATTGGCGAAGTCTTTAACCAGAAGTCACCAGGTTGGAATTCTCTCTTCACTTTTCCATCACCCTGATTTTTTACTGCCAACTTTAAATGTTGACTTGTTCACCACATGGGGATCTGCACTCTTCCAGACATTTCAGCAGAACATTAGAATTTCTCAAATGCCCACTCCTATATTCTCAATCCCTCCCAACCTTTAAACTTGGAGTGTTTCCATTGTGCCAACTACACTAATTTCCTTAAGTAATCACTACACAAATATGAGGCAAGGAAGTAGCAGGTGTTACATCTGGATCTCTCAGCATCTTGGCGTCTCTGGAACTCTCTGTCCTGGTGACTGTCTTCGTGGCAGATTAATATCTGGAGGTAACTCTGCTACCAGGCACACAGGTCTCTAGTGTTGGCCTAGGGCTTCTATCGCTATAAAAGGGAAGTTAGCCCCCACAGAGTATGTACACTCCAACACTGATTTAGGATCCATGCCTTCCTGTGATGCCCTTGGATACAGCACTGGTTCACTGGCCAGGCCTCAGAGTACAGCAAGGACTGACAGCGAAGTGACAGTGGTTTGAAATGATCACAGACAAGCCTCATTAGGGGAAAGCAAGAGGTAACCACACTAAGAAGGCTGACCTGCTCAATCAATTCTCTTCTGATTTCTATTCCAGAGAATAGTGAAGCTGCCCAAGAATAAGTAAAAAAGGGGAAAAGGTCAACCTTTCAGGTTTCGAAAATATCTGAGCTGAGGGGAGGCAGGAAAAGGATGGGATGGCAGAACAGAACTAGCACATCCAAGCATTTATCCCACAAATTTCAAGAAGTTTTTATCTCCTCCAAATGGCTAACAAAGGTGTACCTTCATTGACAACGTTATCAGTCTGGGTCCCTAATGCCAAAATTGTGCTCAGTAAACACTTGTTGACCTGAATTGCCTCTTTCTCCCTAAATCATTATTTTGCCCACTCCAGGATGATGTTTGGTAACTGGTCTTTGCATAGGTCTTTCAATTCTGGTAGGAACATCTTTAACTGACATCACCCATACTTTCCCATACAATCAGTGGCCTGAGGTAGGTCTCCCATTGTGACTCCTTCAGAAAACACATACACTCTCTGGATTGCTTCTGTGGTGGTTAAAAGGACGTAACTTTTATGAAATTAGAAGGGGAAAATAATAGATTCCTGGCAAATAGCTAACGAAAACCTTTTTTCTTCTATGGTTGGATTCATTTCCATTACACATGTCTCCAAACACACCCCCTCCTGTGTTCAGTCTGGTTAGCATTTTAACTGTTGTACATTAACTAGCCTCGTGTGGAGGATGACTTCATACATTATTCATCCAGCAACATTACATGCAACTTGAAGGACATATCTGATGCATCATTGCAGTTTTCTCATCCCCTCATTACCAACCCTATACAGAGTAAGAACATAATGAATAGTTTGGGGGGTTACAATTATAGCCATTGTCTAATTCTTTAAACTTCTCTCTGTCTCTGAGTGTTTTACATGTAACTGTTTTAATTTGAGCTGGTGCATGTGCTCCCATGTGCCAGCAGTACAAAGGATGACATACTGACACAGTGTTTCTCTAAACTGTTCTTTCATCCACCCTATTTGTGGTCACCTCATGGCAACTCATCATATTGATTTGTTACTTACGAATCCTGCAACAGCTTTCAACATGGCCCAACGAGCAGAATTGTAATAAGATGAAACTTGTTTTGATGGCAGTTAATTCCTATATCCTGGAGGTATTCTGATAGAAAGGAAAAAGGAAAGAAGGAGGGAAGGAAGGAAAGAAGGAAGGAAGGATGGGAGGGAGGGAGGGAGGGAGGAAATACAGAGAGAGAGAAAAAAGCACTTTTTGATCAAATAATCCATTATATTTTATAGCCAAATCTGATTTTAAATTGAAAAGCACACCTGAAGAAATGAATAGAAGCTTAAAGATCCCAAAAGTTAATTAATTCAGACTCTGACCAATTAAAACTCATGGATGTTTACACATTAGAGTAAGCAATTTGGTCATTGCTATTCAATCTACTGGTGTATGACTAGGTCATCGTAAAATATTTCTCTGAATTTTGATACTGATGTCAACTTGGAAATTAATAGTTAACAGAGTTATGCTATTATTGCTACAAATTAGCTTGGATCTTGGAGAACATGAATAACTAAGTTTCGTCCCTGAAGGGAAGCAGTTATTCTCATCCTTGTATATGTAACTGCTTCCAGTATTGACATTTAAATGTTCTTCTTTGGCATCCTATAACACCTTTTAGGGTAACAACTTTAGCAAACACTTCCTGGGACAACATGTGGTTTTAAAGAACACTCGGAAGCTCTCCTTTTTGTAGCTCGTATACTAAATGGTAGGTACACTGAAGTTTCTCACATCACTTTCTAAGAATTTTGTTTTTTCTCTTCCTTGGGATTATTTGACTTTTTATTACTTTCCTATACCAGTGCAGAGAAATGTAAAATAGTTTCCAGGCTGATTAAGGATGGAAGTTAACAGATGTTCCTGTTTCTTTATGCTTCAGCAAAAATGGGAGGAACAGGAATTAAGTTATTCATCAAATATTTATCATCTATCCACCATGTTTATAGCATTGGTCATAGCACAATAATGAAAATGATGTCCAAATCTTACTCTTCACTTAAGTCCCAGGTCTGCAGCTACCTCTTCCATGAAGCCTTTCCTTACTTACTGGTTGCTTTCTATATTCTCTTTCACCATCATTGCTTCCCATTGCACTTTTTGTGTATGCCATATACGTTGGCCATTTCGTGTCTGAGATTTCCTTCCCAATGAGATTTCAAAGACCCTTAAAGGACATTCACAGATGATACATAAGTACAAAGTTAGAGAATCGATTTGTCTTCCAAAGAAAACTGATGTTAGATAGTCAAGTAAGAGCCCTTGCCTTCAAAGCACCAGCTCTGCTTTGGTGTACCTGCCCGGAAAGGAGGCTGCCAACACTCTGTTCATATTTTTTTGGTCTCCCCTAAATCAAATTCTAATTGATTCATGTCAGTGACCATTGGATTTTGATTTCCTTGTATCTTTGAATAAATTTTTGGGTAGTAACTGGATATAGAATTAAAGTTTGTGTTCTTGTGACCAGTTTAAGTAAATTAAAGATATTTTTTTAGCTACTGAAACAAAAAAAGTATCTGGGGGCCTGTCATAAGAGCCTATAGCCCAGAAGTTTCTTTTGAATATCCCCTATGATGTCAAATTTTTGCCTTCTAAAGATAGTTTGGGATTCGGAAATGGCCAGGAGTCACTTGAAGCCTGACCTGTGAATCGCTCAATGATTAAGAAGAGTATTACAGCTTCTAGAGAGGAATAAAGTGAGACTGTGAACTATGGGGGCTGATTTTCTTGTGTGATTTATAAACCCACTGTGCTCACAGCACCAAGGGGTAGTGACACATGTTTAAAAGAATGGCACTTCATTATTCCAAGTGTATTTCTTTCAGAGGTGCCTAATTTGAAGGACTTGGTTATAACTTGAAATACAACTCCTGGTCATTTTGTTAAAAAGTGGGTCTTATTGCTTCACATACATGCATCCTAGTTCTTCTGTATGTGTATCTAGCTCAGTGTTGAAGAGTAGGTTGTTAACAGAAAATATAAAGCTAGAAACCACCCAAGTGTCCATCAACAAATGAAAAGAAAAACAAAATGTAGCACAGATATACAATGGAACATTAGGTAGCCATAAGGAAAAACTGAAGTGATGAGACATGCTGCAACATGGAAGAACTTCCAAAACATCATGATCAATGAAATAAGCAATATACATAGGGACAAAATTTGTATAATATCAACTTACAAAAGATGACTAGAAATAGCAAATTTCCAGAGATAGAAAGTAGATTAGAGGTTACCAAGGGAAAAGGAATGGGGACAGGGGAAGGCAGGAGCATCTGTTTGTAAAAAAGAAAAGAAAAAGTAAAAAAATTAAAAAGAAATTATAATGTATTCTGGAGCAAGATTGACTGGTCCTGATGGCTACCTCTGCTGCTTTCCAGCTGTGTGACTTTGGACTCGTTGTATAACCTCTCTGAGTCTCAATTTTCTCACCTCTAAAACTGTGTGGCTTTCTGTGAAGATTAAATGGAATATTTGTGAAGTGCTTAGAAGAGTGCCTGGCACAGAGTTCAACTATTGGTATTAATTAATCAATTAGAATTAACTAATCAGTATTAACGGTTACATTTCTTGTTCTTGTTCGTATTATCACTTTAACTCAAATAAAAATAACAATAAAAATAACATTTTTAAAGGTCACTTTCTTTTAGTGGTGATCTCTATGATCTTGAATACTAGAGGTTATTCAAATACTCTTATTCAAATCCACGGGATCTGTCCTGGATTCTAAAGCATAGGCAGCTTCAGTAGGGAGGCAGGCCGGACACCATGAAGTCAGAGAGCCCTCACATCACATTAGAAGGTGTCTAGCCTTGGCATCTTGCAGCACACTATCTAAAGTAGCAGACAGAAAGGGACTTGGGAGAGAAAAAGAAAATATCTGGGTTCTGGACAAAGGCGCCAAATAGGTTAAATGGGTTTGAAATCTCTGTCTGCCTCTTTAATATTCTTCCCAACATTCTGCCATGTAAGTCCACAACCATCTCTTCCTCCTACTAAAGGAAATGGAGACACTGCCACTACCCACCTGTTCCTTGACTTACCCCAAGAATCAAAAATGAATTCGAGGCCATCCATTCTCTAGTGCAAGGGTAAACATAGCTTCCCTCAGGGATCATGGAACACCAAAGACAAGTAAACCGTCTCTCTCTTTTCCATGGCCTGGGATATCTGGCCATGTGAGCAGGAAGTCCCTCTGACTCTCCAGAGATGGGGCAGCTGCCCCCGCTTCCTGCCACCTGGAAGTGGGTGGCCTTGAACCGACGACCCATTAGTGTTGCAAACATGTATTGTGTGGGGAGTCCATCATCCTGTTTAACTTGGCATCATCTACAACCACTCCAACATTTTGTGAACGAGATTACTGCCAAATCGGTATGTTTCTGATTCAGTTACACTTAACCCATTATCTCTAAGTGCTTTCATGATGCTTGTACTGATGATGAACACTGCCTTCAATCTTTTTTTTTTCTTCTTTTTTTTTTGAGTTTGGTTTAAGTTTTCTGTTTCTGCAGAGGAGATTGAAAGCCATGAGAGTCTTTCCAAAAACTTTTCAGGCTCTGCAGTGGCATTTTCAGTGGGAAATTGGCAAGGGTTTATGTGTGAATGAAGACAAAGAAAGCCAGTGAGCAGTCGAAGCCCTGTTATTGAGAGTCTGCTTGTCCACATGTCAGAGAGGAAATGTGCAAATCTTCCTTCAACTCCTAACAGAGTATGTCTGCCAGAGACTCATGAGGTCTGATGCATTTTAGGAATTGAAACGGAGGAAGGAGGGAAAGGAAAAAAAAAAAACAAAACAAAAAAAAACATAAAGCATTAGTGCAAGCTTGCCCAGAAATATTATTCCTTTAACAACTGTGTGTAATCTCACCCTTCCTCTGCTACCTCCCAACACAAAATGGAAGATAAGACATGGGTGGTGTGTACACAGTGCAAGCATCTGGGTTAAATTCCATCTTGATGTTTTGATCTCCTATAGACATAGGGTTATTTATTTATTTTTAACACCATCTGTAGGGCTGACATAATCTGTGTCAACAAGAATAGTACGATCACCAGCCTGCAGATATTCTACCAGATAATAAAATTTTCTCCAGCCTTTCTCTCACTGACTACTATCTTATCATCATTTCGAAAATGAAATTAATTAACCTCTTCTTTGTATATGAAGCTGTTAATGGTTCTTGTAGGAATGGTCATTTCAGAAGCAGGATCTCTAATAATCTTGTCCAGAAGAATCAATTTTTGACTTGAATGACTAGAGTGCAGACTCTGAAATGTTTAGTCAAGCTGTCAATTATTAGCTGTGCCTCAAAAGCACCAAAAGACTAAAAGAGGCAGTGATGCATAATAGAAAGAATATGAAGTTTGGATTCAGATAAACTTGTATCTGAATTCCAGCTCTGCCACTTGCCATGTGACACTGCACAAGTTATTTAGTCTTATGAGCCATAGTTTACCTGTCTGCAAAATGGGGTAATCATAAGATTGCACAACAAAATGGGGTTAGTATAGGACTATCAGATTAGATGGTCAATGCTCAAAAATCATTAGGGTCATTTATTCTTATTAGGAATAACATTATCATGAGCTGAAATGAAAACATGAATATTCTTAAATTCTTTGATCTACTAATAGTTGAGCTCAGGACCTGCAGATGAGATACGGAGGAAAGAGCACTGGCTAGTGGGGAATTTTCTGTCACTTCTGCCAGAGCTTGTAGTCGTGCATTTGGGCAAGTCAAGTCAGTGTGCATATTTATCCTTAATCATGAACAGGTTGGATCTGCTAAGATTCTTTTAGGCTCTGATATCATTGTTCCAAAGGTTTCAACACAGCTGGAGCTAAAATAGATACGTAAATGCAATTTCTCCTATATCATATTTTTGGATTTTGATTGTGCTTAAGAAGGATCCCATACTAGTTACTGAAACAGAAGCACAGGTCAGTCGTGTTGAGCATTTCTTGAATCGTCATTGCTACTATATTCAATAATATATAACATTGGTATTTTCCTTCAGATATCTTTGTTTATACCAGTGTCATTTATTTTTAAATTCATTAACATGGCTTTCTGTCTTCACACTGGTTTTTACAGTCTAAGAGCAGCTAGCTCCTCTTATATCCTCTGTGGAAAAGTCAACACCTCTACCCTTCTCCAGTATCTTACCTGGTTCCTTGAAAAGGTTTTAGAAAAGAACCACTCCAACAACTACAGGAGTGGCAACTCATTGTAAAGGTTATGCAGATGTGCATAAGTACTTTATGGGATTTTATTATTTCCCCCAGGCAGGCGTTTTTCTAATGCTTTGTCTCATGTGCTCACAGAGGACAGAAATATTAGCTTCCAACCTTTTTTTTATCAAGGGAGGACACATCCAGTGGGACTCTCTTCTATATTTAACAGTAGATGATTTACTACTCAGTGGCAGGACTCAGTGTCGATTATGTTTATTTCTTATCAACTGTGTCCACGGCTTCAGTCGCCAAGTAGTTGATTCTTATGTTTTGGTGTATCATCACTATGTTGGGATTTCACTTTCCTCCTGTGAATTGGGGGTGCTTTTTATTCGATGTTTAGAAATATCCCAAACATGTTTTCTCTAATTGCTATTGTAATGATTCCTGGTTAAAAGGAGAACAACACTTTGTTTTGATCTATCATGAAAGAAACCATATTTCTTTCTTACTTTCATTAGCTTTTAAACACATACCAATTATCAGAGTAAGTGAATTGATGTGAAATATACCCCAGAAATACAGTTATTATTAGAGTTGCCATATACTTAAAGATGGTGTTTCAGTTTGCTAATGCTGCCTTTTTGCAAAACACCAGAAATGGGTTGGCTTTTATAAAGGGGGTTTATTTGGTTACAAAATTACTGTCTTAAGGTCATAGTGTCCAAAGTAAGGCATCAGTAAAGGGTAACTTCACTGGAGAAAAGGCCATTGGCATCCAGAAAACCTCTGTTAGTTGGGAAGGCACGTGGCTGGCATCTGCTTGCTCCTAGGTTGTGTTTCAAAATGGTGTTCTCCAAAGTGTTGCTCTTGGGGCGTTTTGTCCTCTCTTAGCTCAGCTGCTCTGTGCCTGGGCCTGTGTGGCTCTTTTTAAAGTACTCCAGTGAACCAATAAAGACCCATCCTGAATGGGTGGGGCAACACCTCCATGGAAATAATCCAATGAAAGTTCTCACCTACAGTTGATTGAATCATATCTCCATGGAAACACTGAACCGATAGGTTCCAACCTAGTCAACACTAATATATCTGCCCCCACAAGATTGCATCAAAGAATATGGCTTTTTCTGGGGGACATAATATATACAAACTGGCACAGATGAGTTATATGTTTATAGGCATGATTAGGGTTGATATTTCTAGGTATCAATTCTGCAGAAGTCATTTATATTGATTGAGCAGAGAAGACATGTTTGTAAAACCAAAGAATCAATAACAATGAAATATAAAGTTGAGAGGACTGTCTCCAAAAATAGATGTCTCTAAAATGATTCTTGGATATCCATATGTAAAGAATGCCAGTCTACCAATGGCAAGCCCTAAGCACCAAATTTTCAAATGTAGTTATTGAAAAATTCAAGGAACGTGAAGACCATCAGACACAATTTAGAAGAATTCCCTAACTTGATAGGGGAGGCAGTCTATTACCCTAGAAGGTGGCAGTAGAGTAAAGTGGCAGTAGAGTAGAGTAGAGTTTTCCTTTACAGACTAGGGTTAGAAGTGTTCATCAAATTAAGGATTAATCAAGTCCTCGAGTTAGCAAAATGTGTTGTTCCTACATGTCCCTTCCAAAATGCTACTATTACCTTTCTGCAAGCTTTGGAAGTTTGCAAGATATTACTTCAATCATTTGACTTATGTCTATGAGATACAGTTGTCAGATAAGTGATCTAGAACATAAATATCATCATTGTACAATATATTTTAATTCAGATTCTTCATCATTAGTTCCATTTTTCTTCAAACATACCTAAAGGATTTAAAACATCTAGTATTTTTCTGTGTTTTATTATGATGTGCTTTTCCCTAATGTCTTAATAAAGATTGAATTTCCCTGAACTAATCAACTATATGTAATAGAGAAGACTAGGCTACTGAAACAAACACATGGCTAAGAATCAGTAAGCTAACAAAGTAGAAATTTCTTTCCTTTTTATGAAACAGATCTTAGCAGAGAGAGGCTTTAAGTCAGCAGTCTCTGCTCTATGTAGTCACTCAGGGAAACAGGCTAAGGCAGACTCGGCCATTTTCAGCACAGGGCTTCCAAAATTGCTACGGTCATCCCCATGACACCCTCAGGAGAGGGACAGTGGTCCCTGTTACTTCTGCTCACTTTCCATTGGCATGACCCCAGTGATTCCACCACATCCAACTTCAAGAGATGTTGGGAAATACGGTTCAGCTCTGGCCCAGGAAGAAGGGGAAGTATATTTTGGTGCTCTGGCTGTCATTCCTCGCTCACCATGTTGTTCTCCTCTTAACTTCTCTTCTATAATTTAAAATTCTGCTCCTCTCAACCTTTCTTTACCTTTAAACCATTTTTTTTTCTCCTTTGTGTCCTGTTCTAGCTACTCAGATTTCATTTAAACTGGTTGGCTAAAACCTAAGAGAAGAACTTTTCAACACAGAAAATCATAGGAAGCCAACCTTGTGGGGGTTCTCTGAATCTTTTGTTTGTCATCAATAAATGGTATTTTAAAAAAGAAAAAAAAAAAATTCTGGGTCAGATTGTATAGTTTGTATCCGTAAGATTCATGTGCTAAAAAGTTTAATATATTTCCAATAATAATAACAACAATAACTACTAAATCTTGATAGTGGCTGAATTGATTACTCAGTAAGGGCAATAAGTGGAGCTACTGAAACAACTTCCATTTTTACTTAGAGAAAAATCTAGAGGTTATCAATTGTTATTTCAAATTTCATTTTATTTTATTTTTGCTTTCAAATACATTCAGATTCAGTAATATTATCACATTAAATTTCTTGTATTTAATGTATTTGTTAAGTGGTTGTCACAACCTCTCATGTCTTTTAAGGACTTTGACGATCACATGCCACGTGTAAGATACAGAAAATAGTACATGGAAAGTGCCCAGTTCATAGTAAGTGACAAATAAACCTTGGCTGTTATTATTTTGTAATCAGGTATTTTTATTTCTTATCCTATTACTCATCTCTTTTATAAATATTCATTTTAAAATCACTTAAAAGAAATTAATTTAGGAGGAGGGAAGCAGATTTTCAACCAAGAGATAAGTGCTTGCCTTTTTGGCAAGTTTGGGGAATTTTTGGTTAGGGTAGAAAAAAAGGAGGGGGATGCATTCAAAATCTCTGACACTCACTTAAAATGGAAGAGAATTCCTGTTACACCTGCCGGGCAGGTATCCTTTGAAATGAGAAGAGAGTTTACATATGAAAGATTCCTGAACACCCAAACCAAGTAGGTCTTTGACTGTCAAGAATTTAGTTATTTGTGACTGCTCCCAGAGGTCCTTAAGATAAACATGTTCATAATTTTACCTTAGTGAAAAAGATGAGCTATTCTTAAAAGTGTACTTAGGTACTGTGAGGCTGGTAGGCCCAAGTCACAGAGTTGGCAGGTGATTTTGAAGAGAGGGTGTAGGAGCAGTGAAGAAGAGGGGAAAAAGGAGACTAATTTGCTACTTCATCCGTCTCACACATACCTATATCCTTACATGGAGATGGTGGAGATCCCCCATGGGACTAGAACTAAAATGCTGTGGTGCTGAGTGAGCACTGCAGCCTTTGCTTTTAGCAGCCTGGGCTATTTAGGAAGGTGCAGCTCCAGGCTGAGTAAGAAGGGATGAAGGGAAGGGACAGAAGCCACCAGATGGCTTGTAGCCGCCTTTCAGAACCTCTCTCACAAACCCTGAAGGCATCGCTTAGAATTATATTATTTCTTCCTGTTCTTTACTGAGAAAATTACAGGCTATGGAGACACCTTTGGATATAGGACTTTGAGGTCCTCTGAAGAAATCTTTTGCAAATAAAAAGCTATGTGGTCATCTTGAAGCTTTATATGAACTAGCACTTCCCATATTCAGAGCAAACTCTGAAAATAATATAGAATAAGAAACTATGTCAGCCGATAAAATATAGATCTTCATATCATTTATCATATATGTAATTTCCTCTTCCACACCAGTGGCTGCTGTTTTTTTTTTTTTTAATTGATCCACCCCAAATCAAAGAGCATTATCTGTTGGCTGCTCCCTAGTTATGCAGCGGGATTGTCAACTGGCTTTTTAAAAAGGTAGGTTTGGAAATTCACTGATTACATTGCAAAAACACTGAGAGGTTTATTTAACATTGCCCAATCCAGTCCTCATTAGTAGCTGTGTTTAGTTGATAGAGAGGGCCCTCTCTGCTGCAATCTTTGCTATACACATGCTGGCGAAAATAAAAGACTTAAGCAAAAGAAACACCTAATAGTTTAATTAAAAATTTACTATATAAATTGAAGATCCTATTTTATAACTCCAATTCTCAGATTCCTGTCTGGTTTCAACACATTGGCAAAATAAGTTGATGCCACTAGCAATTTCTCATGAAACCTTGGATTTCCAATGAATCAATATAAACTTAAGATGTAACTGTAATAGTTTTCCTCTAGCATTTTGAGTCTACTTTGATAAATGACTTCATTTTCATAGATTCTACTTTGTTTCAAATTATTCTCTTAGCTTAGAAGAGCTTCATGGTTACCCAATTGAGATGACCATATAAAAGCATTTTATTTAGCATTCTGCTATTCAAAGTTATTTCATCATGAGTAGGATCCACAAAGTTAAAATAAAATATGTATGAGCGATTGCCTAAGAGACGGCTTTACATAACATTAAGGTAATTATGATATGGTAAGGACTGCTCAGCTGGCCCTGAATGATGTGAAAGGAACTGGGAACAATGGAAGTGGCTGGGAAGAATTGTGCCAAGAACAGGAATAGAAATGAGTTGGCAGTGAGAGGCAACTTGCAAGGGCATATGACCATCATGTTTGAATCATTTTTTCCAATCTAGTGAGATTTTTGACAAAGTCATGATGCACCCTGGATATACAGGAAATAGTTATGACAAGGCTGGCCCTAACTAATTTAGTGCTTTGCCGACCATTCCAAACCCATCTCCTTCCACTCAGCCCAGCTCACTCAACCTTCTCCCCTTGGTCTTCTTGTGGTTTCTCCAGCACACCAAGGTGGAGTGCCTTTGACCTTGATGATCCCTTTCCTGGAAAGCTTACCTTGTTCTCCTGGCTTGATGCTTACTTTATCGAGGTCTCTGTTCAACTCTCTAGCCTTTGAAAGACCTGCCTGTCACTCTACCTAAAATAACCCCCTCCCTATCCTCATAACTCTCTCGTCTTTATTTTATCTTTCTTCATACAACATATCTTTATCTGACATTAAATTTTATTTTTATTGTTTCATTTATTTATTGTTCATCTCCTCCAGTAGAATTTGAGTTCCATAAGAGCAGGGGTTTACCATATTCTCCCTTCTATTCTCATTATCTAGAGAAGTTCCTGATCTATGAGATGCTCAATAAGTATGTGTTGAATTAATCAGTGAATCAATTAATGAATGATATTTTGAAGTCACAAAGTTCAAGTCCCAGATCTGCTCCTTATTATCTGAGGCTATTTTCTGATCCTTAAAATGGAGATCTTAAAATGTTCTGCATCCAAAATTCTGTGAGAATCAAGTGGGGTTATGAATGTAGAAAGGCTTATAAACTACAAAACAGCACATGAAAGTTAATGAACCTGATATGGTACAAAATGAACTTGAGAACAGATCAGGCTCCTACTGGGAACCTGTATGTAACCTCTCTGGGCCTCATTTTCCTTTTTGCTGTGTAAGCAAAAGATGAGATAATGTGTATGAATGTGTTTGACACTCCCTAAAGTGATGTAGAATCAGGTGATAGTATCACCAGTCTGACTGCAGAATTTCTCCCCTGATTATCTGTATCTCTCTATCCCTGGTGTCCTCTGTTTCTACGTGTATAGAGGGAAAAGCTACCTTAGTATCCTGTTGCTGGGATGGTGATTTCCCAGAGCTGGTAAGGATATTGTTACATGGATGAAGGTATATAACCCCTAAATAAGTAAGCTGAATTGTCACAAACCTTATATGCCACTGGTGTCATCACAATGCCAAAACATAGTCTACTTATTTTAGGCTTTATTCTGAGGTTAACCAATTCCCTGGAATTCTTCAGCTCCACAGAGCCTGTGAAGATCCTTGACCACTTTGGTTCAAGTTAAACCATGCATGAATTTAGCCTTCTTCAGATTATTTGCTTGTGCTCAACGTACTGCATTAATCAGAGAAGCAGACTCTAATCTTGAGCTTGTTCACAGAGACTCTGCTGCATTGTGTTGCCTTTGATGAAATGCTTAAAAAGGCACAGAACAGGAAATCCGCTCTGATTTCATTGTTCCCTTTGAACAGCTCTTTCCTCTTAGGAACAATGCTGGTTTGCCTAAAATGACTAATAATCATTACCTTTTATTGAGCATTAATTCCGTGCCAGACACTTCACAAAGTACTTTCTATACTCTATTTCATTTTATTCTCACATCAGTGTTCAGAAGGAGATTTTATTATTATCCCCATTCTACAGACAAAAACAAAAACAAAAACAAAAACAAAAACCTGAGATTCAGAGAAGTGAAAAAAGTTCTCCCACAGCTACACAGTGAGAAGGGCAAAGGTGACGTCCAGCGGCAACCAGGCTTGTACTATTAACCACTAAGCTAAGACCCATAAATGCTGAAGCCTGCAGGATATCTGGGAAGGAGTAAGGGGATCATTTCACATCCCTATAACAATGTTTGAGACCTTTTACAGTTTTGAGTACCAACTCCATCCATTGACATTGAAAAGCCAATGCTCCCGTTTCCCATTTGGTGTCTTGGGGTCTCATTCTCTATTTTACCCTCTGAAACTTGATTGCCTGATTTTGTGCAATGAAGATTTGTTACTTTGGAATAATGGATTGAAAAAGATATTTCTGAAGTATCGACATCTTGCCCGACATTGGTCTGGGCTTTGGGGTGAGGTTTGTCCTACATGTTCATTAGAGTTATCTATTTGGACACTAGCATGGTGGTTCCAGCACGAGCTTTGGAGTCAAGTTTGACCTAGACCTAAGCCCTTGATTTATGATCCTGAGCAGTTGCAGAACCTGTCTCTGCTCGGATGATAACTCCTACCTAACAGGCTTGTTCTGAGAGTTAAGTAAGACAATGTGTCTTCACAGAATTGTTGAGAAGATTCATTGAAATAAACTATGCAAAGCATATCGTACAGAGCCCAGGAACTAGCACTCTTTTGGTAAATGTTAACAATGAATTTTTTATAAAATTGAAATACATTTTAAAGAATTGGGATTATTAGATGTGTTTTCATGTATGAACAAGTATATAACCTACATGTTTTCAAATAGGATTTGAGGTTACTGGATCAATATTTTGCCCAGTGGCTGGTTTCTAAGTAAATCATTGCCTTTTATTATTTGGGAAGAAGAATTCATCTCTGCATTCTAAAAGCAACCCGTATTTTCTTCTAGCATTTTCTCCATGCCTCCAAAAACAAAAAACAAAAACTGTTGCTCCAGATTAACTAATTACCCAATCTCTCAAATATATTGAGCAGATTTAGCACTGTTCTCCTGCTGAAAATGCCCTTTCCCCTCATCTACTTCATCTTCAAACCCTGAGCAGCTAGGCCCACATCTCCTTCTCTCTTTCTCCTTTTCTCTGAACTGAACCAATATTAATTGACCACCCAAATGGAATTTATCATTTTTCACCTGGTTTTATTAATTAGATTTTCATGGATGTTTTACATGTCTTATATTCCCAGCCAGGCAGTAAGCAGAATGGCCTATACTTTCTTTGTACCTTTCACACTGAGGTATTTCAAATTTATAAATATTTATTAATTATTAAATCTTCATATAAAATAGTCCACAGGCAGTAGGAGGTAAGGAACAAATTCTCCTTTTCTTGGTGGTTTGTGCTAAAAGCCCAGCATTTGGATTCTATCTTCTCTCCAGCATTCCCCACTTGCAAAAAGTAAAATTTTAGTCAAATGGCTCTGTTTCTTGCAAAGCAAGAGGTACATAAACAGTTTTATATGGTTTTTATATGTATCTATTTAGTCAAATATTTATTTTTTCATTTTTGAATAGCAATAGTAGACTTAATTTCTCAAATCTGTCAATTCTTTTGGCAATTACATACACATAGTCCTAACAATAAGATCAAATGCTTATGTGTCACATTTAGGTTGGGCTGTATTTAATCTCATGGTTTATAGGAAAGTATATAATAGCTGTTGATAAGATAATCATTTGGTAACGAAAGCGAAAATTTATGCATACTCTCTTCAGATAGCATATCATTTTGTCTCAGACTGAGTACATTTTTAACAAAGAACAAAATCAAGTTTCAGAATCTTGATAAACCTGTTTTTACCCACCCACAGCTGATTCATGAAAAGTCTTAAACCAATAGCTGTTTTATCAAGCTTTGAGCATTCGAGAATTACTTTATTTCTGTTGAAGTTTTCAATTCTCAAAAGTGACATTGCAATTTTGATAATCTGGGTCTCATTGGTAAAGCTGAGAGCACTATTTAAGTTTTGATCATCTGCTTGCAGATAATGTAATCAAGTAGAAAGAAATTAAAACTAAGTTCCACATTTGCATGTGAATCTGCCCTTATCCTCACTTCTATAAGAGGGAAATCTAGTATTTGGGGGATTTCCTGACAGTAAATGTTTTGATGTGATCAAGCCAGGCACTTTAATTACTTGAGAAATTTTGTCACTCTCAATCAATGAACAAAGGCTGAGTCTAGACAGAACTTGAGAAAACTAGGTGAGCCAGTGCATTTCAGTCATTAGAAGGGTTGTTTACATGGCTCCAGCTTTCTACAAAGACACAAGAACTTTTTCAAGGACCCCTTATTAAAACCCTATTACCTGGATATATAATTTTGGACAGCCAGCCACAGAACCAAAGAGGTTTTGGAAACCCAGTTAGATATTTCTAATATGCTCCCACACTTCTGAAAACCCCCTTTAGGAGCACTCATCATATGTGCACTATTATTTACTGGATCATCAGTGTTTCTCACCAGGCTGTAAGGTCTGTGAAGAAAGAGTTGTATTCATTTTACTCTCTATTCTACCCCTCACATCTCCAAGGTACCCAGCATATGATAAGTCCTTAGTTAATATTTGTGGAAGAAAGGCTAGAGGGAGAGCAAGAAGGACATAATGATGTGTTGAGTGAGCAGGGCCTGTCTTAGGCAAATGTAGTGAAGTTTGGTTCAGTGGTTGGTCTCTGCTGCCCATGTGTTTGTCCTATTTCAGACTTCTTCTCTCCACCTCTAAGTCCTATGCAATCCCCATGACACTTTAACTAATGGGACCTGCCTGAAATTCACACATAAAAAGTAACCAGATAAATTTTTTTTAACTTAAGGCCATTAAGTGTCATAATATTCCTAGTCTTTATTCTTAATTCTTATCCCCAAATTGTCTATAATTAACAATGCTGTTGGGGCAGAGGAGAGATTTCCCAGCACCTTTAAGCCAGCTACACCATGTAGGCACAAATCATTCATTCATTCATTCACTGCTTAACCAATATTTATTAGAGCTTCTCAATGTGGTCATAATCTGAGGCAAGAAAATACCAAACGTAAGGAAGTGATAGACTTCTCTTCGGGATTCTCTCTTGTCTTTTTGAACCAACCTCCAAGAAGTGGAATGAAAAGAGAAATCAATATTCATTAACAGTCATTAACTGAAAATGTCTGGCCATCCTATACCTGTAAGGAAACAAGAATCACTTAAGAACGTAAGCCAGTTTTCTAGGCAGACTTCAGAAATCTGTCTCTCCTTCGCTGAGTCATTCTGCAAATCTGCACTGACTGCTTTCTGTGTGGCACTGTGCTAGGCCCCGGGACATACAGATGAAAGACAGTCCCCTCCCTGAAGAAGGCCACAGTCTAGTGACAGACAAGAACAGACAAACTAACACTTATGATACCATGACATAAGTGCAGAGTAGACGTAAGCAGAGATGCTATGGCAACCCAAAGGAGGGGCACCCAAAGAAGCCTGAGGCACAGCGAATGCTTCCCAGAGAAGAGGACACTGGTTGAATAAGAGCAAGCCAGGTGAGAGGGTGTGGAGGGGATGGGCTTTCTAAACAAAGGCAAGAACAAATATGAAGGCCTAGAGGTGAGAGAGAGCAAACCACTTGTGGTGGGAATCTACAAACCATTCTAGTAAGGTAGGGATTTGTGCTATTGATAAGGAACTTCGGTCTGAAAAAAAATTATCAATTACCCCTCTAGGCCATTAAAATACATCAGTAAAGCACCCACAGAGCATTTACATTTGAATAATGCAATTTCCAGAAATACCCTTGACGCTGAGATAACTGAATGAGTTGAATTGCTCAAGGGATTTATTAGTAATAAAATAATTAAACAGTTTAAGCAGTTAAAAGTGGTAAAACACTGGTAAAAATTGTGGCTTTTATTTTAGAATAGTGACCCGTAGCTTCTCTTTAGGGCAAGTGTTATTTACCAGGTCCAGTTTCTTGTTAAGGCTAATCTAGTTCATGATAAGAAAATCATATCATGTATTTAAAAGAGAATGTCCACCTATTATTGGCTATAGCAAATAGATGTGCATCCTAATAGTGAAAAATAATACAAGAATACCAGATTAGAACAAATGTAGGATCCAGGGGTTTAAGTTTCATTAGCTTCATGGAAAATCTGTCTCTCAAGATGGGTCTATTCACTAAGAGAAAGAAGTAGAGGGACATGGGGAGTCCTCAAGGTCAGTGATAAAATAAACTTTGGATATGTTGAGTTTGAGGTACTGGTAGGTAATTCAAAGCAAAAATGTCCAGTAACTAATTGGATATATAAATCTTGAATTTAAGAGAGAAGTCTTTAAGAGAGGGGGTTGAAAATGATTATTTAGGAGTAATCATTTAGATTTAAATCTATGACAATGACTTAAGAAGGAAATCTGCACCTAGTTAATAAAGATGGAAGACAATTTTGCTATTTGAGAAACAGGTCTTCTTTTACTTCTCAACAACTACTTAGCTGTAAAACAATAATATAAACATTAGAAATTTTTCAAGAGCAGTTTAAAAGTCATCATATAAGTAACCCTAATTCTTGATCCCGTACAAAGCAAAATTTGAGGTGACGTTCTCCAACTCTGGTTTCACCATCTAATGTCATGAAGTAGAATAAAACAAAGGAAGGGAAAGGCATTTCTGAGAATGAGTAATTGGTGCAATAAAATTTATAGGCTAAAGGGAGGCTCAGTTACATGAGGACTGAGTTAACCACAAGTTTTAGCAATGAAATGATGTATCATGACATGTTTCTTGTATCTTACATTCTTTGGAAAGGCTGATAAACCTCCTCAGAATAACTCGATCTGGGAATTCTGGTAGGCAGAATCGGCCCAGGACAATATTATGAAGTCAGTAGAACTTGATTTTTTTCACCCCTTTCCACCAGCCCTTGCAGCCTTCACTTTCAGCACTCCCCACTCCCAAGTACTCAGTGGTCCTATTGCTAGTGTAGGTGCCACTAATTCCAAAACTAAAATGATCTGATAACTTCATTCGTATCAGGCAATTTATTTGTACATTTATTTATACAACAAATATTTATTACACATCTGTCATCTCTGTGCCAGGCAACAGGTCCTAGAATATGCGTTAAAGAAGGCAAAGTTCTTACCATCATGGAGTTTACTTCTATTGGAGTACAGAAGCAAAAAGATAGGCAGATGAGTGGTTTAGATAGATGGTTGAAAGATGTTAGGTAGGGATGGATAGATAGAAAGATATTGGCAAACAGACTTAGATGGAAAAATGGAAAGAAAGAAAGAAAAAGAAAGAGAGTGAGAGAGAGAAAATCAGGTAGGATACATGATATATTAAGCAGGATTAAAGAAAGCTGGGAGATAGGAGGGGTACTCTTTTAGATACAAGTGTCAGAGGTGGCGCTGCTTGAGAAAATACTGGAATGACATTAAGGAAACAGTAATATAAAGAAGAGAAGAAAAAAAGCTAATTAGACAGTGAATAGAAAGTAGGTGACAGATTGTATTTTACAAAACTTACTGACACAATATATACCATCCAATCTGCTCTACTTACAGTGTGTCTCTAACACTCCTTCCTTGAACTTCGGTAGAACTTTGAGATGCCTGAACCAAAGAGAGCGGTGGAAGCCACACTAAATAACTTTTGAAAATAGGTCATACAATTGCCGTGTAATTCCATCCTGTTTTCTCGGCATGCTTGCTCTTATTACCCAGTTTCTATGCTGTGAGGAGGCTGAGTTCACATGGAGAGAAAAGCAGGTTGTCTAGCCAACATCCTTAAATGAGTTCCCATTCAATAGCCAGCATCAGCCACCACACGTCTGAGCAAAGACGCCTCCAGATGACACCAGTCTCCAGCTGTAGCATCACCTCCAGCCTTCGAGTCTTTCCAGCTGAGGGTCCAGACAACATGGAGTAGAAACAAGCAGTTCATGGTGTGTCCTGTCCAAATTTGTGATCCACAAATCCCACGTGCATATTAAAATGGTTGTTTTGTGCCACAAACTTTTGAAGTGGCTTGTAATGCAGCAATACATAACAGGAACAAAGTGCTAAAACCTTAAGATGGGAATGAGCATTGGGTATTCAATAAACACGAATGACTACTGGGGCCAAGCAAGGTAGACCTGGACAGAGCGTAGGGATGAGGACAGACTGAAGAGCTCTTCAGAAGCCATAGAAGGAGTTCAGATTTGTTTTTTCCTAAGTATGATGGGGTAACATCATGCTATTCTTGTAGGAAGGAAACCAAATGATAGCATAAAAAAGCACTTTGGCTCTAGAACAAGATCGTTCGAGTTCAAGAAACAGCTTCATCATTTATTATGTGTGTTTCCTTGGACAATCTGTTAATCTTTTGAATAGTCAGTTTCATCAGCAAAGTAGGAATGAAAATAACACCTGCTACTTCACAAGGTTGTTGCAAGGCTCAAATGATCTAGTATGTGTGAAATCACTCAGGAAAGAAAAAACATCCCAGATACAAGAATTTGGAACAATATGATACCTTTACAAAATGGACTTTCCATTAATTGATTATACCAACGCTGCCTACATGAATCATTGACCAATTTTAAACATTCATTCCGTACTTGTTTCAGGTTGTTTGTCATATAAATGTGATGGCATAGCTGGTGGATAAATAGAAGATAAAACTTGCGAATTTTGATAGACAAAAGATGACGGTTATTTATACATATAGAGAGAAGGCTAGTACCTCAAACAGCTTCCATTGATAGCCACCACACTTCTCACTGAACCCAAGGGAAACGAAAGGCAGGAAACACTTCATCACTAGCCGGTGCTTTGATCCAAAACAATCATATAGAACTCCAGTGATCTAGGCAGGATCATAAGAGCATCTTTTGTTTTAACTAGATGACGAGAACCAAAGCAGATCAAACAGCACACTTTCCCCAAAGCCAAGACCCAAGAAAGAAATTGAGTGGGGCAGGAGGAGTTGGGGGGGGAACCGAGATGGGTTGAGAAAGAGATGCATCCGTTCATTCGGTTCTTCTCACAGAGAGCAGCAATGGGCGTAGATAACCCCTCCAACTTTATAAAGCCAAAACATTCAAAGAGAAAAACTGATGGTTGGAGATTCTCTCATAGATGAGCAGCCCAGGATCCCTCAACGCTCTTCCTATGTTTAGGAAAATGTTGCTTTGCTATTGATAGTTGCAGTATTAATGATAATAACATTTATTTAATGCTAACTGCTTTGCACTCATTGACACATTTAATATTTGCAAAAATTCACAAGTGTTCAAATAATCACAGATAATATTATTATCGCCATTTTACAGGTGAGGAAAAATGAGGCCTGGAGTTGTTAAATAATTATCCAAGTCAGCTCAGTTAGTAGGTATTGGAGACATGATTTGAACCCAGGTTTGCCCTGACACCAAAACCCATACTCTTAACATTTAACATGTCCTTTGTTCCTAATTTCTAAAGAGAAACGATGCTCAGTACATTCCAACATTAGGTATAGCAAAAGCTCTTCCCCTTTGGTGCTGTGGGCTGATCTTGGATATAGAGTAAAATGCCTGAAACTTGACCTATTCCTGGGAGAAAAGTGAAGGAGAGGGACAGAAAGGAAATTCACCAATGACATTCAAAGACTGTAAGCAAAGGTTATTAAATTTGTCCATGAAACTATTCCTGATTCATCATCATTGTGGTATTGTTGGTATATTCTTTGACATTCCAGGAATATAATCTATTTTGGGAAAAAAGATAAGTTATATCAGCACTATTTTATGCATTTATTTATTCAAGTTAGAAGTAGGATAGATAGCTGTCTTATGTGAGATAATTTTATACTCTAAAATACTCTTCCTACCCTGTGCCTGGTGCCTGAAATCCCATCTTTCCTTGGGGTTGAGCATTGTCCACATAATGCCAGACATTCAGATGATGGAAATTTTTATTTTTCATCTGGAAGCTTAACTTTGAAGATTCAGGCTTCATGAGTCATCTAATTCATTATTTGTGATAATAATGGACATTTTGACTAGTGCATGTTCCAACGCAGAAGAACTGGGTACAGAGATCAGATAAAAGGCAGGCAGACAGACTGGCACAAAAGAGCTTTCAAAGCATGTTTAATGATCAGTTTCTAAATATTTTACAGCTCCAGGTAGTGCCAAGTTGGGCAGAAAAGAAGATAGTCCCAAGACATTGTAGTCCTTCTTGGTCCTTCTAACTATGCACATTCCCTTGAAGTGAGCTCTCTTTTTTGGCCTCAACTGGTATCAGTGGATTCTGTTCTAAGTAAAAATCAGTGTTTCTTTCCTTCCATTTTACATTGTTGACCAATTCCTCTGTGAAATGAGCTATTCTCTTGGCTTCTGTGACATGGTAATAACCTAGTGTTCTCCTTACCTCTCTGGCCACTCCTTTTCACTTTCCTTTGTCAACTCCTTCTTCTCCACCTGGCATTCCACAGGTCTCAGACTGACTCCTCTTTATTCTGAGAATAAAGAATTCCTAGGTGCTTTCATTCACTCCCATGGCTTCAAATACCAGCTATGTGTGAACAACTTTCCACATTAATATTCCCATCGTGCACTTCCCTTTGGGACTCCAGACCTGTATAAACAACACTCTGCTTGAAATATTTCAAATGTAATGTGTTTAAAACCAACCCCTTGATCTTCAACATTCCTTTATCCCAAAAGTTCTTCCTCGACTGTTAACCATCTCAGTAGATGACATCTCCATCCTCCAAGATGCTCATGCCAGAGGCCTCAAATTCTTTCTTGAAGTTTCCCTCTTCTTCAACCCTGAAACACTCATCAATTCTACTTGTTTCTACACCTGAAATATTTTTATAGTCCATCTACTTAAGTCCATCTCCACTGCCTGCCTCCTAATCTCAGCCATCATCATCTCTTTTCTAGATTATAGCTTTTTAACTAGTCTACCCAATTCTACATCTGGCTCCCTCCAATTCATTCCCTTACATAGCCCCTTCCACTGACTATAGAATGAAATGAAAAATCTGTAAGACAACACATGATGTGGACTTCATCTACCTCTTCAGCTTTATTTCCAATATCTTTCTGTCTCACTATTCTCCAGCCACACTCATCTTCATGGAGTTTGTTGAATGAGCAAAGTTCTTTCCCACCTCAGGGATTTTGTTCCTGCCCTTACCCTTTGTGGAATGCTCTTGCCCCATTCTTCAACTGGAACCGTCCACGTGTAGCAAAAATCTGATTTTGGCAGAAAAACTCTCCCTGACCTCTCCATAGAATAATGCCAAATACTTACAGAGGATTTATTATGTACTTGACAATGTTCTAAATGCTTTACGTACATGACCACATTTGATCTTTGCAGCAATTCCATGAGGTAAATACTATTAATATAATATTTTTTACAGATGAGGTAACTAGAACAGTATAGGCAAGTTGTCCAAGGTCACATTCGTAGCATGTATCAGCACATAGTTAGCATCCAAACATTTTGCTTTCAGTGCCATCACACCTCTATACATCCCAAGGGAAAGGTGTGCCCTGAGGCAGGTGCAGAGCAAAGAATCGTTCCATTAATAGATGGGACTGTGACCCAAGCCTTCCACATAGACATCCAGTGAGCTAAGTCAGAATATGAGCTTCTTTGGCCTTAACTAGAGAGACTGTAGCAGACTAGAATCAAAGCATACTAAATTACTATTTTTTTCCAACAACAAAAAAAACAAATCCATAGTCTGACTCCAGACTCCACGTTCTTACCAATTATGTTAAACTGCCTTTTGCTCTTCACCTTGTATATCCCACCTTATACCTACCAACAGCCTGTTACATAGGGGCTTAATATTAATGTGGAATTCTGTGGAAAACAGAAATTTGCTTTACAGCTAACATGGCTATATTATAATCATAATTCCATGGAATAGCTTTTTTGTTATTGTCATTATTAAGGAGAAATATTATTTCTATAGTGATGATTTATCATGTGCAGAAAGTATTTAAGATATTTGGGACTTTTTGGTATTCCAAGAAATTTAAGAATTTGCACAGCAATTTAAATAAACATGTATTAAGTTCTTTCTATATTCAAGGAAGAGTGGAACCTGGAGAAGGGTATTCTTTCATCCCTGCCAATATAAAAAATACAAATACTAGGTAACATTAGTGGAGCATTTACAATTATGAGTAGCACTGCCATAAGGACTGTACTTTACATACCCCAACTGACTTAACCCTCTCAACAATCTATTAGACTGTATTACATAACATATGAGGAAACTGAATTACAGAAGGATCAACTGGCTTGCTGGAATATGAAACCAGGCAGGACTTACTCTATACTCTTTTCTTTCTACCATCATGTTTTTCTACTTCCTGTGATCCTGTTGAATAGATGTGCATGGACATTATCACAATGACAAGTGTTTAGTAACATAATAGAGAACCCAAATGCCACTGGAACACAGGAAAGGTTTAGATTAATTAGAACCAGGGAGGGCTTGCTGCAAAGAAGAGAAGAATTGGAGAAGATTCTTCTTGTGCCATCTCTGGGGAAACAATGGTTCAAATACTGTCACCTGTGTGGGAAAGACACCAAACAAAGACATGCATGGTGCATCTGGTGAAAAGAAGCAAGAGGTAGGCAAAGACAAGAGAGAAGACCTTGAATTCATTTCTGAAATTATTTTTTTTCAGCACCTACTTTGCCCCATCCATGTTTTGGAAGGCTTGAGAAGCTTGGTCTTCCTCAGAGACGAGGCAGTCTTAGAGGACTATATTAGAGAAGGAGGTCATTTAAGATTGTGGTGGCTTTTTGATTGACTCCTCAATATCCTTACTACCCCTAAATGCTTAGCCAACCCTGCTGCAATTAGAGCAATCTGTAGAGATTTTTAAATCCATAGATGCTTGAACCCTGCCCAAAAACTAATAAATCTAAATCTGTGGAGGTGGAACCCAGGCCTCAGTATTCTTAAAGTTGCATAGATAATTCCAATATGCGGTTAGGTTTGACAACCTTTAGCCTTAACTATTGTATTCAACCCTTTCTCCAGGCCATTATTTGAGCTGGGAAAGGTATGGGATCAAATACTAGCCCAAAAGACATGAGGAGAGGTCTATTGGAGATCTAATCAAGTAGAGTTTTTCCTCACTCCTAAGAAGGAGACAAAGGAAGAAATTGTTTCTTTCTTCCTCTGGGCATTTTTGAGTCTGTATGTGACACATAGACCTGTGGCAGCCATCTTGTAAATGAAACAAAAGTTGGCAGAGTCAAGAGACAGAAAGATCATGGATCAATGAAGATAGCCTTGAGCTACTGCTGATACCCTGATGAAGCCCATTCTCTCTCTAGAATTCTGTTTATGTGAGATGATAGAGATCCTTACTGCTAAAATAATTTGAAAGAGGATTTTTGCCACCATAGCAAAAGCATCCTAACTGATAGATAGACCATGAAAAAATCAGTTTAAAGCCTAGTGCAGTTAATCCAAATGAGAGACCATAAGGGAAGGGAGAGATGGATGACATGTTCAAGAGGATGAATCAATGGGACTGAGATACAGAGGAAGGACTGGCTGTGGGGTAAAAACATGAATGCAAACAGCTGAGAGAGAGAAAGCCATAAATTGCTACAATAGTGGTGCAAACACAACACTGACAGAATTCAATGGGGAGAACTCACTACTGAAAATAGGCATTAGGAAATGCTTTCTGAACTAACATATTCTAGAGTTTTGACAGCACTAAGGTGAAGAGACAACTCTAAGCATAGGAAAAATAGTCAAGGCAGTAGTCCAGGTTAGGAAGAGAAAAGAAGAAACATAACATATTTCCTGGCAAAAAGATTGGAAAAGCACACTGATGTTTGACTTTAATGTGGTAGACAATTATGATATTTGTTGAGGGTAAATTGTATTTGCTGCTAAAAAAGTTTCCAATGCATTTTTAACTAAGTTTCTCTCATAAATTTGCTACTTCTGGGTTCTATTCTGAATGTGATGGTCTGCTAAAGCAAAAGTAATTTAAAATAAACTAATTTATTAAGTTAATATTTTTTTACAGATGTTCATTATTTCCAAAGCAGATCAAATAAATACTTATTTAAAGTAATATTTTACATGGGTTTCAAGATCAGGATGGCAACAAAACACTATTAACGCTCACTTACAATTGGTATTAATTTTCTGAAAACACCCAACTGTGAAAATATGTGATCCAGAAAGATAAGATCTTATTTTTAAAAAATAAATAAATAAGATGAATAGGGCCAGCGTCATGGAAAAACCTAAGGTACCCATCTGAACCTTTAAAAATCAAACAATGAAAACAGCTTATTAACACTAGAAAATGCTTCTGGTAGCCAGGTTTACTTCATTTCATCTCCATTTGTTTCTCTCCATGATACACTGAAAAAAGAAAAGTATATTTCCCTTCTGCTTACTGCAATCCTTTCCCTTTCTATTCAACTTTTCCAATCCCACTTTTTCTCAGAAGCCTGAGCCAGGAGTTACTTGCAATTCACATTAATGGAACTGCACATTTCCATTAAAGGCATCAATGAAATTTTGCACCTATTAGATTAATAGCACTGGGTTCAATGCATAGGAGATTATCAATATTTGACCCATTTTGGCCTACAAATTGGACATTTCTTTGGTTTGACCTGATATACTATTTATCATTCCTTGCCTTTCAACAGGAATATTATCATTTTAAAAGATATTGGTGAACTTCTTGTGCTTTGTAGTAAATACTTTGCATTTTAAGGGACTTATGAGTACAAGTGATTAAGAGCATAGGCTCTGGACATGGACTGACTAGATTCAAGCCCTTGCGCCAACCCCCACATTTGCAATTTGGTGGTTTTAGGCAAGTTACTTAATTGCCCTGGGCCTAATTTGTCTATTCTGTAAAATGGGTATAAAAATAATACCCGCTTCATAGAATTGTCATGGGGAATGAATGTGTTCTTACATCTAAAGTACATGGAACAATGCCTGGCATGTAGTAAATGCTCCACAAATATTAGATGCTATTATTATCATTATCTTGTTTAGCAGCCTATCAAAATATTCAAAAGTTTCAGATTTAATGAATCAGAATTATTGGGTCCTGACTACTGGATCCAGGTCTTGGAACTTCTTCCCAGAATACTAAGGTAAAAACAGCAATTGTTTCTTTTTACCTCATTAAATATTATTACTGAATTGGGACTTTCCCATCTCTTTCCCCAAAGCAGAGTGTTAAGTAGCTTCACGCTATCCATGGTGATGGCAGGTCGAGGCTCAGACTCCATTCTTACCCAGTCCCATTTCCCAACCTCCTCCAACACTAGAAAATGCTTCTGGTAGCCAGGTTTACTCCATTTCATTGCCATTTGTTTCTCTCCATGATACACTGAAAAAAGAAAAGTATATTTCCCTTCTGCTTACTGCAATCCTTTCCCTTTCAATTCAACTTTTCTAATCCCATTTTTTCTCATAAGCCTGAGCCAGGAGTTATTTGCAATTCGCATTAATGGAACTGCACATTTCACATTCAGTAAAAAGGTTTTCAGGAATAAATTAGCAGTGGAAGCATTTCATGTGACAGCAACAGTTTGGATTTGGGAAAGGATTGCATCTATATGTGTATATATAATTAATAAATATAATTAAAATGTATTCATATATATTATTTAAGATTTTAAATAATAGAGCCCTCAGAAGCTCTTAATAGTTACATAAATCAATGCACCCAGTAAAGGCTTGAATTCCCTCTACGACTGAGAAATACTGGAAATTCTGTCTACAAAGACTGAGGTCTCAAGTATATATTTTTTCTGCTAGTATGCATTTTCCCAGAAATCATGAGAACTCCATGCCTATCTATAAATCAATTTATTTTGCACAATAGATCATTCAGAATTGATCCATAGAATCTTAGTTTTAAAAATTTTATGAATAATAAGTGCTTAGTTCTATTGCTTTTAAACCTAAAATATTGTAAACTGTAATATATTTTTAAAAATTTCTATCTGCAAATAAAGTTCTTTGTGATATTCCTGAAAGATATTCACCCAGAAATGTAAATTTGCCTGTTAAGGCCAATGGACCACCTGGTCAAAAAAGTGGCTTTTGCCATAGTTAATTCACTTTGTCCAGGGCTCTAAGTACAACTTGTCTAACCCAAAACCCATAAGTACAGGCACGGTCCACATAAATCGAACTCTTTGAGTCAGGTTCACATTAAGTAAGTTCACAGCTGGTATAAATATAGTTCGTGTGTGTATATACAAAAACCCAATGTGTCCTCAGCAATGAAGAAAAAAATTTGTGAAATCAAGGAAGGTCATTGAGTCAACAATTATCTATTGAAGGCAACCATATTCCTGACACTATGTCACACGTGTGACCCTCACAACTAGGTAAACTGCAATCTGCCAGACTAGTGAATCAGTCCCTTATGGTACTCTATTAGTTTTCTGTTGCTCACACAAATTATCACAAACTTAATGTCTTAAAACAATGCCCATTTATTAACTAGCATTTTGGTAGGTCAGAAGTCTGGCACAGGGTGACCAGATTCACCTGAGTATTACAAGGCTAGCATCAAGGATTGAGTTCTTATATGTAGGCTCTGGGGAAAATTTGTTTCCAAGTTCACTCTTGCTGGCAGAATTTAGTTCCCTGAGGTTGTAGGACTGAGGTCCTTATTATCTTGCTGGCTGTCAGCCAGGGGCCTATTTTTGTTTTTTGTGTTTGGGGCTTTGGGGTTGGTTGGTTGGTTAGTTGGTTGAGCATTCTTCTTATAATCGTGCAGGGTTTCTCAAAGTCTGCACTATTGACATTTTGGGCAGGATAATTTCTGTTGTGGGAGGCTTTCCTGTGTATTCTGGGATGGTTAGCAGCATTTCTGTCCACTTCCCACTGGATGACAGTAGTCCCCCTTCCCTCCCCAATAAAAGCTGTCTCCAGCCACTGCCAAATATTCCCTGAGGACAAATAATCCCCATTTGGGACCACTGCTTTAGGGCAAGTCAGTGTTCAGATGGTTGCTTGTGAGCAATGAACACAGTTGTTTGAACTTAAAATGTTTGATCAGCTAAGGGAGTTTTAAGCTTGCAAAGAAAAGTAATATACATAAGTCCCTTTAATGAAGATAATCTTCCTTCAGAGCACACAATGATGCTTCTTGCTGATGATTTACAGTTAACAAAGTGCTTTACCATATATTATGTCATTATGTATTCTTCAGAACAAAAGTGTGTATTCAAACAAATGCTACTACTATTGTGTTATTATCTCCATTTTATATATGGGGAAATGGAGACTCATAGAATTTAGTAGACCCAGTCCTGGAGTGCTCTCTGTATAGTTTTTACTTTAAGCCTTGTTTTTAAACTGTATCATGCTGTGTTATGTAATCCAATCTTTTAATATAAAATCAAAATCATGGCTAACTCTGTTGATGGGAACATCCCCTCCCAAAACAAAACAAAACAAAACAAAACAAAACACAAAACAGTGAGTTTTCAAGGGTGAAAAGAAAAAAAAGGAGGAGATAGTATTAAATATCTTCTGGGTCAATGCCTAACATCATCGATCATATTGTATCTTTCCTCTTTTTTGCCCCACACATGTCCATAATTTTGAGGCAGATTTGCTTTTCTATTTTGATAGAAGTCATTATTAATAGTAATATTCTTGAACTTTTTATGACTTGGTGAAGCTTGTAGTCACCAACTCTTTGTAGAAATAAACCCAAGTAACACAAGCAGCTTGAATATCTTACTTATAGCTATTTAAGTATGATTACTATTATAGCAGAATTACCATGAATAAATTCAGTCACACTGATTAACAAGTACTGTAAATGAAACATTAAAACCCGTATCATAAACTTATTGAATTCAAGCAAAACTTCTCATAACTTCTTTACTCTTCTTCCAAAAGTCAAACAATCCTTTCCTCCAAAGGCAGGACACCTGGTGTTAGGCAGGACACCTGGTGTTTGCCATGACCTTAAGACAAGCTACTACTCTCTCAGCCTCAGGGTGAGTATCTATAAAATGATGGCAGTATTGTCTACTTAGCCAGATGGTTGTGCCTGACATATATGAAGTGATTAACAAATCCTAGCTTTTGTTCTACATGGGCAATCACCTTTTCATAAGAAACATCTCTTTTTATGTACCGCAAAGGGATAAAAAGGCTACCACTTAAATTATGAGGTGATACTATTTTACTATATAGACTGTAAACATACCCTGGTTTTTGAAAAAGTATGTTTTAGAGACAAAGACATATGATATTAGTTAGAAGGGATATCATTCATTCATTTAGAAAATATTTCCTGAGGACTTACTGCAAATGTTCATGATAAAATTAGGTTCTGTTTTTTTTTTTTAGATTATACAATCATTTGTAGCATTATAATAAAATATTGAAATAAAAGCTAAATGTTTTAATAAAGTACTAAGTCTTAATCAACCATTCCTCTAATTCTTAATGTTTACTTATTTTCTCTTTTTATGGAAAAATGTCTGTTCTGGGTTTTGGTTTAGAAAGATAAAGGAACAGTCCCTGTGCTGAAGGGATTCATAGTCTAGGAGGAAGGCAAGAAAACAAATAATTACAATGTCATGGAAAGGGCTCACTGTTGGGAAAGAATAGAGGCAAGGGCAACTAATGTGTATGCCCCAATATAAGGTAATTAAAGAGATAAAGTGATCCCCCCTATTTTTCTCAAAAGTAGATAAAAAGCAAATACACAAAGAAACAAAATGATATTTTTGACCAACTTGAATTAAGACATCATTAGGGATGATGATGAACTAGTCAAAGAACTATTTTCAATATTTAATTTTTTGATCTGATTACAGAAATTTAAAATAAAGATTTATTTTGCAGTACTGATTTTTACACTACTCATATATTCCATGAAACAATTTTGTTCAACCCCTTCACAAGCACTTCATCATTCTTCGGGATGCTTTTTGGCTCACCTAAGTGTTTTCTTTGGAGCATGCCATCACCAATATGACTACATTGCTTGACATAGAGCAGTTTTTAATTTATGTATGAAATTGTCACTGGTAATTTTATAGAAGGCCTCAAGAATCTATTTAAATAAACATTGGGATTATTTTCCTTAATTTATTCTTTACATCCTTATTTGTAATCTCCACATCATAACCAACTTCCTCTGTAGCATTTCTAGGTGATTGTTAAAAGACTTATTTTCAATAACATCTTATATTCAGGTATGATAGCATACAGAATGAAGAAAAGGGAGGAGGAGATAAAAAGAAATGCAAGCTCAAAAATAAAGTATTTCTGGGAAAATATAAGATATTTTCCTCAGCAGGAGAGCAGAGTACAATATAGATATGAAATGGAACATAAAAAACAGAACTATGTTGGGTCAGATGAAGAAGAGTTAATGGATTTAGACATTATCCAGTAGGCAACAGGGAACTTTTCAAGGTTTTTAAACAACAGAGTGACAAGATCATATTTTTAGCTTCATAAAATAAGTAAATACCAGCCACCCACCCTCAAAAAAATAATGCAATGGGTATCATGAGAATTAGCCCAATGGAAAATAAATTTGCATATTCCTATCAACCACTTTTTTTCTGTATGCATTTTCCCCTTCTAGTGTACACATTTTATTTCATGCTACCTACACAGTGTGCTTATACACTCCCCTTCGTCCTCCTCTTTCAAAAACTTCTCTTGAGAAAAATAGTAAACTTGTGAGGGACATCTTATTTAATCCTACAGCAACCATGAGTTTGGTCTATTATCACTGTTTTGCAGATGAACTGCTCATTACACATGTTAAGTTTTACAGTTAGAATTTCAGAGGCAGGTCTATGGGAACACACATCCCTGTTCCTAAATATGACATAAAATTGTAGGTCTACAACTGTGCTGCATTTGATATGCTAAATCAAGGAATTTAAAACCCAAATGGGGAGGAAAGATTGGTAACAGAGGGAAGAATTCAAGGGTGAATGTCATTTAGTTGTAAGTTCATTCAGCAAATAAAGAGATCTTTGGGAAACTGAAGAATCATGAAAAAAAGTCCTTGAAACGTGGCTAGAACTTAATCAATGACAAGGTGATGGCAAGTTCAGTAGTAGGAAATTCATAGAGGTAGAATGTTCAAGATCATAAAGAGTGACTAAAACAGCATGAGCTTCCAGATGTAGGAAATAAGACTCAATAGAGATAAAGGGTTCATATATGAAAGACTCTGATGTCAGAAAGAGATTAGACCAGATGTGCTAGTCCTTGTAAGTTAGGAGAAGTTGTAGGTTTTGAAATGATGGAAAGATAAATTTAAGAAGACTCATCTGGAAGCCATACACATGATGGATTAAGTTTGTGACGAGGCAGAAGCAAGGGAAGCCAGCTAGCAGGCTGTTACAATAAACCAGGTGTAGAATGATGGAGGCCTAGACTTTATTATTATTATTATCATTATCATGTAAAACCCATGACAACTATCATTTCTATGATGCCTTTCAGAAAATAACAAAAACATGGCCTTGCCAACTTGGATATTACCTGTTTAACTGGATGGAGGCCATGGGCCAATGAGTCATTGGACTAATTTTGAACAATGCATCCAGACAGTATCACTTTGTATTCAGAGGCAGTATACCTGTGAGGTGATACCATAGACCAGTCATTCAACCTATAAAGCTAAAGCCTATGACCCAACTAGAAAATGGAAGTATATATTGAAAAATGGAGCAATTCACTATTATACATTAATGTCAGTGGGATCTACTAATTGAAAAAAGGTTCAGTTTATCAAAATGTACAGAAAACAAGTTTCTGTGGTCCCTCTCAAATTACAGGGAAAATCCCTCAATTTGCTGTCATGAACAATGCCTTTAATTTAGGAAAATGAGAGAAAAAATTTTAATGTCATTAAGAGCTCCAAAGGTTTTTGGATTCACATTCTTTTTCTGTTTGCTTCTTCAGAATGTTTCTGCCTGTGTGCCCTGTTTACTAATGTGGACAGTGTAATAAAGGCTTCCAGGATAAAGGTTCTGCTTCCTATTTGTATTCTACAGGGCAGAAAGAATCTACTTTAGTAGCCTATATGGATAAGCACCTGAATTTATCTAGATGCTTTTGGTATTTCAGAGAAACTAGTACTTCCCTCTGCATTATCCCCTCAGATCTTACAGGAGTAGGAAAACTTCAACAATTGACTAAAACACTTACTGAAGGGCAAGAATAGTTCTAGAAGTGATGCCAAGAATTTAGTGAGAGATGCCTCCCAAATCATCATCTCACCAGATATGGAGCTGTGTGTTCTGCTGATAGCCCAGTGGTCTTTGGGTGAGAAAGAAGTCTCAGCCACATGTGACCTCCGGGGATGGCAGTGGGGATGGCTGTGGGGATGGCTGGGGAGCAGTGGAGAACCTGAGGACTTCAGCCAGGGTGCTTGTCCCTGACAATCAGCGCTGTCCAGCAGAAACAGAACAGGAGCCACAAATGAGAGCCACACGTGTAATTTAAAATTTTCTTGTATCCACATTAAAAAAAGTCAAAAGAAATGGGCCAACTTAATTTTAAGAATAAATTGTAATTAACGTAATATATCCCAGAACATCTTCATTTCAACAAGCAATCAATAAAAAAAATTGATGTGTATTTTGCATTCTATTTTGTACAAAAGCTAGTGTCTATTTTTACATTTATAGCACATCTCAATTTGGATTAGCCATATTTCAAGTGCACAGTAACCACATGTAGCTAGTGGCTGCCTTGGTGTACCCTAACTTTGCATAAAACTGCTTACACTAGGAAAGGTATCCATACCCAGAAATAAGAATATAATATCCCCAAGATACGCTTATCAGAACTGAAGGAGAAAAAAGAGAGGAAGGTAAAGAAAACTCAATTTTACAGGCTTTTTAACCTAGTGTTTAAGTTTATTCTCCAGAGGACATTCTCTCCTTCTGTGAAATGGAGACAGAGAGCTTGTAAAAGAGGATACAATGGTAAGAACAAACACGGATCTGTGTTGAAGTGTTTACTGGCCTACAACAGGATGATGAAAACAAAGACAAAATAGTAAGATTTCCATAAAAGCAAGTTTATTTAATTTAGAACACCCCCTGTTATTTTTATTTCATGTTCTTCCTCCTTTTGTGTGTTAAAATGTCATTACTTCTATTAGATAATAGTAATAGTAAATGGTTAATGAATACATTTTTAATGTCTCCCCTTGGCAAAATAAACTGTCGACAAATGAATCTTGACTCTGAACTTTAAAAATGTTACTGACCATGAAAAAAAGTCTAGAGACAACTGTTAAAGGTGACAGAAGCCCATCTTGGGCTTCCGAAGCTTTCGTGTCTTGCTTCTGCCAACAAACAAACCCAATAGCCTGAATCCAATCACTTAGCCTTTCTGGTCTCCATATGTTTATCTGTCAAATGAAGGGTTTAGACCCAATTACCACTAAGGTGGATGGCACTGATGAAATTCTTTGCTTTTATGACTCACCTAAGTAGGATACTCACAGGGTGGGGGAGGTGGCTTGTTGCTACCGACACAGCACTGGTGTGCGTTTCCATCAGACACAAATTACGTGCCCTCTGCTTCATGAACCTCCTTGAAAGCCTATGAAAGGAAAAGTGTTACATAAATACATGATCATCAAAGGAAAGATTTGCTGCTAAAATGCAGCCTGTACGCACATGGTGATGTAGGCATGTAATACTTCTGAGTCACGCCCACGGTGCTGCCCCATCCCCTGACATGACTAACACTCTTTTCCCCAATCCTTATGTGAACCTACACTATGGTTTTGGCAGTGAAATGATTGATAGTTGGGTTTATCATTTTAATACCTCTATAAAATACCTGTTTAACCTGTTCTAATCTGTTGGTGAGTAGGAATCATAATAGTTTCCAATAAGTAAACTGAAATGCTTCTTTGGTTTACACCCCAGGGTTGGAAAGAAGAGGAATTGGGTTTGAGACATAATCCTATCCACTAGAATATACTGTATAAAAAGAGAACTGAAAACCACCCAGTGTAAATAGTGTTCCTATTGCATTCAGGCTTAATTATTTTAAATATTAAGTCCCTGTGGAAATTCACATGACTTTAAGCCTGAATTCTGCTACCTTACTAGCATTTTGTAGTACTAACAAATATCAGTCTCCCATGCCAAAGTTTTTCAAACTGATCTTTTGTTCTTGATTTTCTTGAAAATGTTCTAGTGCCCAAACAGAACTGGCTTTAGATTGCGTGTCTGCTGAACTTACTGCTTTGTAGTCTAATGTTTATGTATGGATATTATTTATGATTCCAGTTGCTTTCTTATCTGTCCTCAAGAATATCCTAGTCTTTGTCTTGGCAAAAAAAAAATGATTGTCCCCAAGAGTAATTAGGGACCATACCCCAAAACAAATTCTAAGTGCTGCCAACTTCTGTATAGAAAATATAAAACATATAAAAATGGAAAGGGAGATTTTTCAATAAAACTCTCTGACTCTAGCCTTCTTTCTCTAATATTTACTTATTGTAGAGCATACTTCCCAAAATAGACCTGTAGCTACAAAAGAATATATAAATTTGACTTGATTTTTATTTGCCTTACATATTGAGACCTTAAATTAGTAAGGTTCAAGAATTTTTAAATAGAAAGTTATGATTTCAGAAAGTGTAAAAATTCTTTATAGCAATTGAGAAATGTTACATCCTGGAAAACAGGCTAATCACATTATCTCTCTTCCCTTCTCACTGGGGAAATAAATGAGCCAGCCTGACCTCCCTTCTGAGTAAGTATTTTATTATTTGGAGGTGACATGTATGATTATTATCTGAGAAAAATAGCTAAATTCAAACCATTTAAAATAAAGTTGAAGAAAATGCATAGATTGATCAGTTCAGGTGGTATAATTTTTCTCTGCTACACTAAATTTTTGTTGATACATAGGATAGATTACATTTTATTCATATATGAATATATACTCTAGAAAATACATTTTTTCTGAAACTCCAATATAATACTCTTTCAGCAATAGCAAGGAAGTAAACCAGACTTTTTTCCTGAGGAGCTTCAAGTAATTTCTCTTAGGATAGAGGAACATTTAGAATAGAGCCGAATGTATATTTCTGACATGATTTTTTTTTTTTTTTAATCTGAACAGATGATTTCCTTCATTGGAACAGCTGAAGAGAAAGAAGTCATTTTTGCAATAATAAATCTCTTCTTTGTGAGTATTTGTCCACTAGTAATGAAAAAGCTAGATTATCTTAGCATTTGTTAAAAATGCTTCTTTCTCTTAAGCATATGAGTTATGTGATTATACATGGAATTAATATTACTGAAGTAGTCACTTTAAATCCTTTGTGGAAACGAGAATAAAAATAAAATATAACATTGTTTCCTTGGTTCTTCCAAAATTATATTGGTTATGTACTTAAGTACCGCGTTACATAATACATAGTGGGGATTACAACTACTCATCCAGTAAACCTTTACTGAGTAGCTTCTGTTCATGTTTCATTTTTCCTACAAATATTTTTGAGGACTAGAATATGTCAGTCATTGTGTTGGACACACAGAATGCACCAGAGAAAAAAAATTGCATGGCCCTGACTAGCCTGGAAAGAGTCACATCAATTAGATAAAGGCCCCCGTGATGAATGTTACAAAAGATAAGAGGAAGTGGTCATGAGGTCTTGTAAAAGGACTATCTGATCTGGAGGACAAAAACAAAAATTCCTATGAGGAAGTGACCTCTAGGTGAAGAAGTGAAGAATGAGTAAGAGTTAGCATTAGGCTAGAAGTGTGAAAGAGGAAAGAGGGAGCATTCAGGCAAGAAAACAATGAGTTGACGGTTTGAATTGGAGCATTCAAGGAGTGAGAGGAACCAAGTGGGAAGTGGCATCATTTGAGGTGTCCAAGAGCTAGTCAGGAGCCTGATGGTACAGGATCTTATGGGCTATGGTGGGGATTTTGTGGTTTATGCCAAGTACAAACAGGAAGCTGGGAAAGCCATGTTAAATGAGAGTTTCCCAGAAAATCAATCAGACGAAGTGTGGAGAACAATTTGAAGAAAGGCAAGAGTGGAACAGAAAGACTCTTACAAGGGTACTGCAGGACCTGGCTGTGGAGATTGAGAGATGGAACTAGATTCTAGATAATGAGAATGCAGAACTAGGAGGGCCTGCTATTAGCTTAGATATGGGGATAGAAATCAATTTCTAGATTGCTGGTTTGGGCCAACTGGGAAGTGGTGGTTCCTTGAGGAAAGTGGAGGAAGACAGATGCCAGGAAAGGCAGATAAGCTCACTGTGAGCATACAGCTTTTAAGGTGTCTGTGAGACACTCAATTGTTGATGACAAGGAGGCATTTGAAAACATGGTCTGGGGCTCAGAAAGGAGGTCTGAGATGGAGATGTAAATTTCAGATTTGCTTTTATGGAGGGTAATTGAAGCCATGTGAGTATAAGAGATCACCTAAGGAGAATGCGTGTAGAGTGGGAAGGAAAGAAATCACAGGACAGAGCTCTGAGAGACTCCACTATCTGGTCAAGCAGCAGAGGTGGAGCAAGGAAAAGAGCCTGAGAACGTGTGGTCAGAGTGGTAGAAGGAGAACCAAGAGAGGAGCCCAGAAAAAGAGTGTGGAGGAGAAAAGTCATCATAAGTCTTGAATTCTGCCACGAGGTCAATTAAGGTACGTGCTGCATATAAGAAATTGTGCTGGGTCCCCTGAGGTCTACAGAGATGACAAATGCATGGGTTTTACTTCCAATTGCCAATTAACCAGTGGGAGCCATGGGCATGTATTAAATTCCCAAATGGAGTAGAATACATAAGTGCTATATTAGGTGCAGGTGCTAAAATGATGAGAAATTGATGATATTAGCTACAAGATTTTTTTTTCATTTTAAGAATTTTTCATTTTAAGAATTCATTTTAAGAATTTTAGGCAAAAGTCTTGTTTGAATCCATTTTCAAAGTATTTAGTTTAACAATGACATTAAGAAAAATTCTACTCTTCCTTCTGTTTGTGTGGTGTGGCTGGCACAGA
The DNA here is from genome assembly GCF_015220235.1 of Choloepus didactylus. Classification (NCBI taxonomy): domain Eukaryota; kingdom Metazoa; phylum Chordata; class Mammalia; order Pilosa; family Megalonychidae; genus Choloepus; species Choloepus didactylus. The sequence continues at coordinate 71,859,484 of NC_051320.1, read as the reverse complement.
ACAGCTATGTATGACAAAGAAGAAAGGAATAATTTCCTGTTCAGGAATCCGAGAGTTTTTGACCCTGGCCCAACAACTCAGCTATGTAGTACCTTATTCAAGGAAGAGTTTCAGAATCTGTTTCTTCTGGAATTGGCTTTACCCCATCTCGGCCACTTCATAGAGATCAAGGAATTTGGCCTTAAAGTAGATTGGACCTTAAGGCAAAGGAAGATATTGTTTTCCTCTTCATGGTGACAAAATGGCCCATCTGTTACAATGCTCAGCAATAGCTGGGACAACTGTTATATACTTAGTAATTCAAAATCGGAGATAATTTGGACACATCAAAATTCAATTATTACTTCAATTGTAATTAATTTAAAAGTTTTTCCAAATATTTACATATTTTGCATTGTATACACCTTATTTCAATAAAATCTTACAGTTCAAATTTGAAACTTTCAAAAGAAATGAATCAGAAAGTTATTGTCCTTAAAATATTGTGTTACCAATTTCCTTTAAATAATGAACTTTCCATGAAGTTAATATTCATCTTCATTAACAAAATTTCTGGTGCTATGTTTGTTTTGTTTGTTTGTTTGTTTTTATTGGTGTTCTTTTAGGAAAACCTCTGTTATGTAAACGAGGTATTTTTGCTTATTAGTACTTTTAGTAACTTAGAAAAGAAGATGCTTTTTGCTTAAAAGTAATGATTACATTTCTTTAAAACTATTTAAACTTAGAATGTTTACTAATTAACTAGAATCCTCTTTTTTTTGATAAGCTGAGGAAGATTTACAGACTCACAATTGAAATGCCAAAATTAATTTAAATGCTTTAAGAGACTTTGTCATGGGTATAGTTTGATTTTATCTAATATAGGGTATAGTATGCAGAAGTTTTCTGATAGCCCTGCTGGAATTAAGGTGCTTTCCAGGTTCATAGCCTCCTTCATAAGCTTTTTAAGCACGTCATTAAAGAGCTATTGTTATACTCTGAAAAGGATGAAGTTTTGAAAGAAACAACATAACATGGTATTTGTTTTCTTGGGAAAAGTGAATTCCTTCACTTAAACCATATGAATGTCATACAAATTGGAAAAGTCTTTATATTTATAGACATATGAGTTGAACCAAGTTGTGGTTCTGTACATTTTGTTGAGCGTTTACATCTTAGCTGTTACTTAAGGATCTTTTGGCATGAACACGCCAGGAATTAAAATTTATTTTCTTCCTGATATATTCTAAGAGAATATCCTTTTTGTTTCCCCGGGAAATTTTTCATTGACATTTAAGAGTTTCTGTCATGAGAGTTTATCTTTATCGGCATGCTTAGTGCTTTTAAATTTAATCCCCAGCAATTTTGTCACCAGCAAATAGCCATATTCATAACAATTCACTTAAGGATTAATTCACCTGTCAGATTCAACACATATGGTTTCCTTTGGACTCGCCTGTTTTCTGATGCAATATGTAAGATCTGAAGGTCAATTATATTTTTTACAAAAATACAATTAGCTAAATACTATTTTCATTTTGGGTAAAAATGATGTAATCAGTGGTTTTTGAGGAAAATAAATCCATTCTACACCAAACTTGAAGATTATGGAATTTTGAACAAGAAGCAACATCACCTATTTTCTTCTCATGCTTTTAACCTCTAAAAATGACTGATGTTAACCCATGATTTGGTTCATATTTGACTCTTTAAATAAGGAATACTCAAATCGATCCTGTGTATTAATTTTACAGATTTCACTTTTCAGATGTCAGATTTGAGAATGCATCTTTTCCTTCACAAGTCCAAAAGAAGCATCTGCAATGTGAATTGATGTGTGCAGAAAATAGGCTTCAAAACTGAAATTTCCCTTCTACTCACAAACTTTTTAGAATTTTCTTAACTTAACAATACTCCTGTATTAATCTAATTCATTTCCAGCACTCTGGCATACGCTTCCTGCATTTCTTACCATTTCTTCTTACCTTTTCTTCTGAGTGTTACCATTGAGCATTCCTAGAGAAGCCCTTGGGTGGAATGGAAAAAATTCAGGTTAGATGATTTGGACTTGGGTTATGTCTCTGCCACTAACCAACTGAATGACCTTGAGTATCAATTAACCTTCCCTGTAATTGTCTCAGCTTCCTCATCTGCAAAACAGGGATAAAACCACCTGCCTTCAATGCCTTATTGTGAGTTTGTGAGGATCAAATTATAGGACATACGTAGACTATAAAGTACTGTACAAGGAAAAGGTATTTCTAGGATTATTAATATTATTTTTATTAGGTTGAGGAAGGTTGAAACCATGTGGCCTCTTTTTAGCTGCCTTTATCTTAGACCACAGAAAATAAGGCCATGAGAATTCTGGAGATTAAGGTATTAGGAACCTAGGCAGAAGGTCACAATTATCTGGATAATAACAGACGAGGAGGTTGGGAGAAACATGAAATATGTAAATATGAATGTGTGTTTATAGGTATAAGAAACTGATATGTAAACACACCCTTGACTGTGGCAACTGAAGTGATTTCAAATGCCTTGCTAGATATTGAGGATTTACATGAATGTAAAACATTTTACAGCTATCTCCTTTCATCCTCACAACAGTATTTATTGGTAGGTATTATTATCTCTATTTTACAGATAAGGAAACTAAGACTCTAAAGTGTAAAGTAACTTATCAAGGGTTACATACTTGGTGACTGGCAATGCTGGGATTAAAATGCTGGTTTTGATTCTGATCTAAAACTCTGCCCTACACTGAAATCCAGGGAGAATGGAAAAGAAGCTAGCAGAGAGAACCTGCACCCCTGACCCTTAGTACTGACCATGTAGTGTCAGTCCATCCTGTTCGTACATTTTTCCCAGGGGGAATTTGGTGAGAACCTATGCAATGCATTCATTCATTATTCATTCATTCAACAAATCTTGATTATGCCAAGCACTACGCTAGGCTAAATAAGCCAGAATTTTTGTCTTCAAAGAATGTAGATGTGGAAGCAGATGGATAAATGGGTAGTTCAACGCACTTTGGTAAATGCTACAGTTAACAGGAGCTAAGAAGAGATTCTGTGAGAGCAAATCAGAGAAGGCCCTGGCTGTCTTGGGGAGGGTCAGGGAAGCTATACTGGAGGAGAATTTTCCAGTATGAAATGGAAAAGCTGCGACAGGCTAGCAAAGGGAAAAGCAGTGGGGGCAAAGGAGACAAACATGGAGGCCAGAAGCATGTGGGTTATTGATAGGCCTGTGAGTAGTTTGGTACAGCTTCTGGGGAGGGTTATTCTAGTGCTAGTGAGAGAACCGAGTTCTAAAGAGATAATCAGCCCAGATCAGGGAGAGTAGCTCACCTTTTTTGGTGAAAACTACATACCACCAGTGAATGTAAATTTAGGCAAGTCTTTAAACAATATATTACAAATACTTCAAAATTTTCATATCCTTAGATTCATATATGGAAGTTCTGAGAAACTCCATCAAAGAAATAATTTGAAATATGGACATAGGCTTATGCACCAAGTTATTAATTAAAATTTATTTATAATATCAAAGTTTTATACAATCTAAGGATGCACAAATAGAAGGACAGTGGAACCAATTATGTTAATTCAATAGGAAAGGAACATATATATTTATATGTCCCATTCATATATATACATATATGTATATGTGTATATATATTAATTTATATGTGTATATATATGCATATATACATATATACTTACATAGATGCACATAGATACATATATAAGTATGTGTGCACACACATGTATATACATGTATTACCCAAATATTAACTAATTATATAATTTTTTGCATTATAGTGTGGTAATTTTCTAGTTGTTTCTTTATAATATTCTATATGCCTCTTATCAAAATTCAGAACAAAACTAAATAAATATTTAAAATATGGGATCTGCTTTTTAAAAGATATATTAATTTCAGAATGAAACAATAATGTGACTAAGTGGCGAATGATATAGATTTTAATTCTGCATTGGATGAATGGGGTGGGTATAGTCAGAGGCTCTTATTTTTTATTGTGTTTGGACGAAGCCAAAGGGCTGGAGTCAATATCCTCAAAATATTCCCCTGTGAAGAAGGCTGAGACATGAGTAACTTCATAATATTGTTCTCCTTGGTCCTTGCACCCCTCTATAAATTATCGTAGCCCTTGTTAAGGTCATGATGCTTAGTTGATGACTATCTGCAAAGTTGCTTGTACCTCTTCACACAAGTCTATGTGGAAAGGGTGATTTGCTGAAGGGATGACTAGGAATATTTTAAAGATCTGGATGCGGGGAGCATTTTCCTTTTGAGGCATGCCTACTGAAAGATAGCTTGGAAAATAAAATCAGCTGACTGGGATAAAGCCCAGAACACACACACACACACACACACACACACACACACACACACACACACATAGTTGATTATGGCCGCCCAACAAACACAAGACACACCCATGGTGACAGGATTAATCAAAGTATTTCAAGGTTCCACCACGTTGGCATGGGCAGTAGAAATAGATTCAGTGAATTCTTCTATCAGTCTAAGTATAACTCTTTATTTTTATTTATCTAAGGGGCAAATGTCATGATGTCAGATGTATGGCTAGGATCAGGATGGCCTGATTTGGAGTAACAATGGAGAATCCTGACAATGAAAACACACAGTTTAGGAGAGGCCCGCAGTGAATCTGTGCACGATATAGCTAGCACACAGGAAAAAAATAAATTGAGCTTTCTTTTTATTCCCCCTTTTGTGGGAGAGCACTAATTTGGAGGCAGCATTCGGGGAAGCCTATTCCTGGGAGCAAATATCTAAGGGGGATTCTCCCCGTCGTTTCTATTGAAAGCATTAGCATAATTCCTCAAGCACAGACTCTCTAAGATACCTTATTTATTAATATTTAAAGAGGTTATTTGGCATGAAGCATGGAGTATAATTCTTAAAAGGAGCTGACAGCAGAATATTTTGTTAACTAGGAAGACGTGTCTAAACTTTGCCAAAAGAAATATAAGAGTGCAACAAGCACTCTTGGTGGGGAGGGTTGTTTTCCTGTGTGTGTGTGCTTGTGTGTATGTGTGTGTGTGTGAGAGAGATTTGCGTTGTTGTTTCTCCTCAATTTTCTCTTACACACCCCGCCCCTGAGGCCTGGACCAATTTTTGAATGAAATACTGATGATAAAGTTAAGAAAGTCTTGCAATGGCCATGAAGACTTTTTCCCCCAACTGCTCCTGGGGTGATCTATTTTCCAGCTCAGAATTAATAGACCACCCTGCTGTCTGCCCCTCTAACTTGTTTATGTTTTCGTTCATTTTCTTCCATTTAACGAGGTGGTGAATAAATGTGCTTTACAAGGAAAAAGGGACTGTCAGGGCTAGAGACTGGAGTTCTCTGTTAATTCATACACAGGTAAGGTACAGTCAAAATGCAAATCTGTCTGTCAGTAATCAACAATTTGGCCTGGGGGAAAACCCAGTTAAGTGAAGGTAGTTAATGTTTCCTCCCTGCTGCTTCTCCCAGGGCCTCTTCAGAGGGGAAGTTTGAGTGCTAGTTACTGATTTGTCTCTTGCTCCAGACCACTGACAAACACATTTTAACTTGTTTCAAGCTTCACAAGTCCAAGGTTTTCAGCGTACAATGTAAATGTGAGTATAGAAATATCAAGTAAACGCAAATAATTATTCTAGTAATTGAAAATATTCTGACAGCACTGAGAGATATAAAAATTAAACTACAGCTTAAACTATAGTGTTCAGGGATTCATGCTGGAGTGATAAACCCGTTGAAACAAAAAGGCAATGAAACGATTACTATAAAAGTCGGGATGGGGTTACATCGGAAGGGAAGGTGTGGTTTGTCATTGAAATGGGACACGCAGAGGGGCTTCTGAGTTATGGTGAAGCTCAATTTCTTGATGTGGGTGGTGGATACAAAGTGGGTGTTTTCTTTATAATAATCCACTTAGCCTTTTACAAAAATAAATAAAATTCATTCTGGTTGTTGCCATTGGTGGGAGAAGGGACCAGAGGAGGCATGAGAAGTCCTTCTGGAATTCTGACATTGTTCGGTATTTTATCAGAATACGGAGTACATGAGTGTCTTCAGTTTGCGAAACTTCTAGATGGCCGCTTATGTGCACTAGTCTATATGTCCATTATATGTCAATGAAAGTGTCAAATTTCAAAACTAGAGTCCTCCAAAGATAGCTTTAAAACATTTATTGAGCAACGTTTTCTCCTAACTCTGTTTCTACATCCAATAACTCTCTTAGTGAATTAAAAAAAAAAAAAAAAATCTTTCCAATTTTTCTTTTCCCAGCTGGAAACAGTGGAAATGTCTAGCCAACTACCAGTAATACAAACTTTCTTAACAGGGGGATGGGGGATAGGAGTGGAAATAGGAATTAGAAGGTGGATTTATAGAAAAACAGTTTATCTAGGGAACACCATAAGACTTCCCAAGGCTACGACTTTCCTTAAATAGAAAACAACACTGAAAAACTCAAGGCAGTAGGTCAAAATAAATATATAGTAGCTTCTCAAACTTTGACCTTTATGTGTTAGGATAACCAAACAGCACTCAATGAAAGTGTTTTGATTTGTTTTTCAGTTTGCTGATGGAATTTTTCTTTCTACTGAACTGTAAGGTCTTGTTAGGATTGAGGACAAAAGAGATTATTTTGGTGGCAGAATTATTATTTTTTTTAATCCATAGAGGATGCTCCACACTGAATGTCAGAGTCCATTTGGGATGTAATCTAATCTTTTTAATAGCTGATAAACAGAAATGAATAGCTTCTTGTATGCAACAGAGGTGGAGCAGGTTTGAACAGCTGGCACTCTGCTTTTCCTACATGTCTATACAAAGATGAACAGCTCCTCTGAAATACGGAATTGCTGCAGAATCCAGCAAGCAGATTAGAAACCATGTTCCGACTTTTTTCTTTTTTGGAAAAATGTTTCGTAAAAACACAGGTACCATTTTAAAAATCTGAGTTGAAAAATAAGAAAAGACAGCATTAGAATGCTCTCCTAATACTAAAGGTGAAGTGAGTGGATGCAGACGGTCGGGATGATAACAATAAAGGGTGGGGAAGACTTTCCTTGGTGTCACAAAAATTATGTGGACAGCTTGCCTATAATCATCACCTAAACCAACAAAAACTCAGGGCAAGGATTTCTGAGTGACAAGAAGAAGGTGCTCTTTTTCTGAACCAGGATTACCACGTAGTTCTTCAAGAAAAGCCCGGGTAAAGGTAAAGGAAATACAGTTTAGTGTAGCATCCCTTAATTATTTACAGATGTTTATGAAACTCCTAGTTGTCTCATCTGTTGGGCAGTGGGAAAAACACAAATGGAAAAGCAAGGATTGTATCCCTCTGTCTGCTATCAATTAAATCATCAAAACAAAATTATCATTCAAATTACAATGTATCATTTCACTTTTAGAATGTATGGGGGAAAACCATCTATGAAACAGAAATCTGTAAACCATCAAAGCAACAAAGCAACATTAAAGTTCAATGAGCAGTTTGTTCATGCATGTTTTAATCTAGTTAAAAAATGGAAACCATGTTCACGTGGTCAAAATAACACTTGCATCAAAGAAGTCTTTGAGGTTCAATCCAGGGAGACAGGCAAACGATTTTCATGAAACCCCAAAATATTTTCAAGAGGGGAAAGGGCTCCCTAGAGATCTGAATACGGTGGCATTAGTGGAATTTTAATGTGGGAAAGTATCTAGCAATAAGGCAAGCTTGTTAGAGAGAGAAAATATCAAATGTTCAACTTCTAAATGTGTTCTCGTCAATGACTATGTAATTGAGAACTTTTTTTTATTTTATAATAATACTTGGATTCTATTGTTTCCTATCATGCATATGCTAAGCTTGCTTTGTATTAAATTCTATGTTATTGTGTCTTGCCATGTTAAAGTAATTATCTGTCTCTACAAGAGAGATTTATTACATTCATGAATCTGACCATACACACATCTTAAATAAATTAATGAACTGACAAACAAAGAGTGCCCCATCATTCTAAGTAGCTGACAACATTTAAAACGCAGTCACATTGCAGTTGCGAAAGTTTTAAAGAGATGGGCACTTTTGGAAGAGTAAAGGGAGTTATTTTGTGAATAGTCATTTCAGCAAGAATCCTAAATGGATTTAAAAGTAAATCAAAGATTGATGCTACTACTGCAGTTTTCTGGAACACCATTTTGTTAGAATACCTTGAATTGTTTTCTACCAAAAGACCATGTCATTCTGGTGTTTCTCAGGAAACGGTTCTCTGGATTTACTTAGTAACTTTATCCAAAACACACTGACCAGTTTGATTTAGTAATTTGAAGCTAGGTATGTGGATTTTATTAGAGATGGAAAAAGATTATTAATTTATGGGAGCTTGTAAAATATTGGCATAGAAAACAAACAGCAGATAACCTTTGAGCAAAAGTGGTTTTTCCCATAAAAGCTAAAAAAATGATTATATTTCCTTGAAAAGGACTCCATTGTCATAATTCTTAATTTGAAATTTAAATGGTAACCAATATTTAAGATTGCTAAATTATCTCTCACTCCCTAAAAGAATGGCAATCGAGTCCATTTCCCTTTGTTCATCTGTATTGTTCTTTTGAATTTCAAAAATTAATTGCAAGAGGAAAATAAAACTGAGAATTCTTGAGTGAGGAATTAATTTGACCTGATAAAAATGTTATCATGATTGAAGTATTGGTAGATTGAGGCCGAATTTTCTGTGATCCAAATAACTGCTATGCTACTTTTCCTTCACATAGCTAGCAGGGAACATTATTTTCTTATTAAGTATTAGGTCAATAAAATAGATACATTAAACATCCAGCAGATGAAAGGATCAGTGATGTCACATTTTTGTGTTTAAACATCAATGTAGAAAGCAGCAAAACAGTGTTTACTTCTGAACCTAATGAATCACAAGTTTTAAAAAATTATTGAAACAAATGTGCACTGCTAGATTTTATATCTGAGCCTTTCCCAAGCATTTGTTTTTGCAGTTTCACAATTATTGTTTTCCTACAGAACAAGGCTCTTAGGAGCAAATTTGAAAGTTTGATTGAAAGAATACTTCTAAAGAAAATGTCACTAGAAACAATCATTCCTCTAGCACTCTTAGGCCATCAATGTTCTGTGAATCCCCGAGGATGTTAGAATGTTTTTATTCACCTAATTATTTTTGTGGGTTTTAAAAATACATTTAAAAATAGTTAAACATAACTATTTGCTTTGTCAGACCCACATTACAGAGGCTAACCTTACAGTAAACAAAATGTTAAATTCCCACAGTGAAGTACACATATTACTTTTCTCTAAGCCACTTTGCACAATTTTCACTTCTTTGCTCCAATAGATTGCCAGAACTTTCCTAATTTGCTACAAGTGGATTCAAGCTGTATGCTCATTTTGCTTCCTCAAACTTCAAACCTAAATACTTAAACACTGAATTGAAAAAGAAAACAAAATTTCTTACATTTAATTTAAAAGTATATGACAATTTGCCTATTTATGTAGAAAATATTCAGTATTAGTTTATACCTGTTACATTGCCTTATACATCTGTGATACTGGATCTACAAGAAGAAATCTGTAACACTTTCAATGCATTAAAACATAAGTAAATATTTCTTGCAATTATCCTACATTACAGTGGTTAATACCTGCACCTTGTATATGTGTGTATATTTTATCATTATTGTAGTGTCATCATCACTACCATCATCATCATAGCTAGAATTTTCCAAGCACTTATATGCAATGCCCTGTGCTAACTATTGAATATGTGTTATTTCATTTCTCTATTTAGCCCTTACTTCCAGAAGCATGTTATAAGATCAGCCCCTGATCAGCAATTTCTTAATGTAAAGATGTCTGTTCCTGGTGAAAAAAAAACCAAAACATCGTCACATAACAGCACGCACAGCATGTTTAATGTTGCTATTTGAAGCAATAGAGAACTTCTTTTAATAATTTTGTTTGCCTGTTCTTTCAAATGCTCAGCAGAAAAAGAAATACTGAGTGAAGGAGGGTGGGTGACAGCATTTGAAGAAGTGGAAGGTTGCATCTATTTAGAGTGGAGAAAATAGGAATATTTCCAAATATTGTTATCTATTTTCACATTATAGTTTTCTCTTTATGTATGGAAGAATGTGATTTTTTTTGTGAATGTTATTTTAAGTGAATATTCAATAATTTCATTCTTCCCAATAATTTAAACATACACGAAACTGAGTATTCTATTCTAGAATTGTCAAAGAATGTGCCCCCATAAATAAATGTCATCTATTTAGGAAGGAAATACTCCAATGTCAGCAATATTTTCTTTAAATAGATTTTGCATGCATTTCAATTTTGATTCTATTGGCTAACTTTAGGAGGATACAGCATCTGACAAACATTCAACTTCATTTTATCTTTCATGCCATTTGATACTATGCCATAGTTCTTGGAATTCTTTTTTGCTCTGTATGTTCTTCCACAGATGAGATAATTTTGATTGAATTGGGCTTAGTTTTAACCCTTGTGCAAAAGTAAAAAAAAAAAGAAAATAAAAAAAAATAAAAGAGCTTTTTTATAACTCCCACCCCTCATTGTGACACATTTTAGAATTCTGCTAAGAGTATCACCAATTTTGTTAAAATAAGTGAAAACAAAACAAAACAAAACAAGTGCATTAAGGTAGAGGGAATCATTGACTATCAGAGTTATTTAGTAGGGGACATTTGTCCATATACCAAGTTATTTATCTTTAAGTTTTCTCATGGAGAGAAAACTTTGAAACCAACTGAATTTGCTTACATGCAAACAGCTTTGAGAATAAAATAGTTACCAAAAAAAAAGGGTAATTCAGTCTGCTTGTAAAGAAGCAAGTGCAGCATAGTTTTTTCCTTCTTCTAATCTTTCCACAGGTCATCAATCATGAATTTTCCCTGGTATGTTGCCGAAGCAGAGATTGAAATATGCAGCTGTGATCTCCCAATAGGAGGGTTTCCATACCTGCACATTTTAATAAGTCATCTAAACACAGCCAGAAGGAAACCCAAACTTTGCTTTTTTACCTCATCTGTGATTGTAGCTGACATCAGACTGTTTCAACTGAATGTTACGCATTTCAAATAAGATGTCTGCATATTAAAAATGAGGCAACATGGTTTGAAATTAATACCAGTCTTGTAAAAGCAATCATGTATATGCTGGCAGTTGCTATATGTTGTCTTTTTGATCCAGCTTCTTCTTTTTTTACATCTCAGTCCCATTTTATTAACTCTGTGGCTTTTACCAGCATACTTCACATGTGTTCTATGTCTTCTTCTCTTTTCATAGTATTTTGTATTTATAATTATAAATGAGTTCATACAAATAGTGTCTCTGACAGGTAATGTCATATATTTTTCCATATTTTCTGATGATAAAATATTGGATGTTTAAATAAGATGCATGAGCAAATGTGCAACAAAGGGAGAGAAGACTTAAAAGCAACCAGTTTCTAATTAATTTCTTGAAATCATTGTCTGCCACTGTTTCTGAAAGTGGTCCAATGCTTCAAACTGATTCTGTAGTTTTCCACTGAAAATATGATGACATATTCATATTTTGCCTTCAAGAGGCTGATGCACTTTTAAAAATGGAAAGTGGAAAATTTGAATATGTTTAACTCGGCAAACAATTACAGAGTATCTATCATATTCAAGCACCTTCTAGGCACGGTGGATCATGAAGGTGACAAAGACATGCTTCTTTGCCTTAAAGAACTTATGCTGTTAAAACAGAAGATAAAAAACATGGAAAGAAATATCAAGGAACATGTAGTGAATACCATAACAAAGAGTGAAGATGCTGAAGATCAGAGAAAGCTTCCTGGAGGAAGGGGCATCCAGGATGAATCTTGTATTTCTTGCATGAAAATCTGTAAGATGTTGTGGGATGAGTCTAGAGAATTTGACAGAGGCTAGGTCTTTAGAGAACCTAGTAAGCCATTTGAAGAAGCATGGATTTTCACCAGTGCTTGAGAGAGAAACACAGTAAGCAGAGGACACGGTCAAATTTCCAGCTAATTCTAGAGTCAATGTAAAGGAAACCTGCCAGAAGGGGCAACAAGATGAGAGATGACATGATTCCAAAGTTTGGTCTGCGGACAGCAGTATGGGCACAACCTGGGAGAAACTGTGTTTAGTAAGATCCCCTGATTATTCATGTGCCTATTAGTCCGGAAACACTCATGTAGACTCAGTGGGACTTAAGCAATGGGTTAGATTTTGAGAGTGATTGAGAAAGAGGCTCCTAGGATAACTCCCAGACTTCTGGCTTTGGGAAATGATGATGCCTTTTACTGAGATGCTGGGACCAGTGATTTAGACTGGAGAAGTCATTGGCAGGTACTAATATGAATGGAAGCTTCTATTTTAAACTGAGGGAGGTTGCCCCACAGATGCTTGAGATAACAGAGGTAGGAAAGTGAAGGGCAGGATGGCATTCATTCTGCAGCACCTCCCACCTCCACCCTGCCACACACATACAATACACGACTCCTCTGCAGAGCGGAGTGCAGGCAAAAACAGAAGATCCCTTTCAGTGCTTTGTGGGACCCCAGTGACAAAGGTCTACACAGTGAGGGAAATGATCATATCATCTCTGCAACACAATGGTAGCATCTGACAGGATCAGTCACCAAACCTGGGGAGCTGCAAGGAAGCAAAGTTCTCAAGAAGTTTACCACCATTGATGCCAGAGGCAAGATGGCATTTTCATGTGGCTTATATCCAGCACACTCCTACACAGAGGCTAACACTGAGGAGTAGGTGTGGAGTTACTCTTGATCACGTGTGGGGATTCCCAGATGTGGGAGGCCTAAAAGGGTACGACACATTGCCAGGGTCTTGTGGATTTTCCGTTAGAGGAACACATACTAATGAACCATATGCATCAGTGTAAATGATCTAATTCATATTCTGAGACTAGAGGAACTTGAGTTCAAATACATTACAAAACAAATGCAGAGTAAGATGCAGATGATGAGGAAGAAGAGAGGGGAGATGATGACTTTCATTTTTGGATAAGCAAAATGTAAGATAACTCTTGGATATTCTAGGGGAATGTGTTTGGATTTACACATCTGTAGATCTGTGGGAAAGTCAGGTAGAGATAAAGATGGGAGAGCCATCAGTCTATTTTTGGTTATTAAAACCATGGTGGGGGATATGATACCTGGTTGGGGGTGGTGGTGGAGATATGATGACTTAGAATGGAAAGCAGATAGAATTCCTGAGAACAACAGCGACTGAGGGAAAGAAACTAAGAAACAGCAGTCAAAGACACCTGAGGACATCCAGGAGGTGGGGGAACAGAGGAAAGAGAGTGTTTCAGGAGAGTGTGCTCAACAAATTCCAGTGCAGCAGGGTTCTAGGAAGATTTATATCCACTGGATTTGGCAATCATTTTAGTTCGAAAGCTGGAATATTAATTTCTTAAGGAGACTCAAACTCACAGACTTCTGCTAGCTAGCTCATATTACTTTTATAAGTGAAATAGAAATTATTACTGAGTCTGAGTCAAAAATGCAATCCATATTGGTTTTATCCGGTATTTACTTTTCTCTCTGGCATTGAAAATTGTATCACATTTCAGTGAGATCCCCTAAGATGAGCACCTGAAGACTCCAGGTGCAGTGCAGCACAGTAGCCCTGTGATCGTGTAGGGGGAAGCCTCACTGTAAGGGTTAGTTTCCTGGCAGATTAGCCGGCAGTGTGGGATCAGTTGTACTGCGACAATGAATATGGGCTTTGGAGTCAGTCTTTCCCAGGTCAAAATCCATCACTGTCAGCTACTAGCTCTGCTATTTTTCTTTTCTCGGTCTCACTTTACTCATCTGTAAAATGGAACTAATAATGCCTATGGAATTGTTGAATGGTTTAAAAGAGGTACTATAAATACAGAGCTCCTACTGCAGTGGAGATTCAACAATCCACCCCTCCCATCCCTGTGGAATCAAACTTACTTGCAACTAATTACAGAAAGCTAAGTATAATTTAGAAAATCACTTATTTCACCTTGAAATTATTTTAAAAATTATATTTAAAATTTTAAATTTAACATTAAAATTGTATTTAGAAATTTTGACTTCCTAATTACTTCAGTGAGCAATTGTCATTTATCTGATATATGTGTAGCACACCCATTGTAGGCCAGGTTTTTCAGTAGGAAAGACAAAGGGATTTTGTTGTTTTAATTCATTGCTATAGAGTAGCACAGAGTAAGAACAATCAAATATTTAAATTTACCTGAGTTTTGAATTCCAGCTGTAAAACCAATTTACTGTAGATCTCAGTTTTCTTATCTATGTATTAGTATCTGGAGTCCTTTTGCACTCTAAAACTCTGTAATTTTACAAGAATGGACAGAAAAAAGAGACAGAACACTGGGTGTATGAATCAGAATAGGAGGAACTAAATTATCCACACAGTAAATACAATTTTTGTTAGGTTGGTGCAACTAGGCTGCCATTAGTAGCCCATGTAATGATAGATTTTTCCTGAAAAATTGACTCTCTGAACTTAAAACAAATATTTTTGTGCACCTACTATGTGCTGAGCACCAAGGACATCATGCTGAAAAAAGGAGACCCAAGCTTTGCCCTCATGGGCCATCTAGTTCATCTTCTCTTTCATTCACTTTGTGCCTAATGGTATTTAAATGTGAGATGGCTGCCAAGGATACAGCCTACAGTTTGTAACCATGATACAGAATGAATCAAAGTAATCTATACTAGAACTAGTCCTATTTCAATGAGCTGTCATCAAAAAACAGGGTTTGTAAAGGAGAATTGACACTAGAATAATTTCTTCCTGACAGTTGTCAGAGATAAACGAGATTGAAGTCTACCATTGTAGCATCAGCAACTGGACCAACTAAGGAGAAAGTATGCAGGCAAGCAGAAAAGTAAAAAAAAGAAGTAAATAAAACCACCACAGAGAGGTAGAATCTCAAGGGTGGTGAAAGAGCAACGATGACATAAGTCATGTTGACAGCCAACTTGGACTGTGCTTGCTCCAGAAGAAAGTCTCCATAAGCAACAGCTTTAAATCCCATGGGCTGCTGGAGAATATTTAGTTGTATTTCCTGGTGTCTGATGATAACTTCTTACACACATCCCAGGAAGATATTCATCACTGAGCGTATACGCCTTTCCATAATTTATTAGTCTTCCTTTTATTTTATAGAAGATACTTCATTATATGTTTAGAAATATCATCTCAAAACAGTTCCTTCTGGTTATGCTACCATATATTAAATTTTGGCACACTATTATGATTTTTAAAAGTGTTCTTTAAAACTTTTAATTTGGAAATGCAATTCTAGTATACTATTTCCAAATATTTTCCATTTTAGAGTAATCATTACTGGATAACTATCATTTAATTTGTATGGAGTTTTTCACTTAAAAACGGTAACAGAAATTCTTTGGCATGAGAAAACAGTATTAATAATACTAGTATCGTTTTTGATGTACTAACATGTTGCATACATTTTAAATTTATCTTTAATAAGTTCAAGTTTTAAAACTATTTTGTCTGAATAAATGTACTGTTTTGGCAGATGTTTCCATATATAAATAAAGCCAATTCTCTGAAACATTAGCACTTTTATATAGCACAACCCAAAATGTTTTTATATTTGTGGTTACAAAGTGATGCGGTATAAAGTGCCTATTTGTATGCATAGCTGCTAATTAATGTTTCCCTTAGACTGAGAGTAATATATAAATGTGTACATATTGACATGTATTTAGTATAGGCAAACCTGTGTAAATAAATCTACTTAGCCATATGTTAAGCAATCAATACATATCGTCTCCTAAATACTGTAAAGGAAAATCCAAAATGTCCTGTAACCTGTTTAAAATATATTTAAAGGACCTTAAAACACTGGTTCTTCTTTATTCTGGGATCATTAAACTGGAGGGCCAGAATTCCATTTTTTGCAGGACCGTGTTTCCATATTCCCTCACAGAACTTCCAATAAACCATTATGAAATCTGCCAAAAAGATTAGGAACACAATTTTTCCTATCTTGCAAAAAATGCATTTATAAATACTGATACCAATATTACTTGAAACATCCTTGCAAGAGACTTCTAAACATACAAAGATAGTTTAAATCACAAAATGAGCATATTTGCTAAAAAGTTTGAAAACTTAACTTGATTTTGAATCAAGTTTTATTCCTTAATTTGAGGACAAATCTGTCTCTTGATTTTATACCAACAAATTCAACATTAGAAGTGAAGGAAAAAAAAAAAGCTTAACAGTTCTCACTTCACTTCATGTTTAAGAAATAATGTGGCACTTAGGTTTCATCATGAGTTTGTCCCATGTGCTAGCTCTTCCAGTGATTTCAATTTGAGAACTCCCAACAACTGTAGCACAAAGGATGCCTATATTCGCAAACTAATATTATTAAGACTTTTAATTATTAATTTTTAAAGATTTAAGGAGAAAAATGAGATTTTGTTGTTGTTAATATTACCATTTGGTATTAGAATATTAACAAGGAAGAGTTATATTCACTGCTTAGGAAAGATGTAATGCTAACAGACAACAGAAAATAGGCAGAACTAGTCAACTTTTTATCACAACTTTTCTATCAAAGAGCATGATCTTTTCAAACTGGAAAGGTTAGAGCAAACATCCTTAGAGAGAACTGAATTCCAGAATATACGAGGAGATAGAAGAAAGTACCTAGCTCTTCAAATGAGTTCAAGTTTTCTTATGAATAACATCCCATGGTGCTGAAAGAACTTGCAGATGTGATGATGAAACCATTGTCAGTAATCTTTAAGAAATCATGAACAACATGAGAGGTGCCAAAAGACTGGAGATGTGAAAATGTCCCAATTCTCTAAAAAGGGAAAATGTAAATTGCATCAACTACATGCCAGAAAACTTGTTGTCAACCCCCAGTCAAATTCAAGATCATACTAGTAAGTAGATGACTTATAAGTAAATAGGAAAAAAAATGCAATATTATGAGAAATATTCATGAGTAATCTAAAAACAAATGTTGCTAAACTAACATCATTTCTGATTGTCATTACAAATCACCATCGGCTAAACTGATTAGGAAAAACCATCATGACACAAAAGGGTACAGTATTTTAATTGATAAATTTATTTACTAGTTTAGGATGTGCTAAAACTTGTTTATCAAGAGCCTTATGACAAGGACTTTTAATTCTTAATTGTCAACATGCTCAATATAGCTAATTGTGTGAAAAGTATCCTAAAATTGTAGCAACATTGCTATATCTTTTAATTTCAAATGACAGAAAACAGTACTAGCGTTGCACCTACAAATGACTGGAACTCTTTTGGGCATTTCTTGTTTCAAATTTTTGGACACCCACATTTGGAAGACATTGTCAAACTAGAGTGTGCCCAGAGAAGGTTGACCATTTTGCCAATCACAGTTGCAAATATTGAGAGACTTAGAACAAAACAGACTGAAAGAGTCATCTTCAAGGATATAAGGAAAATTACATTGTAGGGAATCGATTGTTTTAAGCTGGTCCAGAGTCCAAAGCCAGAAACAATTGGTGGATGTAGCTGGAAGCCAAGGAAAAGGTTTCTTTCAACTGGAAATACTGAAAAATAAATCTTATGAAGCAATCATTTTTTGTCACTGGGAGCTTCAATCAGAGACTGAATAAACAAAGGGATTTCTACATTGTTTGGGTAGTTGGCCAAGTTCTTAGGCTCCTTTCAATTCTATGATTATTTGAGTATAAATATTTCCAACTACCACTTAGTATTCTTCAGATATGAAAGAAGGAAAGAGGGAAGGAAGGAAGGAAGGAGAGAAGGAAGGAAGGAAGGGAGGGAGGGAGGGAGGAAGGAAGGAAGGAAGGAAGGAAAATAGGAAGGGAGGGAGGAAGGAAGTAAGAAGAAAGAAAGATCTTGAATAGACCCTATTGTATCAAACACAGTAGTTTGCCATGAAGAAATACATTCAGATGTCATCTTTCACTATGCCCCAGATAAAGCTTTATTTCAGCTTTCTTCTTTGGGATAGATGCAGCATTTACGTAATCTTTTTTTCTTCTTTTTTAATGCAGTTTTATGGAGATATATTCACAAACCATACAATACATCCGAAGTGTACAAAGAGTGGCTTTCAGTATAATCACATAGTTGTGTTTTCATCACGACAATCAATTTTAGAACATTCTCATTACTCCAAAAAGAAAAAGCCCATAACCCTGATACCCCCCTATTATTGACGCTTAGCATTGGTGTGGTACCTTTGTTACAACTGATGAAAGAATATTAAAATGGTACTGTTAAGCTTAGTCCATAGTTTGCATTAGTTGTATTTTCTTCTGTATACTACCCTACTACTAACCCCTTATAATAGTGATGTACATTTGTTCTAGTTCATGAAGGAACATTCTTATATTTGTACTATTAACCACAGTCATCGTCCACAACAGGGTTCACTGTGTTTTACAGTCCCACACCCATAAGCTCTTGAAACTGTCATCCGGGGTTCCCTTCCAGGAAAGGGTCCCTCCCCTTTGAGAAACTGCTGGGGGTAGAATCAAAATGGTGCAGGACAGTGACAGTAATGATGAAGAAAAGAGAAGGCAAGACAAAAGTGGGGGAAGGAAACAGAACCAGGAAGTCTCAGAAAGCAAATCACCATATTTTTAATGATAAATGAATAGTTATGCAATCTTAACGAAGAATATATATTTTTCCATGTTATATGATTTGCTGTGGTTATAAAAGAAACATGTTTAAATTGTACACTTACACAAGAAAAGCATCATTTTCTCTTTCCCAATTTAGTTATAAACATGGATGGCAGGGGTAGAAATAAGCTAAGCAATTGGTAGATGATTCTCAGAGCCTTTTGTGCTAAAGTAAAGCAAAGTCTTTTGTGAGAAAGTAAAGACTCCCAACCAAAGAAGACCAACTATGTCCACTACTTCCCGACAAGAGAATAATTTGATAATGTGAAAAATTTAGCCATGTATACTCTCAGTTTCCATGTGCTACTCAAATTTATTCTGTGTAATAAGATATGGCTTCACAGGTGGGCACACCTATAAAATTTTTGAGCTCCAAATTGGGGACATTTAAATGTCTGCTAAAGACGAAACCTTTGAGATATGTATTAAAATCAATCAGCCATGTGCAAGAAAAGAAACAGTGCCTAAAAAAAGAACACTCTCTTGAAAAATGCTGATAATTCAGTGCATATTTTTTAAGGAAAAGTGAATTTTAAGATATGGAGAAAAATTAATTTACCATTTAGAAAGGCATGAAAGCTTTCCTTCACAATTAAAAAGAAAGCCATTCTATTGTGTTACGGATCTTTCTCAGTGCACCATAAGTATTTAATAAACTTGACTATGGATTGATAGCATCAAAGAATACTTTTTGAACATATGCAAAATATAAGAGATCTAGCTAACATGACTTTACATATTCATTACATAAATTTCAATGCTTGTTAGAATGTGGAGAGGTAATTTAATAACCATAAAGGAGTGGTCATGGTAGAATTGCACTATAGGCAAAAGTCACTCCGTGTAGTTGAATTAAAAAAAAAAAAATGTGGTTCAGCAAACCTCCTTTATACTACTTCTCATTATAACAAGGATTCAGATTTGTCAAATGGCAAATCATGACTCCTTTACCCCCCACACAACAGACCTATAAGAACTATGTACAATTTAAAACTTGATATACCACATTAGCCTTTATTTTGGGTATTACTTGTGAATCTCACACGCAACATTGTAAAGATTTCATATTTCAAAAATGAGAAGTTATTGCAGATATAATTCTAGAATTAAAATAATCAAACAGATATGCACAGAAAAAAATCTCAAGGTCTAAAGACTTAGGAAATAGCATTCTACCATGAGAACAAATTAGTTATAGAGAAACATAGTATTGCTCAAAAGAATTTTGAGTGAGATAAAACATAAAGTAATACATTTATATTTCATCAAAGTATTAGTTCTCCCCCATTGACAACACACACACACACACACACACACACACACACACTTGCTGAATTTAACTACCAAGCAAAAAATATATGGTAGAAAAAGAAGCCAATATAAAAAAAAAAAATTAATGCTGAGGCAGTATATTTTGTTATACAAAGGTATTTAAAGGGGCTTATCAGTATGTTTTCCTTTAGCTTCTTCAAGATCAGAGAAGGGCATCTATATTCATAGAATTTGCGGATGGATGCTGACATGTCAAATTGACAACACTAAGAAACATATTAAAAGTGTGAGCAAACCTAAAGAACTGGAAATGTTTACAGAAATAATGATACAAATTAAACAAGTATAAAGCAAGATACCTGTGGAAAAATAATTGAAAACGTGCTGTTCTGTGGTGAACCTGAGAGATGCTTAAGGATTTTCATAGATCATTGGTTCCCTCCTTGGGTCGTGACCCAGATTAAGATTGCAGAGGGTCTACAGAAGGGTCAGGAAAGATCCTGGGGGGGGAATGCATTCTGACCTCCTGGAGAAACACAGAATAGCACAAGGGAAGGAGGTGTGTTTTGTTTTGTTTTATTTTTCCCCCTGGTAAAAAGGGAATCATAGAGAGGAAAACAGGAGCTAAGCTACTTTCTCTGGGCCACAGCAGCAGGGCTGAGGACCAGTATTTACACATCAATAGGAAGTAAATACCTTCTTCTATGGGAAATGACTGTCCTGTGCAATCCTCACTGCCTACCTAGGATTCAGGGGAGCCAGTGGCCCAAGAAATGTTTTATTATTGCAATAATCCAGATTATATATTAATTTTGATAAAGTAGATGGGTATAACTCTTTTAGTTAATTCTTTAGTCTTTGGTCAGCAAATCCATAATAATGTCCAATTCATAGATTCCTTGAGAGTAAATTGAGAAACGGGAGAGTAGATTATAGAAATTGATGGTAAATAATTCGTCCATGATGAAAAGTACTGAAGTCCAAAAAGGAAGCAATGTTTTTTGTTGTTGTTTTGTTTTGTTTTCTGGGATCCAAATGAGGAAATTTGGGGCAATTTCGATTTTTCTGAATGCAAGCCAAGAATAATCAAGTGTGTGTTAAAAGAGAAAATTCTGTAATTTAAGTTACAAAAGAGGAGTCTGCTAACAGATTAGTATGGCAGGCAGTTCAGGTGAATGGTAAGAATAACAGTGTAAATAAAATAATAAATTTAGCTTGCATTTAGAGAGAACTATTTCTTAAAAGATGAGTATCCGAAAAATTGCATAGGGTTTTGTTTTTTCTTAAGTGACAGATAAAATATTCATTTCTTCTTAAGATGGTACTCCACTTTCTAAAAAGAACTACATTACTAATTGGTATTTCTCTAATGGTTAAGATTTCTATTTGATTTATACTAAAGAAAAAGGTAATTTCAATTTGATAATTGTCAGCTCTCAAGTTTCATTCTGTGTGCACACTGCCAGCTTGCAGACCCTTTCAGAGGTTTGCACCTTGTAATCAGGGTGGCACTGTTCAACACCCTTTTCCTTGAACAAGAAAAACACTCCATACCTTTTCAGCTTGTCACATTTTCAGTGCGTTACAGGATTTAAACAAGCTTTGAAGATTAAAAAGACCGTACACAGTGCTTAAGTGTTACCATTATTATTATGATGATGATGATATGGTCTGCAAGGTGTTCAAGGACATATTGGGATGAATGTATTATGAGTCACAAAGTTCCAACTGAAGACAGCTGTTTGATTGCTACTTGAGACAGTAGAGTTGAACAAGCCTGAATATGGATGATCTCATTTGGCTTTATAAAACTAAACAGAGCACAGGCAGTTAGTTGGATAATATATCTCCAAGGGAAAGAAGAGTTAGTAGAATTCGTCTCTCGGTTGTGGTATGTATCGTGCGCTTGCTTACAAACTCCAGATAGGATTTCTGTTTCCAAAGCTAGGATTATCTTCAGTGTGGTGACCTCACTCTTTCGCATTTTTTAAAACTTTGATTACATTGATAACTTTCTTATTTTTTTTATTTTTTTTTGTATTTCCCTCCACTATGTTATTCTTGTGTTACTGGCATTTTCCTTCACCATTTTCTCCTCCCATGGGAATGATCAAAAACATGTCTTAGAACATTGGCTTGTTTTTATGAGCACCAAAGCTATGGAAAGTAGGGACAAAAATATGAGTAAAAATATGAGTTAGAAGCCTATAACCCACATAATGATTCAAGACACAAAAAAATAAAAAGTTAAATAATTGTGTGGGATTAAATAACAAGACATATCAAGAGTACCATGTATCACAGAGCACTATGAGCCACAGAGACCAAAACAACTGCATTGTGATTCTATTACAATGTGTTAGTCTAGCCTATCCTATAAAGAGATAGGATATTGATAGACAGAAAAGGACAAGGATATTCTAGACTGGAGGAATGCTTTGAGAAAAGTTACAGAGGAGGGAAATAAAAGGTATTTTTGATGGACTTGCACAACTGGACTACAGAGCTTGTCTCAGTTTCTTGGCTGATGTTACAAATACTGCACTATGGGGTGGCTTAAACAAGGGGAATTTACTGTCTCACAATTTTGGAAGCTAGAAGGCTTGCTTCTCCACAGGGTCAGTAGCATTCTGGCTGGCAATCCTTGGGTTCCTTGGTTGTCCTGTCACATGGCAGTGTCCTCTCCTTTCTCTTCCAGGTTTCATTGAATTCCAGCTTCCAGCCCCTCCCCATGGCTTTCTCCCTTTAGGGCCTCTAGTAATAGGGTTAAGACCCAACCTGATTCAGTTTACTATACCTTAACTAAAAATAACATCTTTTTAAGGTCCTATTTCCAATGGGTTCACACCCACAGGAATGGTTTAAGATTAAGAATGTGGTTTTTTGGGGGCTGGGGTGGGGGTGGGGGTATGTTATTCAACCTACCACAGAGTCCATGAGTAGTTCTTAAAAAAAAACAGGAATGGTTGCTGGGGAAGGATTTGGAAAGATGTTGAATCTAGTTCATTCCTGAAAACTAGGAATGGCAAACCTCTATTTCGTGAAGTCACCTCTGATTTACTGATTGATTTAGAGATAGATTTATTTAGAGTAGATTTTTGGAATGGTGTGTTAACAAAGATTATGAGATGGGTCTGGAAAATATTTTCCAGGTTGAGCTGGGTAGAATGCTGTGAATGAGGACATGAAAAGGGTGGATGGATGAGTGCAGAATCCAACCTTCATATTTTCCATCTCCAAGTTAAGTGATGTGCAGTCAGAGAAGATTTTGATATAGAAGAACATCTGGACCAAAGGGTTCATAAAGTATTTCTCTAATAAATATGTAAACATGGATTAGAGAAGGGAGGCAGTGGAGCAAACCAATCAGGCATGAGAAAGAAGGTCTTACTAAAAGGAAGTGGAAATAAGGAAGGACTAAAAAATGGAAATAAATGGCAGCCATAAAGGAAAACAATCAATAAGAACTGATGATGGTTGCACATAGGGGATATAAGCGAAAGGAATACACAATTTTGAGCTTGTATGATTGAGAGGCTTTATCTCGTACCTTAAAAAAAGGTGCTTTTTCACTGAATATTCTTGTCAGCCATGCAGAGTCTGGATTTGTGGAAGCTGGGTCAGTTGAGCCAAAAGGATGGTCCATCTTGAGTGAGTAATATTCTAAAATGGAGTGGAAGGAATATTGAGTTTTGGCTGGCAGACCAAGCTATATTCAAGAGAGTATTAGGCGACTCATTGTAATTGATATTATATTCGACTGACAATTTTTAAAAAAATTGGATGCATAATTTTCAGTGATTTCCTATTGTATAACAGAATATCCTCTTTGGATCAAAATGTATCAGAAAGGGTTGAGGATGTAGGTTCCTAAAATGCAGGAAACAAATATGCTTTTGATAGCAAACCATAGACATGGAAACTCTGTGGAATTCTCCAAATTAAGGTTTCCACTGAAAAGGGAAGTATTCATTTGATTTTTATCCAGAAGTGATCTGAAATACTGTGTGAAAATGAAGTCTTTCATTATCAGTTTACACAGCTCTTAAAAAATGTAGACTTTCAAGTCAGTAAGTTTTGCTTTTTTTTTTGAAACGAGGGTGTGACACTTTGGGTGGTACTTAAGCTAAGCTAGGCACTAGAATATAACAATAAGGAAAGCCGTATCAATGGGGAGTTGGTCAAAAACATTCATCAAGAAAAAAAAATTTTTTAAATAAAAACATTCACCAAGAAAAGCAGTGAAACTTCTCCTCCTGCCTCAGAATTTATCATTGGCTGTGTACTATATTCAGTATTTGTTTCAAGTCAGAAAATATGGGGTACAAAATGCTAAATTTGTAAGTCATATAATGTTTTCCCTATAGAAACATTTATCAGAGGCTTAGACACATGTATCCACAGTATGTTTTTTAAAATCATTTGATTTGTAAGAATTTACTTTAAGAGCAATTGGGGGAAATCTTTTTGTGTTAATTCAAGTTTTGGTTTTAATTTTCCAAATTTTTAAAGATATGTTCCAAAAAGTGGGCATGGAGGGATGCTATAAGATATATGGCTTAAAAGTCAGATTCCAAAAGAGACAATATACTTCTCCAAATGTGTAACAAATAGAAACTAATGGGGAAGAGATAATAGCATAGGAACTAGAAATTGGTTCTTTTATTTGTTTTTTAATTAACTAGCTGTGTGAACTTGAGAAAGTTACTAAATTTCTCTGGGTTTCCATTTCTTTAGCTGTGATATAAAGAGATTAGACTAGAAGCTCTCTCACCAAACTAAATTCTATGAGGTTTAGTCACATGGAATCTGTGTGGGTGACAAAGTAGGCTTAAGAGAAACCCATGAACTTTCATTTTGAACCTTAACAACACAAGGAAATCTGGAACTACTGGCTGATCACTTCTTTATGCTACTACATTCCTCTCTTGCCTGTAATACTTAGGGGAAAAAATCTGAGAGGAATACTAAATGTCAACTTGATTATAGATCTGAAGCAACCCTGGAGGATCAAGGTTCACTGCTGCAGATGGTATGAAATTATATAGCTCAGCACATTTCCTCCAAGGTTCTTCAAAATAGCTCTGGTTCCAATGAGCACTTTTATGCCATGCTAGTAAAGATATAATCAGTTCATTACTTCTGGAGAAGATTCGGAAATCTGTATCAGAATGTGAAATGTATATACCTTGTATCCAACTAATCCCTCTTCTAGGAATTTGCCCTAAGAATATAATCACACAAGTGTGAAAAGCTCTACATTCAAGGATGTTCATGACATGTGGTTTAAAATTGTGAAAAATAGGGAAAAATCTAACATGTAAGGCATGGATGCCTCAAACATTCATCAAAACTAATGATGCAAATGGAGTGGAAAAATATCTACAATGTCACATCAATTATCAAAAAAGAAATTACCGATCAGTATGCACAATACACTATTTATATAAAAGTGTATACATAGGCCTCTATAGGAGTTTAAATGCACTGGGGGGATTCCAAGTGGTTTCTAATTATTTTTTGGAACTTTTCTATAGTACTTGATTTTTTTAAGACTCAACAGGTATCCATATTTCAGGAACAATAAAGTGAATAAAGAATATTTGTGGGTCCTAAATAGTTGAAAGTAAGCACAGAAGAACACTTGGGAACAGCTAAGCAAATGGTGAATATTTCTTCTGTGGATTATGGCTAATTTGTGAACTATTCAAATTTGAAATTTTTAAAAAGAAGTATTGTTAGTATCAGGAATTACAATGTCTGCAACTGAACTTAAGTATTCTTCTGTTATGTTCTTATAGCTCTAAGGGTTTCCCTTTTTGCCTGGCTTAAAATTCCTGAAACTATATATGTATCAAGTCTTATGCTATATGATAACATTACTCTACCTTTGAGCAAATTTTGTTTTAAGGATTTCTGAAGCTAGTGTATTTTGTCTTTCCTTTAATGTTCTCATGGCATACTTATTTTACCTGTTCAACATCTGAATCCATTCTTCATCTTATGAATAATTATGGGGAGTCAAGAAAAACCTTCCTTTATAAGAGCTAACCATGTGAACTATTTGCTTTCCCAGCATTTTTTGAGGATGCTAGGGAACAGGCTCCACCATCAGACACTCCAGCACTAGGCTCTGATTCAGGGACTAGTACCCTAGGAAAAAAGTGTTTAGGAACAGTCTCACTATCTTGGTGGCAGGGGCAGTAGTGGTGGCTGCATCGCCAAGTTCCTGGGGACAAAAGTGCCAGTATGCAAAGTGTCACATTTTGAGTTCAGTGATAGCAGAGGTGGTTTCTTCATCAGTCTAGTTCTGAAGATAGTTTGAAGTATTGTTTCTGGAAGCCAAGCTTTGAGTTGATTTTCCAGCTCTGCCAATGATTGTTTGGGCTACCCAATAAACTTTTAATGACTTTCTTTTCCTCTTAATCATCCAATCTTGCAACCAAGAACACTGCCTGATACACTCGTATTTTCTGCTGCCAGACGTATACTCAAGCCTGCATCTTCACCTTTCCTTTGCTACTTCAAGAAAGTATGCTCTCCTCTGTCCAAGCCTTAATCCTCCACTCGTTCTATAGATCTCAGTTATCACCTTTCTAAGGATTTACCTTTTCAAGTTATCCCTTCTCTAATCTGCTTTATCATTCTCTCCCTTTCCACAATCTCATTCCCTAAAGCTTGTAGAAATGCTTTTGTATCTTTCACCTTTAAAGAAGTTGTCTTGTCCCCATCCACATTTTAAGTGACTCTCAAGTCTTTGCCCCGTAATTCCAAACAGCCTAAAAGGGCTATCTGTACACACAGCTTCCACTCCTTCATCTCTAATTCATCCTCAACTCTTTCCCTTTCTCTATTATGATTTCTGCCTCATCATTCTACTGGAACATATTGTGACAAGGTCTCCAACAACCTTCATGCCACAGAAGTTAACTCATGTAACTCAGCCTCTTGGCTGTACCTCTTTCTTGAAGTATTTTCCTCATTTCTTGGATTGTTCGTATCCTGTCTTGGTTTTCTTCCTTTCACACTAGTTGTTTCTTCCCAATCTACTTTGCTTATTTCTTCACTTCTACTTGACCTCTCTGGTCTCACTCCTAGGCACTCACATTTTTGATAATCATTCCATAAATAATATGATCCACTTTTATGGCTTGAAATACAAATTGTATACTGATGACTTGTGCATATATTTTGCCTTCCCGTATCTCTTTACTATGAGCTCTAGACTTGTATTCCTAACTTGAGATCTCTACTTGAATGTCACCCTTGCCCCACTTAAACCTGTTTTTTCCCTAGCCTTCTCCATCCCCGCAAATGGCATCACCACCACTCCATTTCCTAAGTCTGAAACCTGGAAGGCATCTTTGAGTCCTCTTTTCCTCTTATTTCTCACATTTAATCCATCACAAATACCTACCATTCTGTTTCCAAATTGGCAAGTCCAGATTCTGTCAGGCAGATTTCAGGTTGGGAAATCTGATGGAAGTGTCAATGAATTTCCCAAGAGAAGCTGACTGGCTGAAGTAGAAATAGAAATTATTCTTTCTGACTGCTGAAATAATCAGTTCTCCCTTTAAGGCCTTCAACTGATTGGATGGGAACTCTCTCATTGCTGAAGGTGATCTCCTTTGTTGATTGCAGATGTAATCAGCTATAGATGCAATCAAATGACTAATGATTTAAATTCATGAAATAGCATGCTTGACCAAACAACTGGGCACCATAACCCAGCAAAGTTGATATGTGAACTTAACCACACACCACCTAATCTCTTTTCTAAGTAATGCAATATCCTTAGCCTCTCACACTTCAACTCTTGGTTCTCGTGTTTTCCCCTGTAAGGTCTAAGTTGATCTTGTTGATCTTGATGTTGATCTTCTTTATCACTGAACTCCACGCTCCAATCTCAGTGCCTTATGCACACTAGGCTTTCAGCAAATATTTGTTGAATAAAAACTCAATCAATTGATTAGATCCAGTTGGCAGCAAGTTTTGAGCATTATTTTGTTCTGTAAAGCTGAAGAAAGCCAGCAGATGCTGATATGAATTGGATGGGATGTTTCATAAATAAAATTAAAATCCCTACCATCATAGCTGCCAAGTAGTGAACTTCAGTGATAAAGTCAAGAACTCAAAGCAGATGGACTGAGAGGTACATATATGTCAATGACATTGTAATTCATTTAATTTGCAATGGAACTATTTCTTGATTGAATTAATTCAGTATGATGCACTACTATTAATTAACTAATTAATTTAAAAAATATATATTGAGTACCTGTTTTATACCAGGCACTGTCATGAATACAGGGAATACACCAGCACCCAAATAGTCTAAAACCTTGCACTCGTGAAGCTTACAATATAATTGAGAGAGTGAAAATAAATAAAAAAGGAAAATTCATATAGTATACCGATAAACATGGAGGAGAAAGAATACAGCAGGAAGAGGGCTATAAAGTGTGGAGTGGAATTTCATATTTTAGATTGAGTGGCCAGGAGAGATCTCACCAAGAAGCTGACTTTTAAGGAAATACTTAAATGAAGTGACTTTTAGTGAGAGAAAAGATAGTTAATTTTAACCTGATGATATACATTACCACTACTTAATATAAAGAAATGATACAATATATCACGGTTCCTTATGGAAACTCTGGAGCCAGACTGCTTTGGTTTAAATCCTATTTCTTCCACTCACCAGTTGTGTAATCTTGGCCAAGTAACTTATCACCTGTACTTCAATTTCCTCATCTCTAAAATGGGAATAATAATAGTATGACCTTCAAAGAGTTGTTTTGAGAGTCACGTAGACAACAAATATAAAGCACTTAACACTGTGCCTAAAAAAGAGTAAAACTTCTATAATAATAATTATCCCTATTGTTATTTCAGTTACTGATTTTGAAGTTGCTGCATGTAAAAGGGGCCAGTTGAATAAAAGAATCTCTAAGGAACCTTTTGGCTCTAGCATTCTATAGATTTATTTAGATTGGGTAAGGTAATGTTCTTTGCCTTGCACCAGAGTTTTATAAAAATATTTCATGTTTAAATAGGAAAACGTATTAGAAGGTCAGAAAAATTTAAATATTTTACTAGTCAAACACAGTTTTTAGATTTGGCATCATATCCGGTGTCTAGGTTTCGTATGCTTTAGTGTCTTATAGATCATTACAGAATAATCTTCTTTCAATATGTGCTGTTTTCATATGTAAATGTAAAATAAATACCACCAGAGCCATATTGCAGAGTGCAGTGAGTCATAATGAAATACACTGTTACAAGTCAGTATTTAATTACTATTAAAATTGATAACACAGACGTCAGAAAGATGATGCATATAGAAGTCTCCTCAGGTCTCCTTAGGTCAAGAATCTTCTAGAACTCAAAGTTTATTTCAGGCATGATACATATAAGCTTCATGTACCCACTTAAACTAACTCTAAATGTCTAAGCCTCTTGCACTGGACAGGTTTTTATCTGGTCCCAATCATTTTATTACCACTAACTGCTTCTTATGAAATATCTATTTTCACATGTGGATTTGAATTCCTTGGACTTTTTCATATGGAGCCTTTTGAATACCAAAGGATCACCAACATGTTATGATACAGTTTTTGCCCAATTAGTCTCTTACTTCCCTACATACATTTTGAAAGGTGTTGTACCAAAAAGTGCTTTCTGTTAATATAATGGTAATAATATTAATAATTTGTGAAGTCAAGGGCATATATAATTCAAAACTGTTAAATAGAACTTCTTATTTAAACAAATATTCCAGAGCTTGAAAACGAAGAAGATATTCCAAAGATTCTGCTATTGTTCACAGAAGTTATTGAAATTTGCAGGATATACCTGCTGATTTTCTAAATAGCTTCTAATATCTTCATGGCTTTTCCATTTGAGGGTGAATTTGATGTTGAATATTGTCAGAAATTGCACAACTCCAAGTCTGGAAATTAAGATGGGTAGTAAACTTATGAATACCATTTTGAGTAAAAAGCTTGGAAATCTATTTGCTTGAATAGTTAAAACTGGCTAGAGAAGTAATTATTATATTTTTAAGACTCCATCATGGTATAGCTCTTTCATATACTATATATCTAATAATTGATTTTGATTTTCTTTGTTATCAATTCACAATGGCTTAAGCAATAAGAATAGAAAGTAACTGGAGAAGGCAGAGGTTATGGCTGACTTCAGATGCAACATTATTCAAGTATCCAAACAGTGTTGCAGAACCCAGCTTCTGTCTCTCTGCATCTAAGCTCTGCTTCCTCTGCATCACCTCAAGCTTTCTACAGTAGCAAAACAGATGTAAGTACTCTAGCCTCACACCTTTGCAGGTCCAAGTGCAATGGATGAAAACAGCACCATTTTCTCTTTGGTCATTAAGAGCCTGAGCGTGATGCTCTCCGAGTGTGATGTGGCAAGGATTGCATGACGTGTTTGCTTTTGGAGCAGTGGGTCAACCTTAAGGATTAAGGAAAGGGGCTTCCTTTATCCAGAGAGAAACCAGTGGACTGTTGCTAATGTTGCTAAGGAAGAGATAATGTATCTTGATTAAAAAATAGCAAGGGGTTGACCGTAACTGAATACACACACACACACAAACACGCATACTCTCTCTCTCTCTCTCTCTCTCATACCATAATTGTATGATATAGTGTCAAGTCAAAAAACATCAGTTCAAGTTCTGCTGCTCCAACAATGAAACTATTGAAACTACAGTATAGTGTATGACCATGGACCCTTGACTCAGCTAGTTCTACACCTGACTACATGTGCAACCTTGGCTATGTCGGTACCGATGCCTGTTTCCTTATCTATAAAATGGAGATAATACTGATACTTTCCTCATGGAGTGTTTGTAAGGATTAAGAGAATTTACACACACACACACACACACACACACACACACACATAAAACATAGAGATCAGAGCCTGCACAGAGCAAGCACCATAAAAATGTTAGCCACTATCATTACATAGGTGTGCCCTTGAGAACTGAGGTCATTTGCTGTCTAAGTCTCTGTTGATTTATAAAATTAAAGAAGGGGTTTACATCACAATACAGGAGATGATTATTACCCTCTGATGGAGTCTTCCCTAAGGAGACTTTGAAGTAGGAGGCCTGAACCCTGGTGTGAAAAAGTTAAATTTCACAATGACCTCAGTAGAAATTATATAACTTTCCTTTTATGATATTCTGAATGAGAAAAAGAAACCCTACTGCCAAAAGTATGATTAATAAATATGTACCTGGTAGAGCAGCCTGTAGTTGAGTCATATAGATACCAATAAATCAGAGTGATCTTTAGCTTTTACTTCTACCCTACCAATAGAATATCATGCTGGATATGTGATGAATGCTTGAGCAAGATTTTAATTTTGGTTTAATGGCATTATAAGTCACAGTATACTATCCCAGTGAGCAGTGCATTGTGGATAGTAGGGCAGATCATAGTTATCCATTGTAACTGATATTTTGGCCTTCTTTATGATGTATCCCTTACATTAATCTATACAAATTGTTTCGATGCACTTCCACATAATGGGTTGTTTTTAGAAGGCTACATCATGTTCATTTCCACTTTCGTGGTCTAAAGATAGAATTACAGTTATCACCAAATATAACATGAAGTACAAAGTGGCATGTCTCTTTAGACAAAATATAATTTCGTTGGAAGTACCTGAAATATGTGCCAGAACTCTTTGCTAGATTCTAACATACAGCAATTGGAAAACTTATGGCATAAATTGAAGCAGTAGTTGTCTGCATTTGGAAAAGGTAAAAGGTAATAACATCTTTATTATGTTTCCTTGTTTAAAGGACCTTAATATACATGTGAATATATGTGTATGAACATGTATACATTATGCTAAAAAATACTACATGACTAGTTACATAATTGGATATGGATTGTTCTGGTTTGCCAATGCTGCCATTATGCAAAATACCAGAAATGGATTGGCCTTTATAAAGGGGGTTTATTAGGTTACAAATTTACAGTTCAAAGACCATAAAAGTGTCCAAACTAAGGCATCAAAAAGAGGATGCCTTCACTGAAGAATGGCTGATGGCATCCAGAACACCTTTGTTAGCTGGGAAGGCATGTGGCTGGCATCTACTGGTCCTTTGCTCTCGGGTGGCATTGCTTTCAGCTTCTGATTCCAGTGGATTTCTTTCTAGCCATCAGGGAGTTCTCTCTTAGCTTCTCCAGGAAAAACTCTGGGCTTCATTAGCTTAGCATCTCCAAATGTCCTTCTGTCCACATCTCCAAGCATCTCTACGTATGAGCAAGCATCTGGGTCTGTGTTAGCCCTCAACTTCTCTCTTAAATACTCCAGTGAACTAATCAAGACCCACTCTCAATGGGTTGGGCCATACCCCCATGGAAATAATCTTATCAAAAGTATTACCCACAATAGGGTAAGTCACATCTCCATGGAAACTCAATCAAAAACTCCCACCCTAATCAAAGACTAATAAATCTCCCCCCAAAGATTGCATAAAAGAGCAGGGCTTTTGGGGGACGTAATATATCCAAACTGGCAGATGGATAGTCCGAGAACCTTGCCCAGGACTGCTTTAAAAGAAAAAGTTCAAAAATTTTGAGCACAGATTAGTTAGTACTGACTAAAGATTTAGTCTAAGACTATAAATCACAGGAAAAAAGTAACCAACATTATCACCTGATGGTTAACCAATATTATCACCTGATGGTTAATGACAAGCCCTTTATCTAAACACTTCAAGTACCCTTGGGAGGGATGAGCAATATAGTTAGAAGTCTCAGATATTACCAATGTTCTCAATTTCTAATTTGTGAATTTCCTGGGGCTTAAGAAATTCTCTTGATTCCCAGGAGTCTTACCTTGTTTATCTTGCTGACTTAATTAGCTTTGAACTATGAAGTGTCCGTGCATCTCTTTCCAGACAGAGCTATCTCCAGAGTCTAGACAAGAGCAAATTGGAACAATTGCCCAGGGCTCTGCTCTGCTGGGGAAACCCAGCAGCTAGGGCTGCCTACAATGATTTCAAGGAGGCTGGCCAGAGAGGAAAGAAGAGGGGATGAGAGTTAATACAGTAGAGTACAATTATCAAAAACAATTAGCACATTCTATAGAGCACCTCCTACCCCTGACTTTTATTCAACAAATAAAGGCCCCTCAGCACTGCAAACCACTCTACATGGCATTGACCTCCATATCTCAGCCATCTTATTCTCTACATTTATTCATGGCTTCATTCATCATTCAACTAACATTTATCAAAGCCTTACTTTGTAATGATGACTTAATATTTGTCGTCACTGTCTCCCATACCTTCGTGAATAAAGAATCACCTGGTATGCTTGTTAAAATTACAGCGCCCCGCCCAGAGATGCACATTTAGTAGATATGGGGTGAAGCCCATACATTTGTATTTTTAAGAAGCACCCAAGATATTAATAGCGTAAGGTCCGTGGTGGCGGCTCATTTATCACTGGGGTACTGAACACCTGACAAAGTTCCTAGCACGTAACAGTCACTCAACATTTATCTGTTTAACTTTACTGAATACAAGGACTCTGCTATACTCCAGGGTACAAAGATGACTGAGACACAAGCCCTTTGCATCAATCAGAGTCCCTGGCAGGAAACAGAAGGTGCACTCAAAAGAGTATTTGAAGAGAGTTTAATGAAGAGTCATTACAACGGCAGGGTTAAGGGAATCAACAAGACAATGATGAAACACTCAGGGCCCAGCAACAGTTGGAAGAAACTCATCCCTTAGGCCTATACGAGCCAGGAGAGGGACTTGTTGCTGCAATTCTCTGAGTGTAGCCATGGCAGAGAGGATTCCTTACAATAAGT
The DNA here is from genome assembly GCF_015220235.1 of Choloepus didactylus. Taxonomy (NCBI): domain Eukaryota; kingdom Metazoa; phylum Chordata; class Mammalia; order Pilosa; family Megalonychidae; genus Choloepus; species Choloepus didactylus. The sequence goes on along the minus strand of NC_051320.1, from coordinate 71,825,590 downwards.
ACTGGGGAAATAAGTATCTTGACTGTCTCTTTTCCAGTCCTCTGATTGCATGGTGCCTTCCATAGGTCAAAACCAACGAGAAAACAGAGAGCAAGGGAGCCAGAAGGATTCAGTCTCTCTCCTCCCAGTACATAGAGCAGAATGAAGAAGGTGAAGAATAGCCTCCTTCCAGAAGCTGAGAGTTTACCAATAGCTGATAGTCTACTGTCTTCATCAATGTACAGCTACTGATGGACAAACTTTGGAGTGAAAATAATACCTGATACTACCCTTTAATCATTTAACCATATTTATGTGGCTGTCTATTTATGGGTCCATTCAAATTGTCTAGATGCACCAAAGATAAGTCAATTGTGTGAACACTGAAATAAGACGTTAACTACACAACAGTTTTCATTTACCAGATGATTTCACACTCTTAGACACATGCATTCAAACTTCCATGGAATTCCCATGCCATTATGAATCGTGGTCCCTGTTAGAACCTGGATATTTGGAGTTATACCATCAATTAAATGCCGCATAAGATTTTGATAATGGGACTTCTGAAAAAAATTATACCTATCAATAGATTAACATGATTCAATATTATTAATGTTAAACAACATAGAGCAAAACCACCTTTAATGTTTAAAAGAGATTGTTAATCCCTAAATTGCCTTTCTAACTTTCCTATTTCACATGTTCTGACCTCTAAAATGACAAATGATCCCTTTCAATCTAAAAATTCTCAGCTTTCTGCCTCATTTTCTATACCCCACATTTATGCTGAGCGACTAAAGATCATTTAAGTCTCTATTTTTAGAGCAACATGGAATTATGAACCAAAACTTAATGATAATGAGGACAATATTTCAGAGGAGGACAAACGCCTCCTCTGATACATTGCCAAAAATATGCTGCTGAGATGAAGACCACCCAGAAGCTTCCATTGGCACATGATTCATCAGCCCATATGTATTAAAGAAAAAAGGAAAAGAAAGAAAGAAAAGGACACATGGAACATTTCAAACATGGGCTCAATAGCATGTTTCTAAGTCAAGTTTTAAGGGCCTGTTCCAATCTCCAAATTCAAGTTAACAAGTGCTATTGAGTACCTCTGATTTGATGGTCTCCTGCTCTCAGGGATCTTACAGTTTAGCAGGGGAGGGAGATAAGTCAACAGTTAACATTATAGAAGTCACTCTGATGAAGCACCACCTAGAGAGAGAAGCAATTCCTATAAAAGCTTAGTTCCTGCCCTGCTGATTCTGGTTTGGGGTTTGGGGAAAGCCTTGGGCAAAAGGTAGAATCTTAGAAGGAAAGATATTTGGCATTTGAAGTTGGCATGAGAGGCCCCTCAAAGCTTTCCAAGTGAGGTGGCAGTATAAGCAAGTCAAGTCCTTCTGAAAGTGTTCGTCAGTGGTTAAGGAGGGTAACCTATGTGGAAGAAAGGAGTGAAGGATGAGACCAGAAAGGGGTTTTGGACTTGGCTATGGGATGCCTTGAATGTCCCAAGCACTCTGGAGTTTTTCTTTAGGGAGGAGGGGCTGCAGGGTAAGCATATGATCTGGTAGCTCTGTGTAATAATGAAAGACGGACACAGCAGGGAGGAAAGCCTGTAAGACATAGTAAGTTTCAATTTGGAAATGGTCAGTTCAGATAGAATGGTAACAGGTGCAAACACCTCTAGAAAAGAATCAGTGGGAGAACTAGGTAACTGATTGGATGTGGGGCCTGTAGGAGATGGTATATCAAAAGCCTGCGAGCTCTGGTCTTAATGACGGACACTTTTAACGGAAAGGGTGTGTTATTTCCTCCTTTTTCTATTTATCTTTTTTAAATAGCCTCCTGTCCCTAAATTATGTTATTGGACATATCAAGTTTAAATTATTAGTGGAATATGTCGGTCGGACATTAAGGAGAAATTAAGGAGAAATCTGGTGTTGAAGTCAGTTATATACAACTGAGAGTACATTGCATCAAGTCTGGGGCAGTGGACTGGATGAGAGCCACAGCAGGAGAAGATAACGAAGCAGAGGGAAGAAATATGGAGATAACTGGAAAACACTAATTTTTCAGGGTCAGAGTTGGATCTGGATTACTTCAGATGTAAATGCTCTCTTTTACTTGAGGGATTGGAGGTGAGTCCAGCTATTTTCCATAGTGGCTTGGTTTGAATACATCACCACGATAGATCCTATTTAATTTTACTTTCAGTTCAGTGGATAATATATGGCTGGAAATTAATAAAACTTTAATGAAAAAGCAACAACTGTTATTACTATTACACTGGGCACTCTAATCAGGGGGTTTGCATGTGTGTGTGTGTTTGTGTGTGCAGTGTATGCGTGTGTCTATACCTCAGAAATTTGTTTCTCCTATTATTTAAATAAAGCCTACGCTGGTTGGCTTTTAGGGTGGGCTCCAAGGCCCATCTGTTTAACTAGGTATTTGCCTGACACTGCAGGGGGAGGACTGGCGAGTGTAAGTGTGAATTTGAATACCAGATTCAGGCTATGTAGAGCTGAATTTATCTTTAATAAATTCACCCAGAGGTGCTCTGTAATAGGTAGTTTTGGGAAATGATCATAATTTGTGTGGAAGAGTTTTTTTTTTTTTTTTTTTTTTGGATTGAGTGGTGTGTGATTGCGGGAAGAAATAGATGCAGAGAAGTTCATCTTTGATAGTCCTTCTGTTCTTTCAGGTCTCCCCATTGAAGGAGGACAGAAACTTAAATGAGTGCTTTTGATGATGCTGAAAGACCAAATGGTCTGTATACATTTCATATGATAAAGAACTAACTTGAGAGCAAACAATACATAAATATTTTCTTGATTGTATGTGTTAAAGCAGTCGGCATTTAGGACCAAGGATTGTCAATTTTTGAGGTTTCTGAAAAGAATTGCAATTTATGACGTGTTAGGGTAAACAGTTGGATTACATTTCTGAAATACATGTTCCATCAGGTAAAATCATTGTGATTATAGGCACTGGAGCCGTAGGTAAGTTATGTGCTAAAAGGTTGAAAATGTAAAACAAGTATGCTTGTGCTTAACTTCTAATACCTTTTTATATCTCTGCTGAATAAACTAAGAGAAAAGAAAAAAAAAAAAGAGGAATCTTTAAATAATAAAATATAAAAAATATGTCATTTTGATAAATAATAAGCATTAATACAACACAAAGAACTGTTTTATCAGTGGTACAGGCATGAGAGAACATTTAAGAATTCAGAGAATTATGAAAGAGTAGAATGATTTAATTTTATTGAGTTATTTTTTTGCTTGCTTTTAAAAAATTTTTTCTTAATTTCTTCTTTATTTTCTGATGTGTCACATAAAGCACAGGTTGTCATTTTAACAACTGAGCTCCATTGTTCAGAAATGAATTGCAAATAAAAGCAAAAGAGATTGGTTTTAAGAGCTTTGCATATGCTTGACAGCAGAAGATAATAAATGTAAATAAATCTTTAATATCTCCCCAGATTCAGTTTGTGCCATGCAAATGTCAGGAATATAAAAACAAATCAACAAACATTTGAAGGAAAACAATATACATAATGTATTTTATATATTAAAAACAACTGTCAAGTAATTATGACCTCATGTATTAGTTGGTTGTTTTGAAATATTCCTACTAGAATTTAAACATGCTATGAGGGCCTTTGAGCTTAAACATATTGTGTCAATCAAGAGCATATGTAATATATCTAAAGCATGAGGTAAAAATTTTCTTCATAAATTATTTCATAAATAAATAAGTAATTTGCTTAAAAAAGTTTATGAAAATATTTGTGCTTTTATTAAGTTCTCTACAGATCTTTTTTTGGTTAGTGTAAATGGATTGATATAGATAGCATTTTGATCTGCTCGGCTCTGACTTGAAATACAGAAAGTAACACGAAGAGATTCTTCATTTCTTAGGCAAACTTCAGCAAAATTGAGTCCGTGAAACTTCATTCATTAAAATTTTAAGTGACCATGAATTTGTTGGCTTCAGTACCCAAAGTGTAACTTTATCCTTTCAATTAAGGGACATAATTCACCATCAGACCTTTGGCTTTAACTTTATACATAATATATAATTTTGGGTACATTTAATGGTCAAATGTTGTATTATTACAGGTGGAAAAACACCAGCCATCTCAAGGGTTTTGAGTTTGCAAAGGCATGTAATTTAATTATTTTGAACCAATTTAATCAATGATTGTTACATGTGAGTAAATTTACACTCTTGACGATTGCCCTAGATTTGAGGGTGAGGGAGAGGAAGATTACTTCCCCTTTTAAAGTGTCATTTAAATCTTGGGGAGCAAAAACGGATTAGGGAACTAATCCCTGTGATATATTATACTTTTTAAATTTGCTCCTAAGACGCTACAACCTCAGATTTTATCAGTTAGATACCAGATTCAGCAGTTTTAGTGGGTATTAACCCTTTGAATACAAACGGTTTTATGCAAGTTTTCAGATATTCAAAATACATTTGGCCTAATAAGTTTAGTTAGTCATACTGAAGAACGTTTAACTCAGATCCTTATATATATATTTTTTCTGGATAAAAATGCTTCTCACTCTGCCGTGCATATTTCCATAAAAGTCAGCAATTTAATTTATGGCTTAAAAAAAGAAAATAAAAGGTCTATATTTAATACATGAATACTTTTTTTATAGTGGAAATTGGTGGTGGACAGTATTAAATGACTCTAGTGTGGAAATATGCAGGTGGTTATTAGGAGCTGACTATGAGATTTACTGACAATTTTGATATTAATTTTCCCTGCAAGCAGGGCTATATATAAATCTAAGTATGTTCCCAAATTAATTTCAATTGATGGTAACATATGAATAACTATGCATATGAGGTTCATTGTCTTCTCCCTCCTTTGGGGAATATATTGTTTGCCTCATTGTGAAACCATATTTTGACTACTCTTTCACCTGACTGGTTTCTCTATTGCAAAAGAATTGCTGCTTTTTAACTCCTAAAGAGTATATGGGGCATGCTACCAAAATTCTTCTGAAATAAACATGCTGCAAAAGGAATCATATACATGCCTGACTCGGTATATTAAGCAGAAGTAAAGACCTTACAACCAAAGAAGTAAGATTCTAAAAGCATGTACTTGGGTTTTAACTTTTTTTATGATTGGCTTTTTCACTTCTGATAATAGTATGTTTTGAAACCATATTCATTTTTTCTCTAAAGAGATGTAAGATACATTAAATTAAAAATATTTTCAAAGAAATCACTTGATTTTCAGCTTACAGAGTCATGATTTTACCTCTCTAAAATTCTCATTTTAATTATTTTGTAGTTTGGATAAGGAAGGATGTTTCTCCTTGTAGCACAAAATTAGTTTAAACTGACTTTCACCAGAGGAAAAACATGCCACTAAAGTCACCCAACTGAAGAAAATGAACTCCAAATGCCCAATAAATGTTTACTTAGTTTTTAACACCTATTATACTTTCAATCCTGTCATGGGAATATTTTATGCATTTTGATCTTTGGGAACACACACCACACACATACACACATACAGCCCCATTCAATTCAGTAACTATGTTGAGGGAATTTCACCTAACAGTGAGGGTATTTGGAGATGTGAAGTAGTAAAAAGAACGTCAGGCTTAATTCAGAATTTACCTGCTACTAACCACCCCCCCTCCAAACAACAGCAAGCATTAATCTTGCTGCATTTGAATAATATTCTCATTTTATTTATTTTGTGGTATCCCATTAAAGCATCCAGTGAGCTTGCTGGCGTCTCTCTAGCTCAGAAAACCATAGCAACCTTAGTCCACACTTTTCTAACTCAGGATAGAGTTCAACTTGTTCTCCTCAAGCCCTCTTGCCATCAAACGCTTGGAAACCCTGACCACCGAGTAGGTGTCCTTAGACTTCTTCAGGCCGTAGAGAAAGGGCGGAGGGAGGGGGAGCGGCACAGGCACACTTAAACACACACACACACACACCAACAAAAAAACCCTACGTCGGTTAACTGGGAGAGAGAAGGGAAAGTAAGAACTGTAAAGGTAAACGCACTTTTAGACTTCTTTTGATTGTTCATGGTAGCATCTCCAAGCGTTTAGGGACCATCGGTTTGGACGCCCGCACCGCACCCCCCTTACCCCCCAGCCCAAGGTACGTCTTTGCATTTATCGCATGACTCCTCAACCTTTCCGATTTTTCCTCCTTTTCCACCCGCACGTTCACACATGGGGGGTGGGGGAGGAAGGAGGGGGGTAGAGGCGGGGCGGGAAGGTAGCCGGGTCCCTGCGCCGCGCAGCTCTCATTCGCCGCGTTCCTACTCGGGACAAGTTCTCGCGCAGCCGGCTCGCCGCGGCCAGGGCCGGTCCCGGCGGGCGGCGGCGGCGGTGCTCAGAGCCGGGCGGGGCGGCGGCGGCGGCGGCGCGGGGACGCGCGCTGTCTCTTTAAGGGAGCTCGGTCTGGGGTGGCGCTTTCCTCCGCGAAGGCTCCTTTGATATTAATAGTGTTGGTGTCTTGAAACTGACGTAATGCGCGGAGACTGAGGTCCTGACAAGCGATAACATTTCTGATAAAGATCCGATCTCACTGCAATCTCAAGCGTCCTCTTTTTTTGGTGCTGCTCGTTTCTCCAGACCCTGCGTCTTCTATATCGCTCTCTCGCCTTCCTATTTTTTTTTTTTTTTTTTAACAGAAAACAACACCCCCTCCCCTCTCCCACCCGGCACCGGGCACATCCTTGCTCTATTTCCTTTCTCTTTCTCTCTCTCTCTCTCTCTCTCTCTCTTTTTTTTATAAAGGGGGGGGGAGGGAAGAGAAAGGGGGGGAGGCAGGAAAGACCTTTTTCTCCCCCCCCCCCCCAAATAATCCAAGATCAACTCTGCAAACAACAGAAGACGGTTCATGGCTCTGGCTGCCGCGCCACCATCTTTCGGGCTGCCGAGGGTGTTCTTGACGATTAATCAACAGGTAAGGAGGGGAGGCCCGGGCGGGTTGCGAGGCCGGGGGGCGCGGGTGCCCCTCGCCCAGGCTCCCGGCGCCGCGACGCGAGTGCTGCGCCCGCGCGTGTGTGCGCAAAATGTGGGCGATCACGAGCGGGGAGCCCTGGGAATTAGAAGTGACTTTCTTTGAGGGGGGGAAAAAAAAAAAGCAGAGGGAGAGTGTGCAGAAAGCCAAGCGCAGGCTTCTCGGGTTTCACATGCATTTTCTTTCTTCCTTTTTGCGCGTGTGATTTCTTTCTTTCTTTCTTCTCTTCTGCTCCCCCCCACCCCCCTTTTGATGGGTCTGAGGCATCTGAGCCCTGGAAACGAGCGACTTCAAACTGCAGTAGCCCTTGGAGTCAGGAGGGTCAAGTTCAGCCGCCGGGGAGGAGGAAAAACAAATCCCCATTTGCCAAAAAAAGAAGTTTCAGGCCGGTACCCCCTCCCCCTAGCAGCCCCACTCCCCCTCGCTGTCTCTTTCTGGCTGATTTTAATTCTCTCCTACCGGGCGTAGCGGAGGAGCTGGAGGTGGTTGGACCCGAGGGGCCGCCGCTACCGCCACCGCTGCAAGTTTTCTGGGGCTCCTGACAAGCGGGGCGCAGACTAGGCACCAGCATGCAGAGTAGTAAGTTGGGCGAACTTGGGAGGGTGGGGAGGGTCTCCGAAATGGGCCGTCGTAGGGTCCCCAGAGTGGGAAAACAGCACAGGACTGGCGTTGGCTTTGAAGAGTTTGCAAAGCCAGGCTTCAAACTTTTTTCCCTTAAAGGCCCAGCTGGCCTGGAGGAGCAGAGTGTCGCATCCCCTGATGCACCCGGCTCTGGGGGGGGAGGGGGTCAGGGCAGGTTGGCCGAGGGGTCTGCACCCTGTCCGTGCCATGTGGCAGGGCCTTGCAGTCAGGGCGCTTCCGTAGGGACTGAGGAAGGGGCAGGCTTCCTCTGCGGTGCCGATGATGCGCCATGTGTCGCGGGTCAGGGCACACTGACCGGTGATTAAATGCCTGACAGCGGTGGGACAGCCAGGCGGACAGGCGCTTCACCTTCTGTCCAGTTGCTATTTGGGCTGTTGAGAAACGCATCTTTGAAGGCCAAGACAGACACTGCTGTCCCTTCAAATGACTCCAGGATTATAGGACCCATGAATAATTTGAGAGTGAGACTGAGGTGGGAGCTGTTTGAAGTGCAAAGCTGTTTTTGTGGCTGGGAAAGTTTTTTTGTTAATACCTGTCTGAGATGGTGGTGTTTTCCTCTCTCCCCAGGGAAGTCAGTGACTGTTTTATGGCCCTAGGATTCTAAAGCAATTTAAGTTTGGGGGTGAGGAAGAGTTGTGGGTTTCAGAGGGGAATCTTGGACTTATTAAATTTTAGGTTCTCCTTTACTTCCCAGTATCTTTTTAGGCCTCAGTACCCATACTATGAAAGTTTTGAGTAAGAGCGATGGATCTAAGCGATGAATCAAAATTGTGACAGACTGTTCATCCTTATCCTAGTTTGGAAAAATCACGGCTTGAGTTAAAGCAAGGAAAGTGAAGTAAGAAGCTTGGCGGAGAAGTTAAATTGGAGAGAAGTTAGGCAGATTCATTGAAGTTTTGTAGACTCACTGAACTTTTGTCAACTCACCAGGTGGACAGGAAGGGATCTGGGAACCATAATAAGTACAAAGATAGGCCTGAGACAAAATGACAAAGAAATGATAACTAGACCTGGTTGTTGCTAAAATTTGATTGCCTGAAGAAAAATAAAATAGGAACCTTCCAACAACTCTTCAGAGTCCTTCATGTCTGAAGTGAAAACCTATGGATCTAGTTGGCATCATGTTTCTTTCCTGGTAGTTTTAGGAGGTTGATCATTTAGAAAGGCTGCCAGAGTTAAAAATGCAAGGGGCAGCAAAGGAAAGTAATGCGGGCAGCCAGTTTTTGACGTGGACAAAATAAGAATGAAAGTTTCTGAACTTGCTCACTGTTGGTGAAGTTTCTTACATGCTGCTCATTTGCTTAGAACGCTTTCTCAGATATTCCACCGGTTAATGTAAAAAGGCAAACAAGCCCTAAAATGGTGTGGGCTTCTCCCCTCCCCAAGTATGCCAGGGTTGTGAATAAATACAGGGTTTGTATGGGAAGATGAAGCATTTCCTGTAAGTTGTGATGCTGACAGGACAGTTTGGAAATGATACCAACATTTTGAGGATTTTTTTTTTTTTTTTTACCTTTAAGTGAAAGTTTATTAATGACGCGCTTAATCTTAACAAGTCAGACATTTCGTTCTTAGAGTTATCTCTCCTTAGATTTCATGACTTCCTTTTGAAACTTAGTTAGAAAAATCTCTAGATTCAGTTAGGTATATAGGGCCACTAATGTGCTAAAGTTTGACAGTTATTTCTGGATATAAATATTGCGAAAAAAAAGTCCTGAAGAGAAAACCGAGTTTTAATGCCAACATTATGATTTTGACTCCTCTAAATGTGAGGTTTTCTGAAGCTTCATGAATACTCTGTTGGCAAAGTATTATTTACCATCGGGCGGACAAGCTGATGTTCATGGCTTCCTGACATATCTGTTATATGTTAGCATATATGTATGTGTATAGAATACTGGTAGGCACATTGTAACTAAGTCTGACACTCTCCAAGTAAATGGTGGAACATAGCGAATTCTTAACAAAGAGTTTGTCATGCCCTTAAATTCTTGATGCTCTAAGGGTCTCTGGTGTTACTTAGGTTTTGTCCTTTGTCTTTAAATGTAACATATAAAGTAAGGGGAAAAGTGTCATAGTAGCTATGAAGTCTGGGTTGATTTCAGTGTTAGCATTTTGATGATTAATTAATTTTAGATAATCTTATGTAATTTTCTACATACTTGCTCTAAAAATAGATTGAAATCCATATTAGTGTGCTAATCATAAGTGAATTACTCATATCCCCACTATATTTTCAGTATTATTTTTGCTCTTTTTTTAAAGCCCCGTACCATGCCTGAGATTTGCCTGATTTCCACTGTGTAGATTTCCCTAACAGTCATAAGGAATTCCTTATCTTCATTCTTAAGGAAAACCTTCGAAACAGGGAAATGAATGCATCTGTGGAAAAGCTGCTAAGATCGTCGTATTTCAGTTATATTTCTATTGTTATTATTGTTACCATTATTATTAGATGTATGTGCGTCTATAGAGATACAGACCTCAATTTGCAATAATGATCTGTGCAGTCCTGTTCAGAAAGAAAGCTAAAGGGTGTTAGGTTTTAATAAACTCTTATCTCACCTTCTTTGTTAAAGTAAATAAAATTACTCAAAGTTTTTAAAGGATTGGTAACAGGTTGTTTTTGAACTAGAACTTTATTTTAAATTTTACATTAGCATAAACATTGGTAGCTGGCTTTTAAACGGTTTTCATAATACCATCTATTTAAAATTACTGCTTTTTACTTAGGTATCCCTTTTGATAACAAATAATTTAACAACATCATGCTGTTGTGTGTAAAACAAAATTTACTTTAGGAAAGTTAGGGGCAGGTGTCTGCCATCGCTTTAAAGGGGAAAATAATTTTTTAACTAAGTGATGCACTTAAAAATAAAATGACTGGCTCACACTAAAACATTCTTATTGAGATATTCTCTGATGTGTAAAATGAAGCCATTCATTCATCCGACTGACAACTTTCCACTTGGTATTTGCCTTTGCTTTATTTAGTTTCCACAGGACAGCTAGGGTGGTAGTCTGCATTTGTTTTTGGCAGGCATAGAAAACTATAAACTTAGACAGTTCTGTCCTAAATATTGTAGCTCACAAGTTACAATCAATTTGATAAAAACAGGCAAGTTTTATGGGCTAGCTTTCTGTTGTTCAACCTTGGTCAACCCTTCAGGTAATAGAGGTCTCTTTTTCTCCCATTTTGCTGATTATAACTACTAACAACATTGCTAACTAATTATGAGTCTTGTTTACTCATTTATCTTCCTTATTTGCTATTTATTAACATTTTTGGGAAATTAATATCAGCATATCTAGGCTTGATTTTATTTTGATTGCTTATCCACGTGATAACTACGTTTATCTTTTGATAGCATCATACACAAAAAAGTGAATTCTTTGTTACTGTCATGGTTATGATTTATGGAATTGTAGGTTACCCCTTAGATATAATATTGAAGAAGCTCTTATAGCCTTTGAAAGTAGAAATTTAATCTAATTCTCTAAGGGTGCTTGTAATTGTCACATACATAGAAGACTAAAGAACTTTCCTATTATTTACATTTATGAAAAAAACGGGCAGAGTTTTAAAATAATTATCAAAATTATTTGTAAAATTAAAAGTGGATTAAAGTAAATATGCTAAAATGCCAATTGTTTTATACTACTGTTGAATAGCAAACGATGCCGAAGAGTGAGTAACCACCTTAAAACATTTGTCCTCAAATTTAAGTGGGTTTTTAACCTTGTTTTTTTTTTTTTTTGTATAGAATATTCTACTAATTATACATGGAATTTTAAAGTAATGTCTTCAATGTTGCTATCATCATTCCCTTTTGAGTTGGCATATCCCACAGTGGGTCTTGGGTCCCTGGGAACTGAATTCCTTGGTCTTTGGTTTGGTTCTCTGGGATGTATTATACTAATATAGAACCTGATTTAGGTTAGAAAGAGATGTTTGGGTTTGAGGAATCTCTTTTACTGAATATGCAGAAGGACTTGTGGATGAAAATTATTTGGATTTAAAGACAGATGAGGAAAGCAGTCTGGTCTCTCTACAGCTATAGTAGCTACAATAGTAGCAATGTCGACTTTTTCTTATCCAACTTCTCTTTTTTCAAGAGCACAAATCCAAGTAGCAAAAACAAAGATGGAATTTTTTATGTACTTCAAATTTGAAGCATCATTGAAAATCATTTTCTGAATCAAAGCAGTAATTGAAGTACAAATAACACTAAAATATCCTAGAAATGACATTAAGGATACATTTTTCTTTCCTAAGTGTGTTTTATTAAAAAAAAAAAAAAACTTTTAATTTTTAAAATGTTTGTAGCTCTTTAAAAACCTGCAGTAAATACTTTACAAGTGGCTAGACACCTTCCCTGGTGGTTTAGTTTATACAAGCAGGAAACTTTCTCTCTTACTCTTTCTCTCTCTCTTTCTTGTTTTCTTTAAACCAACTGACGTAATGCCAAACTTTGCTTTAAAAGAACAGACAGAAGTAATTGGTAGCTTTTAACTTTTAATAATGTTCTGGATTGGTTTTAGTGGCCAAAATGCCATTTAAAAAAAAAAAAGTTCAAGTAAAAACGGTCTTGTGGCCTTAGGAAGAAAGGCTCTGTTGATGCAGTTATTTTTATTCTTGTTTTTCAATCTGTTATTAAAAATCTTTCCTGCTGAGCACTGCTGGGTTTCTCCAATTGCTCTTTGTGATGGCTGGTGCATTTCAGGTTACCGTAACTTAAACAGATTTTGGGTTTTGAGGGGAGTGGGCATTTTTGTTGCGTTATTTCTTACTTATTTGGAAGAAAAAACCAAACACATTTGGTTTTGTTTCAGTAGACATGAATAAATTAAGGTTATCAGTGGTGACAGGTCAATGAGTATGTTTATATAAAGAATGATACTACACCTGTTAGCAAGGGCCTACAATGTAGAAATTTAATTGTGACATTATCATTTTTTAAGTGAGGAGAAAGGAAAATAGATAAAACTTTACAAAATATATTTTTTAGATTGAAAGCATTAATTTTAAGGGTTGGGGCTTTTTTCTACCAGTGGTTCCATTTCTCTCATAATTTTAGATGATTTTTTTAAACTTATATATCACGCACTGTTTCTTGGTTTACTTTTTTTTTTTTTAATAATAATTTTTTTTTCTCTTCCTGACTTTGCACAGGCAATCAGAGCTTTCTCTGGTTAAGAGATATCCTGATGATGTTGATTGACATCAGGACATCTTCAGAAGCTGGCAAGTAGGGAAATCTTTCAGAGAGCAAACAGATTTGTGTCAGTATGTCCTTCCTTGGAGGGAGCTACTCCATCCAGAAAGAGCCCTCTGCCGCATTTAGTGGTCCAGAGCTGTCGACATTTCTGATGCGAGTCCTTTGTGAGGTTCAAATGTTATGGTTATTTGTCCTGGATTTTGCTTTTACCTCACATTTATTCCTGAGTGTTTTATTTTGTTTTATTTTTTCCTTAACTCATAACGTATTTAAGGAATAATATATATTGAAAATTAGGTGTCACGCAGAGGAAGGGTATCGTCTCTAAAGCGTTTATAATTATCATTAAAAGTCGACTGCATATTTGGGGGCAGTTGAAGTGTTCTTTGCATAGAAATTTGACAGTTTTGATTTACTTCATGTGTTTCTCAGTTTTTCTTGTGAGAGCTATAGACTCTAGTTCAGATTAGAGGAATTCCTTCTTTGCTAACTGCTCCTTTAGTGAAGGATTCGTCAGGCAAAACTTTAGGAACTTAATCACTGTGTTGTTCACACCAGCAGAGTGCGAGTATCCTGGAGTTAAGTCTTGATTTGTTTTATTTTTTACAAAGTTTTCAAACATAATTTCAAGTTATGGGAATGTCTGTCATTGAATTTTTATTTAACGGATGTTGGTTTGTACTTCAAAACTGAAGGAAAAGTAATAAAGTTTAGAAGCATGGAAAAAGGCAAAGTGTTTAGAGCAGCAATCCTTTCATTATCAGCCGTTCGTTTACTATTAAGTGGTGGGGAGGGGTTGGGGGAGGCTTTGCGGAGGATGATACAAAAAAAAAAAAAAATCCATCAGTTGCGCATATGATCCCCTCCCCTTAAGGTTTACTTAAACAATATGTTTCAGTTTTGCCTAAACCATTCCTCACCACCTCTGCTCCAAGAATCCACCACTATCTTGGTTCCTGAGAGATGAAGGATGAGAGTTTCTGTTATATAATGAACAGCAGTATTATTTGAACAAAGGTAACATATTTTGATTTGTGTAATTTTTTGGTAATAGTAAGGTACCCATAACATGATAGGAGATTGAACAACATAAATGCCTGCAAATGCTTGAAGTATCCATGATAGCTCTACTATGTGTAAATTATTGCAGATACATGTGCATGTTATTATGTGTGTGGTTTATGCATGTGATGTATATGGATTTATGTACACCTTGGTGGTGGAATGTTAAAATATGCTAAACCATCAATTCTACACTTCAAACATGAATCTTTTCAGGAGATACATGACATACTTTATAAAGGCTAGAAATTTGAAATAAGTATGGAGTTTAGATATAATGGATCTAACAGTGTGATAATATACTTTAAATTTAATCTGAAATTAAAAAATAAAAAAAAAACTATAAATCAAAATACCACGTTTGAGTGTGAGAAATGCTTCTGAAGATCATGTTTTAAAAAAAACTCCATTTCTTATGAGGCGAGCAGTTAAGTGGCAGTGCTGTTTCTGAATATATTTTTTTATGGCTAGCACTTTATAGTTTACAATTCTATCTTCTCAAAACGTTATGTAGAAATAATATGGAACATGTAAAGACTCCGTACTATGACCCAATGTGTTTTTCCCTAGGGTGATGGATTCTCTGCGTCACCCAAATGTGATGCTATTTGCCAGGCTTGTAATACTGGTTTTGAAGGTTGCTGTATGTCCTATTTCATCAGGCAACACAGTATAACAACTTTGGTATCTAGGTAATTGACACAGTCAAAATAGGCTCTGGAAAATGTTCCAAATACTTTTAAGTAAATTAGAAGTTAACTTACATATTCAACTTATTTAACACTTGAATAAACAAATGATTCCTTTTCAGTATTTAAGTGTTAGAAGGAAATACACAGATGCTCATAGATTTTTGGTTTCTTTTTTCTTTTGCTTGTAAGGTGCATGCTTCTCTTATTTGCATTTATAATTGTTTATCTGTTAATTACATTGTATTCATGATACTAAGTAGTATAGTGTTTAAGGAAAAACAAGCACATTCATATTACTTAATGTATATTTTCCCAAGCTTTTAGAAAAAGATTTAATATCATTGTATTATTAAATTGGAAATTATAATAGACAGGAATGAACCCAATATAGGATGATCGGAAACACCACAACTGCTATTTAAGCACTAAATATATTTTAGCTGTAGCAAAA
The DNA here is from genome assembly GCF_015220235.1 of Choloepus didactylus. NCBI lineage: Eukaryota > Metazoa > Chordata > Mammalia > Pilosa > Megalonychidae > Choloepus > Choloepus didactylus. The sequence continues at coordinate 71,810,525 of NC_051320.1, read as the reverse complement.
AAAGAGATAAAAGGGATCTTGCCTCAGAGCTGTTTTTAGTTGTAGAATTTGGACAGAATGTATGAAACTTACAAATCAACAAACATTCATAACATAATGTGCTTCTTGATTAGATTCTACAATATGGCTTTCCTTGAATCCTTGTGAATCACTATTTCAATTTCTCCTTATAGAAGCATGTATTACATCTGAGATCAGATACATCTATAAATATAGTGTAAATATATTCTGCAGAAGTTAGTTTATGGAGTCTAATTTCGCTATTACATGATATACTTCATGTGCAGACGAATCAAGCATTACTAATCTAGTTTTAGCTTTTTTTCTCAGTGACCTATGCACAAGTGCAGCAAGTGAATTGTTGATTTCATGTTAACTCTGCATACATGTATGTGCACATATCTATATTTTCACTCTTATAGAACGTTTTTGCATTACAGGCACTGCATGGAATTTTAACCTTCTATGTATTTTTTGAAAGACTTTAGTCTTTGTAATGTCCGTTTTAATTATTTAATGTATCCCAACACCTATTTCAGGGTTAATTTAATTTGTAATTTTCATTCCAAAATGAGAGTAAGATTGGCAAAATAAATTAAAAACCAACTTCAACTTGCAGCTGCTCTGTGATGTCATTATACATATATCTCATCTTTTGCTGATTACATGAAAGATGTAGAAATAAACACATCAACCCACTTTTCTTTTGATACTAATAAGGAGTTAAGAACATATAAACATCCAAAAGGAGATTTTGGCATTTACTTCTGCTTGCTTTTTGATGCTATTAAATATTTTGGAATGAGAATCTAGCTCACTTTACTTTTTAAAAGCTGAGGGAAGTTAAGACTGATCATATATAAATATCAGTTTTAACAAAGTCCATGCTATTAAATTTTCTCATACATAGTGTAATTGCTGAGTGTTTGATAATTCATTATTAATTATTTCCAGATATACACTTGAGGTCTTTCTAAATCATATGTTTTTTTCTATATTTGTTGAATTTTTATGTTGAGAAATAGGTTTAAATTGTAGTGAAAAATTTAAAAATACTCAAATGATAATGTTTAACACTGCCTTGAACTTATCTTCAGAAATATGACCTGTTTAAAGACTATTGCAGATTTTGCTCCTCAGTTCTGCAAACTTAGGTGAGTTTTAGGAAATAATTTTCTTAGGTACATGGGGTCTGTAACTACACACCCAAGTAATGAGTACTGTGAAACAGTATTGTCTGGTATTTAAAGTAAATAGTAAGATATTTTTATCCTTTGCATTTCAAACAAAAATTTTTTGCATTACATTCTTCCGAAGTAAATTGTGGTAAATTACTACAAGAGATGCATTGTCATCGAAACCTCAATTAAAATAAAATGTTTGTTTTATTCCCTATCCCATCACTGTTTATTTTACTTTTAAATGTCCTGTTCTTAAGATTATTTGAGCTGCTGAAAATGTGCACTAATTATTTATAATACATTTTATTTTTCACTTGTGCTTTTATAAGCTTTAAGTAAGAAAGCTGGTCACAGAAGAATTTTTCAGGCCAATTGTAAAAAAGTCATAATGTACACAGATTATATGTAAATGTGTGTACATGATTTTGTATCTTCATTTTGACAAAATTTAACTTTTAGTGTTACACATATTTGTGTACATTTATGCACACATGTAATTTGTTTTACTCCCAGATTGGTTCAGTATATCATTGGTAACATTTAATTATGTACACCTGCTCTTCTTGCACTCTGAATAGTTCAGTATATTTTTGACAACAATAATATTTTTAAAATGAGTACAACAATGATTAGAAATGGAGAGCAGAGGGTTAATTTTAGTGTGAACAGGTTTTCCTCTCTTTTGGTTTTTCAAATTTTCAGTTCCCTCTCAAAAGATATCTGAACAGAAAGGGGGCTAGGCTACTCTACCATCCAGTATAATATAAGGAACTATTGTTACATATGACTTTATTTATTTATATATTTTTGACAGAAAACTTTGACCCCTTTACCTGTGGTACTTGGAAATTTTAGGTAAATCCCATCGGGATCACTCTTATCAGTTCTGTTTTTGTGTGACAAAAAGCATTCTCCAGTTTCTGGTGTCCTACCGTGCTGTTTTCCTTCAGGAGTGGATGTCCTGTAAGATAATTTGGCATTTGAAAGTACAACTAGAATTAGTCCTTCTTGAAAATTCTTTGGAAGGTTTTCAGAAGAGTAAGCAGAGATCACGAGCAGTCTGATGTCGTTCATTTTAGGATGCTAAAGAAAATTATGCTGAGACCAAGCACACTTCTCTCAGATTATTCTGCAATGCTTTATTATCCATGTTTTTTTTTTTTTTTTCTTTTCCTGGTTAGGGTCTAATATTTCAGTTTCTGGAATAGTAAAGGATTTTCCCTTTCTTTGGACAAATTCCAATTGTGGGATTTTACCTGTCTTTCTTTATAATGTATATTGGAGGGAATAGTATAAGAAGAGGAAGAAGTTTATACACTCTAAGATAATAATTAGACTTATATTGTTTGCTGTTGAGCAGGCCTTCCTTTGCCATTCCATTTCAATGAGGAAGTGTGTTGAATGAAATTAAAGAAAGTTGTGGAATAATTCTGAAACATTTGTAATTACCAACTGTGATATACTTCTGGCAAAAAGATTAAGACAGATCTGGTTACTGAGTGCTGTCATCAAACTCTATATTCCAAGTTTATAAATATATATTTGGCCATTTGATCACAGGTAATGCTCAAAATGTACTCAGGGGCTATATATTTGACCATCTGACCAGAGATAATGCTTGAAATGTATTCAGGAAAGACCATACTTAAATAGAAGGTTCTCACCATCAGTATGTTTTAAAATAACCAGAAATAGAACGACAAGCATCATATCAACTCTTTGGGGTCTTACTAAAGAGTTTAACTTGTTGTTTATGCTAGCTCATGTTCAGTAACATCAAACAAAGGCTGCTTAACAGTGTATTTGTGCTTTGAGCTAGTTTAATTATTGTTGTTCAAGAAATGATTGTATTTCCATCAAGGTTTAGGGAATAAAGTAAACTAGAATTAGAATAGTAGTCATCTACTATGGAATAGTTCTGAGGTTTGGAATTTGTAACTGAATTTTTGGAGCTGTGGAACAAATATAATAATAGGTAGAGTGGTTACCTTTTAGAAAAGTTAGTTCTGTCTTTCATGTCTAGGAAAATATAGCAGTGAATGTTTGCTTTTTGTATATTTTGTCTCCAAGCAGAGGAAACTGACAGTTTTATGTTTTAAGTGCCGAAAGTTGTTCTTGGCTATGCAATCCGAGTTAATCACTGGGATGTTAACTTGAATTTTTGTCTTTAAAACGTTTTAAATTTTTAGAACGAAATAAGCTTTCATTATTTCCAAATTGACCTCCTGTGTTCTGCATTGGTTTTTAGAGAAATATTTTCCAAATTCACTTGGATTACTTGAAGTCCATTGAGTTGGAAATATTTGGCTTTTTCTTTTTTTAAAGCTTTCATAAAGGAGAGGAAATATTTCATCGTTTTAAGGTTTTCTTATTACCAAACACTTGTTAGTTCCCATAAAATGCAAATTTGTTTTCATTCATTTAGCATTTGTTTTTTCTTCTGTGGTGTCTTTTCAAAAACTTTGTTTGAAACATCAGAAATTGAGATATCAGTGATTTAAGCTCTCCTGCCATACCTCTCCGTGATAAGATATTTTGGTCATTTTTAAGGAATCTTGGGCCAATACACGAGGAAGAAATCCTTTCAGTTGTCATTTTCATACATTTATTTTTGCTTCAAAGAGACTGGAATTTGAAAATCATATACTTATTCTTTGCAGTTAATTGTAAAAACTATAAACAGCATAAAATTACATGATCTTTAGTTATTCCTCGTTTAGGTATTATGTAATTTGTATCTAAGAACTTAATAGAGGGAAAAAAGAAAAAAAAAAGTACTTTAACCAGCTCTGAAATCAGCATAAGATATTTCTGTGGAATTTTTCAAAAGTGGTAAAAAAGAACATAAAATGCTGTCATTGCCCAGGGTTAAATAAATCTGTGCATACTGAAGACTTTAATCTGATATTTTAGTGTGAAGTTGTTTTAGTGTAAAGAAAAGTTTTCTCTGATTTCCCCCTATATTTTTGTTTTTGCCAACTGTATTCTAAATTATAGTTATGTATAAAACAAATAAGTGTGCTGCCGTAAAGAAGTAGCTCAGCACAATCATCTTAACGATTATTGAAAATATGTTTGTTGAACAAATGCTCCAGGCGCTAAAGAAATAGATAACAAATTGCAAACTTAATATCCCTAACACATTGCAGACGCTGTTCATCGAAAAGTGGAATTGACTGAAGGAGCATATTATTTCCATCCAACCACCTCATTGGTTCTGTGATGTCTGGCAAACATTTTGCCAAAAGTTTTGTTCTGATATAATCAAGATGGTGTTGTGGAATTACAGTAATATGATGATTTAAGCTCATATTTAGCATGTTATTTTGAAATTATTATTTTCAAAATGTACCTATTTGGAATATAATGGAAGAACCAGGACAATTTCAAACCTCTAGAATCCAATAAATAATACAAAATTCAACAGATTGTTTCATCATTTCTTAATGTCCCGAGAAAATGGAGTTCATTTATGCAAACACCGTTGTAGAAGTAAGTGGTCGACTTTTTATTTTGACAAAAGAAGATCATATAAAAATTTAGCAAACTCTCTGAGCCCAACAGAATGTACATTTTATTTCACAATTGGGTTACATCAGTTAAAACTATGCACAAAAGGAAATAAACAGAAAAATAAATCACCTGTTTGACGTCAGATATAAGGTGAATGGCATAGCCTGTGACAGAATTCTCTTAGTTCTGGGCTTTTGTGCTAAAAACTGGCCTTTATCTACAAAGATGTGAGCATCTTTGTTAATGTTCATATTTCATTTTGTGCGCATGAGTGTATAGGGTTCTGCTTCCCACGTAAGGGAAAAACGTGGGACTAACCTTGGGAGTCTATTAACACGCCTTTGTTCTTGAGAAGTATACCCTGTCCAATGAAACGCTTATTTTTCCAATGGCTGAGAGTTTCCTTGGACGGTCGATTTAAAATCTGTTGTTGAAGTTTGGTTTTGTTTCTCTTTTTTCTTTAATTCAGGTTTAGTCAGAGTGACCACAGTCCATATTTTCTTTTTAGTAATAGAAGGAATATTAGTGACTGCCCATTCTAGCAGAATCGTCTTATTTTACAAATGGGAAAACTCAAGATTATGCAAGTTAAGTGACTTGTCCAGGATCATTTGGCTCCCTAGGTAAAGAACTGAATTAGTGTCTGATCATCCTAATTTATATGGAAAATACTAGACAAACTTGATGTTTATTGGGGAAATCTGCTTAATATTTGAGATTTGTTAATATTTATTTTTCTTTTTATGAATTGAGATGAGAATAGAATTAGAATACCTTTTATTAATATGTTGTGGAAAAGTGATGCTCATGTAATGAATCAGCAGTTGTATTCAAATTATTGGGCTTTCGATAACTTATGAAGATATGACAATTAAATGTTTAGTCCAGAAGGTTAAAATATTACTGAAAAAGATCTAGGCTTAATGTTTTTTACAGACACCAGAGCGATAGAAGCCTCTTTGGGTTCATTTATGTAACATTAAGTTGGAATTTTAAAAATTGCTTATTTGTTATAAAATAGTCATTAATAAGAAGTTAGTGCCTATTGCTCTTCTCCTTTTAGTTTAGAATACCTCCAACATTTTCCCACATGGAGGCCAATTTTTTAAAGCAATGGGCTGTTTGAATTAAGGATTTTTTATCTTCTAAGAAACTGAACTTTATTCTAACGGCCATAAAGGCAAGTTGAAAAACTGAAGGCACTGTCTCTAAGATTAGGCCTGAAATATATACTATTAGTTATTAAAAAGTGGTTGAGAAACCATTTGTGACGTTTTACATAAACTCCACAGCATTGGTAAAAATGAATTAACGCATGAAAAATAAAAAGACCTAATTTATTTTAAATGCTTTTCTTATTAATTCTGTCTTCTAGATGATAAATTTCTGCTTCAAATGAAGTGAAAATGAAATACTTTAAAGTGTAAATTTAAGCCCTTTATTTTCCTTTTAAAATTTCTGTTTTATTTTTGTCTATGACCTAACTATACAACAAGAATATAGTTAATGTTTCTTTATAATTTGTTGATTAGAGTTAAGCTAGTTTTAATCTTTTAGTTTGTTGGCTTGGAAAGGTGGATATTCCAAGTCTTTTTAAATTTCTGAAGTATTTTACTTAAACTCCTTGCTTCTTTTTACCTTTCAATGCAAATACTCAAGTTGTATAATATAAAAGGAAAATGCAACACCCTCCCCTATTCATTGAAATTCACAATTTCCAACCCCAATGCTACTGACGTTTCAATTTTGAGTTTTAAAGGGTGGTGGTTAATGCCATGCAGAAAGATAATGGACCCAAGACATATAACCGAGTATCCTTCTGAGGAAAGCTCTAGGAGAAGCTTTGAGAAGAAGGATGAGGGTCTCAGGCCCGGAAATGGGCTGGGCTGGTTCAGTGCCTGCATTTAAATCCTGGTGAAGAAGAAACTGTCAGTCTGACTTTCATTTATATGGATTTTTATCTGTTTGTATCTCAGCCAGAGGGCTGGTCTTGCCCTGTACCTTTTTGTTTGTTTGTTATTATTTCTTTCAGGTGAAATTTAATGTCTCTAGTTATTCCTTTAAATAACAATATGCTTGTGGAAAGCAGTTCCATATTCGTTCAGTTAAAAATAATCAGTTAAATCAGGGAGTAATAGAATGATCTTAAACATTAAAGAACTATTCCTCTAAAATGAGCTAAGGAACCATTTTAAGTATTGTACTTATCGTCCCGTGTCTTTGTTGGCATGGTGGATATACTATTTGGAGAAAGGCTGAAATCTTCCCTTATTATTACATAGCTATCTAGGTTTGTTCCCCCTCTTTCTCTGGCTATTGTCTCTTTATATATGTGAATTTTTTTTCCCCTTGACTGTGAATTACAATTTCATCTTAGATGTATACTGATAGGAAACACCAACGATGCCTGTCTCCTTCACCCTAGTATTTCTTAACCACGTTCTTAATGTTATTTTGGGATTTACTTTTCTACTTGACTCTCCCCCAAGTGTCTCTTTTTCTTCTTTGACCTTAGGACATTTCAACTTTACTGTGTACCCTTGGGCATTGCAGACAAAAGCATGGCTGCCACTCTGGGTTTTGTTTACTAGAAAGTCCTTGTTTGTTGGCTTTTTAAACAGGTGAAATCTAGATAAAGTTTAAATAAGAAGAGATGTGGGTTTTTGTATTTTATCTCTTTTCCTTCCACTTAAAAAGGGATTTGCTTTTCTGATAGATCTGTATACACTTTATTTTACTCCTCCTGAATCCCAGTTATGCTAATGTAGTCATGTTTTTTATTTTTTATTTTTTATTTTTTTGCTAAGTCTCCTCTCAGACAATCTTTAAACTATTTTAGACTTGTTCTCACTGCACATATTTGTGAACAAAGACTTTCTTGGATGTTTTATGATTAACTGGCATTATCCTCTGACTATTAGGATTATAATTCAAGTGCAGTTGTTTAAGGACCATTTTTGGAATCTAGAATATATCCCATTGAAAATCTGTAGCTAATCTATTGATTCCTGAAGCTGAGAGAGCAGGTTAGGGTTTAAGCTTTCACTGATTTTAGGTAGCAACTGACACATATAGAATATACCTCCCTTAAGTGTTTAGGAAAATGCAAAGTAATATAAAACGAAAAGCTACTTTGTATTTATTTCCAGAAGGATGCATTTGTACTTGGCATGACACAGTCAAAATGTTGCTCTTTGAGATTTATTAAGTGGAATATTTCTAAGTCCGATAAGAAATCCCTTTCCCTTTTACAGATAAAAGATAAACCTCTTCAGATATAAAAATAACATTTGAGTAGAGGAAATATTGAGCACCTGAATCTGGATTTCTTTTCATGTGTGTCTCTGTCAACTAAGTGGAACCTGCCAAGTGTCCTCCGCTTTGTTGTCACTGCTCTATTGAAGACACCAGTGGCCTCGTGGTCTTTCCTTCCATCTGTACCTCTTAGATGAATTGGAAAGATAATCTACTGTGTATCTCTCCTGGCTTGGCTTCTGGGACACTGTATCTCTGCCACTCATGGTCTAGTTTGTCCTCCGCTCTCCTCTTTATCTCTGCACTTTTCCTTGAGGATTTTATGCCTTCATCTATTGATCTGAATGAAGCAACCCCAGAACCTTCACCTTCAGACCTACCCTGTCTTCTAAGTTCCAATATTGTGCTCTTCAGATTCCACAAGTACTCATCTACAAACCTGTTCATCATCGTTACCTTGACATACAGGACCCTGCCTTCTGCTCCCAATTTCCCATTCCACCTGTCCTACTTTGTGTGTTGCAAGCTCAGTATAGTGCTTGCCAGTCCCAGCACATTCCCAAACCAACCTTCATTTACGCTCTTCCCTCTTTATAAATGCCTTTCATCTAACCATAACTACAGGGGTTCTACTGATTCCTCCGTTATTGACTTCTGTACCATTTCTTCTAAAGCCTTCCCAGTTCTCCTCAATCAGATTTAAACGTCTGCTGCCCCGTGCTCCCACTTATTTGTGGCTTATCCCAGAATCCACCTGGCATTTTGAGCCTGAGGAGATTGAGATCATACCTGATTTATTTTTGTTTTCTTTACGATGTCTTGGCTACAGTAGTTTCTTAAAAGTGCTGCATTTCATTGACACATGGGGGAAGAATGCTTTGGCCTGTCAAATCTAGGACTTTCAGGTTTTGAGACAATTGTGAAATTGCATTGTCAAGTTTTAGAGAGGAAAAGGATTATCTGATGTTGCATGATTAATAGACGTTTCTTCAAGTTTTCCCCTAATGTATTGTTCCTGAAGTGTAATATTGCTGGTTCTAACTTAACGTATTGTATTCTGCAAAGTGCTTCTAAATATTGCCTTTAATTGATTAATGTCATTTAATGATGTGACAGTGACTGAAACTGAGGCAGAGAGAGGCCTGAGTACACTTGCAAACCACAGAAAAATGAAAAAGCAGACCTGCCCGTTGTGCTTTACTTTTATTGTATCTGAGACACTACGAAGTAATCAAAAATGCAAGATGATAAATGGATGTGCCCTTTAAACATTAAAGATAACAATGTTAGGCTCCAAGGTCATGATTCAGAAATGTGCAGTTTTAATTTCAATGTGTTGAATGCCTTTTAGCTCAAGTGTATGTTGTGTTATGGTGTTTCGAGGACAGTGGCTTATGTATTGGCTTTAGAAGAAAGTTACCTGTAAGTGGGTCCCATGTTTTGATGCTAAAGAGGCAAGCATGATTTAGTCCTTCAGATGATCTAATAAGGCTATTGATGAATAGGTTTTGTCAGGAGCTGAACAGACCATAAGTAATTCTGCTCTGGGATGCCCCAGCATATGGCGGTGAAAGGATGTTGGATGCCCTTTTACTCTTTTTAACATCCGTGTCTCCCTGAGAGATGGCCAATAAAGTGATAACTCAATAATAGCTGCTGAGGCATTTTTCATGTTGCAACAAGAATGCCTGAGAATTCTTTGAATGCTTGATTTTTACTAATCACTTTTAATTTCATCTTAAAAGCAGAGGAATAATTTTGAAGTTTTTTTTTTGTTTTTTAATACCATCTCCTTGGTTTTTTCTCTGTATTTATTTTTAAATGAAAAAAAAAAAAACTTCCTTTAATCTGAGAATTGGGATGTCCCTTTGATTTAATATATGAATCTGTTAAGTACTTAAACATTATTTTAAAGCATCCCAGAACATTCTTAAGGCTTGCTATTATTGTGCATTCCCAAAACCATATAGGTGGAGTTATGAAGAGAAAGCCAAAGAGAGGATCTATGTAATGAATTTCTTTGCTTGTAGGGCAGTTCATTACTTGTAGGACTTGCATTTATCTATTTCTTCTTTAAAAACAAAACATTCCAAAGCTTCCTAGAAACCTTAGCTAATTACATTTTTCAAACATGCTTTTCTGATGTCACCTTCTATCTCTCAGCACCTTTAAAAATCCTTTGATAGTTGAATATTAAAAAATAATATCTGCCTGAATGTTGCAGACTCTTTAAGTGACAACAGAAAGAGTTTCACCAAAGAGTACATTCTGGTTAACATGCAGAGTTTTTGAAATCTGCTGTAGTTTTCCACAACTGAAGGGGTGCATATTTTTGGTTGCAAGTGAGTAGGCAAAATCTAGTCCTGGTGTTCTGGTAGCCTTGGTGGCTTAAAAATCTCTTTATTGCAGTTTCATAATCCCTAACATCACTGTCCACCTCTTGTGTCTGCTAAATGCAGAAATAGAGGAAGGAAATGTATGTTTTGGCTTCATTAAAGTGTTTCTTATCAGACTGTATGTAGGAGGAGTGGATGCTGTTGAAGATACCTCTACTTGCCAGCTGGACGGCCTGTGTGCTGGGCTAGTTTCCTGTCTGCTAAAGCTGTGTGGTGCCCTTTAATGATGGGAAGGAGGACATTAAAAATGTGTTGCGCTTAGAGCTTAGTGTTTTCATCTGTGAATATCAGGGAGCAGAGGGTATGCAAACTTTGCCAAAAGGCTGGACAAAGTTTGCATAAAAATGAGCTACATGTAGCAACAACTGATTTGGTGGCTGCATAGCTAGCCCTGTTCACTGAATAAAAGTGAGGGCAACCATAGGCCATAGCCAAGCTATGTATACAGCAGAAAGACGAAGAGGTTAGCTGTCTTCCATTAGGGGAGGTATAAGTCTCTGGGTCATGCCCACCTTAAAAAGATGATAATGATTCATACTTGTTCAGCACTCTGCTAAATCTTTTGTCTCACTTGAGAAAGGAACTGCTGTCATCCTCATTTCACAGGAAGGAGGGAATTGGGGCTCAGGGAAGTTTAGTAAATTGCCTTGGATACAAAAGCTAGAGCTAGCAAGGAGCAGAGTCAGATTTCGGACCTGGGGAATCTGCGTGAGAGCTGGGAGCTCTTCCCATTAAGCAGTTAATTCCACTTTATTTTTCATCTGGTGCATGGGCAAGGTTGGAGTTTCTGTATCTTCTGGGGTGTTCAAAGACTAGGCGACATACATTAGCAGTGTTCAGTCTGCTTTCCTCGTAGACACTAGTCTTTGCTACTTTTGCTCATTATCAGGAGATAAAAACCATTGCCTTTGAATATCAAACATTTGAAACTCAGCTTTTAGAAATAATTTTAGAAACGTCCAACTTGTGTTCTTTCCATAGAGATAGTTGCAATCTCTTGTAAAAAGTCTGTGTAAGTGTAAGTAACTGACTCTTCTTGGCTCCATTACAGTAACGAGGCTGTGATCAGCATTCTCTGGTAAGGGGAAGTTGTTGAATGACATGAGGATGCCGTCCCGTCCTGCTAATCCTCCTGACTTTGTGTTTCTTAATATATTTGCACTCCTGGTAACAACCTCCACTCCAACTGGGGATTTGGCAGCGTGGAATTCTAACTTGGTTTACGTATGTTTAAAAGACATTAAAAAGAAAGGTTGGTTTGGGTTAGAGTTAAAAAAAAAATCAGCCAAATACTAGTTGTTGGATTTTTAAAAACAGCAATTTATATTTTATGAATGAGACTTAAAGTGTGTTTTGGTGGGTAGAATAATCACAGAACTAGAAACCAAGTGTACATTTTTTTCTTTTATTTTTAAGGAGAAGTCACACATACACATGCAATCTGAACTGCCTATCAGTAACAGAAATCGGATTCCATTTTCTTTTAACTGCTGGCGAATAGCTGCAGTCTGAGTGAGCGGCTGGTGTCTTGGAAGAGGGCTGCTGTCTGTGGCCCTGCCTTTAAGGCTGCTTTGTGTGTGTGGTCGAGTTCGCTTTCGCATGAACCTGGGCCTGCCGCAGCCACCACGCGTGCTCGTCGCCCCGCTGTGGGTGTGTTATCGCAGGAAGTCCTGCGGAAGCAGTTATGTGTGCTCCCTCCCTCTGGCTTGCCTCGCTCATTCTCCGGCTGGTGCAGGCTGTGCTTTCAGGCTCCCCTCCTCCTCTCGCCCTGCTCTCTGCCTGCCTGGGTCGACGGCCTTGTGGCCTGACTCCTTGTTTGCTTTTTCCCTACTCCGTTTTTCTCTGCCTGCATCTCCTTGCAACCCTGCCCTTCTCCCCGTTTCCCCGCTTGGCTTCTCTTCTCCATGAACCCTCTTTCCTTTTGCTTCCTCTTTGTCTGCTGCCCCTCTGTGATTTGACGCTCTAGTTTCCTCTTGCCACCCCCGAGAGGGGTTTACCCACAGTCACTCATTTTATTATTGACCTGCGATCATTGTGCAAAATGTAAAGACATTTGTCGGTTGAGATAAGGTACTAATTTTTCGTGAATTAAAAAGCATTAGCCTTTAAATCAATTTCAAGCTTTCTCATACAGAGTTTTCAAGTTTTCAAGCTGCTTTGACCCACATTTCTGATATGTGGAAGTTTATTTTCCTATAGAAGTAAATGAGTACATCGAAGGATTGAGTCTCAGGCATTCTCAATCAGAAAGCTGTGAATAAAATAAACATAAGAAAGTCATATGCACTAAATCACAATATAAGTTATAATTTAATAGTCTTTATGAGCATATGAAGCTTTTTTGAAGTGGCTGAGGCATCTATTATATATTTTTGATGTTCTGGGAATTGAAGCCTTTATGTTTTTCTTAAATAATGAATTTTGAGCAGATGATGTACATGGGTCCCTATCAAATTTTATCCTCTTCTACAGTCGTTCTCAAGTTTATTTTTAAATCAGTTCTTGTTCATTGCTTGCTTTTTTACACCCTTCATATTAATTTCCCGTCCTGGAAGTCCATACTATTAAAGCCATATCATGAAATGTCAGTATTTTTAGTAGAAATGTGCTTACATTTCTTACTACAAGTGGAATTTATCTAGACTTGCACTTTATTGACTCATGCAATTTATATCCAGCTGCTGCTTTTTTGCCTTGAAGATTCCAGTGCTTGTAATGTTAGGTAAAGAAAATAGTTAATACCTAACTGGATGTGAGGTAGCTGTTTTAACTCATAGATGACAGGGTTTATATATACTGATGCCTTAGTTAATTTTAAAACCCCAAAAATGATAAAGTAAGGAAACTTGTATTTTCTTTTTAACTTGTAGCAATTTGACTTCTGGTATTTCGTTTTGTAAGGAAAGTTTTTGTTAAGTTGAGATCATAAAGTACAAAGTCATAGGTGTCTTATAAAAAGAAAATTGGTCCTTGAATATGCTAAATAATTTAACGCAGCAATTTTTTAAAAAATAATACGTTTAAAATAAAATGAAAACCATGTGATAAAAACATCATCAATAATGAACCAGGTGTTAATAAGAAGTACTATTCTGGCCTCAAACTTTTTATTTAAATAATTACCCTGTTGGAACAAAGGTACTGAAGCCACCAGCAGCAGAAACACAAGTTCAGATATATAGATAAAACAGACTTTTAAGTCCATCATATATTTTTCTCATTCTTAGAGGGACTATTCCTAGAGTTTTGGGATGTGCCTGTTACTTTTATGGTCATAAATCTGCAACACGGTAGTTTTTAAACATTTGTTTTGTTTTTGCATTTTTCTAGTATTTCAGCACTTTGGCCTCTTTCCCAATTTATTTGTTTTCTAGCTATGTACGACACAAATTAAAATAAAGAATAGTCAGCCATTCCTGTGCCTCCTGGACATAAAATTGTCTGGAATAGGCTTATGTCCCGCTGTATGTAGAAGATCAGTAGGTTGTAGATATTTTCCTTTCTGTAGCTTTGTTGGATTAAAATCAGAATTAGAGTAAATCTCTAAGCTTCTCTAGATCACAGTCTCCCCATTTGTAGGCTGGTGAATAAAAATACCTGGGCACAGGTTTTGGGGGAAGAATCAATTTAGATAATATATGTAAAACAGGTTTGGCGAATGCCAAAGTGCTGTGTGAATGTTTGTTATTATAATAATAATTATAATCATTGTTCTCTTTCTAATATTTTTATTTGTGTCATTAATTATGGGAGTGCTTATTAGAGACTGTTCAGAATGATGTTTCTAAGGCCTTATTTTATCTTTTCATTTTGAAAATTATGTTTAGGATATATGCAGAATTGAGCAAACAGTTTTAGCTGTCGGCTCTTGTAGGGAAGCATGGCATCGCATTCTTTCAAAAGTCTAGATTGATGTTGTTCCATTGGTAGAATATATGCCTTAAATCATCAGTTCTCTTATATTTGGATTTTGGTTGAGTGAACTTCAATGTTTGAGAGTAATGAGTTCATGGCCACTTTGTAAAACTTCTTGAAAAAAATATTTGGGTCTTTTTTGGCATTGTCAATCTATGCCTTATTCTTTGGGTCATTAATGACCTATGCCATAATTTTAATTTTAAATCACATTTGTCTTAGTACTTAATTTTTATTCATGGCTTCTCACAATGTGTCTTACACAATTCCCCTTCAGAATTAATCAGTCTTTTTTGTCAATAGGTTGCGGTAAATTCATCAGAATACATCAGATCCTTTTCCTGAGTAGTATCGCAGAGATGATATTTTGTGATTCTCTCTGGACATTTTAGAATTTATCTGTTTTTTTGTATGTGGAATATGTGCCACATAATCATAAGCACTTTGTGAATCAAAGTGATTTGTTACTACTGAGGTCACCTAGTTTTTCCACAGAAGAAAAATAAGTAAGAGGTCATGTGATTTTGTAGCCACTCTATGGGCTTCTCTATGGCAGAAATATCATAAGGCACCATTTAGAAGTGCTTTTTCTAAATTTTCAAGCTAAATACACAGGCACGCATACACACACACACACGCACACACACACATTTAATTTTGTTTTCCTTTTCAGGATGTAAACATAGTCTTAACACCAGATATAAAAGTGTTATTTATTTACAAAACATGTCTATTAGAGAAAAGACAAAGTGACTAAAATTAATAAAACTTTTTTAAGGTTAGAGGCTGAAAGCATTTTCTTAACAGTGACACAAGAGATGTTATTGATGTTTTTAGGAAGAATTAGAGTAGGCCATTGAAATTGCTTTTTATTGGATAGAAACCAGGTCCCTAATTTGAGCAGTAATCTTTAATCTCTGTTGGCAGGTGCTGCAGTCAAATTGTACTTGGATTGCAAAATTCACAAGTTCTATATTTAAGAATTTGCAGATTATATTGATGAGATGCCTAGCATTTCTCTTTGTTGTGATAGAAGTTTTCAGATAATGGAGGAGGTCCTAGAAATCATTCAAGAATTTCCAAAGTGAGACTGTCAGATAGTGGTAAGGATACCGATTCTCTGAAAACTTCTTTGTCATTTTGACATAGTTCCTTATTTATTTTGTACTCAGCAAAATGTGAGCCAGTAGGATTCATATGTTTTTATTTCCCTTTATATTTATATCTACATTTGTGCTTGTGAGTATATATATGTTAAAAAATTATATGTATATTTCTATACATATATATATATATACACACACACACACACACACACACGTGTATATATGTATACTTTTGGAAAAACAAACCATATCTATATGTCTTAAACTTTGAAAATTAGGGAAACTGAAAATGAATGTTTTCATCTCCATATCACAGCTTTTCAGTACAGACCTTTAGTAAATGGAAGCCATTTCTATATGATGGTAATTTGATAACCCATTTTGAAATGCATTTGCTGAGCTCATTATAATTCCATGTGGCTCTAATGAAAGGCATGTGACTGCAGAGATTGAAAGAATGAACTGTGGTTGGTCACAACAGATTCTGCTGCCCCTTTTGGGCCATCTTTAACCTGGCACCCGCTAGTGTATTTGCTAAAATGGAGTTTTCCAAAATTTAAATGATGTCACATTAGAAAGCGATGCCAAGAAACAATGTGGCAGTTTCTAAATTTTGTGAAGCTAAACTCCCTGGTTACGGAAAGAGTACATATCACAGATGAGTAGTTAGTAATGACTTCAGTTTAGCAGGAAAAGAGCAATTCCCATATGCTGATTCTAGTCTTATAACAAAGAATGTTATAGAAAGATTGCTCAGTATTTAACAAGCTGTGAGTTAATGTGACAGTGTCAATGCATCTAGTTCCAGAAGGATAATCACTTTACCATATTTCTTCAAAAATATTTTAAGATACATTACAAAACAGAAAACTCGCTACGAATGAATTCAGTCTGATCTCCACCACCGCCCACCCCACGAGTTAGGCAGTAGTATTGAGTTTAGTTAAATAATTGCATTGCTCCAGGCTGCCTGATCTTAAATACCTGTGCAAATAAACATCTTATTGTCAGGCTCTGAACCAGGGGGACATATTTCCTATGTAAGCCAGAGCAAGTGTAAACAAGAGTGTTATGTCCAACCTTGAGTACCCAAGACTTTGTTTCCAGTTGATCACCTTTACCTCTTACTGCAAATGTGCACATTGATTACATCCTTCAACATTTATGAGCACCTTACCGAAGCCAAAAATATGAACGCTTACTCTGGACAGTGTTCAGTAATGTAGGCTTGTTAATTACCAACGATTCATTTCAAAGTCCTTTCCTAGAGACCTGGCCTCTTGTGCACGTTCATATTAGCACTCGATTTCCTAGCTCCTTTGAATGCTAACACAACTGGCAGATTTAGCTTTAGAATTGTAGGTTTGACTGTGCCCCTTTAAGGGTTAAATGCTCATCATTTTGCTATTGCAAAGGTTCTGAAAGACAGGGATGAGAAGGAATTGTGGAGTGAGGAGAGGGTTTTATTTCCTTCAGTGGTTTAGAAAAAATGCATATTGTCTTTCGGGGGGAAAAGCTTATGGTTTTCAAATTCAGAAAGAAATACTGTTTTACCATTCTATTAATATGACTAATCTCTTTTCCCAGGTAACATAGCTAGTAGATAATACGAGAGATATGATTCAGGTAGAGGGAGGTCCATCAAATTAATGGTGCAGCGTAAAGAATTTCCACCAAATACCTTTTATAAAGATTTCCCCCCATGGAAACAATGTTGATAATTAAATTAGATTCAAATATGATTATATTTCATATTTTCCAATTTTCCCTTTGTGCAAAACATTCGTTGGAAGCAGACTATGGAATTAAGGTGTTCTGGTGATTGTAAATCATCAGAGGTTGTGTATATGTTACTACTACTGAATATTGGCTGCTTTGGGAAGTTAAACAACTTTTAGTTTGTCAAGAGACAATGCTATTGTATCAAGTGCTTACCATTGTGAAGAGCAGTAGGCAAAGAACATATGCTGCCACAATTTGATTTGCACCACATTTTTAGTATGCAAAGTGTTTAAGAGAAACATTGATTTAAAGCATAAATACCAGTGACATTTTAAAAAATATTTTTATTATGAAATATAACGTATATGCAGAAAAGTGCTAAATTTTAAAGTACAATTAACAGGTAGCTATAGAGGAAATTTTAAAGTATGGTTTGGATTATAAAAGTATGGTATGGGTTACAGGGACATTTTTAAAAAGTGAAAACAAAGTGGAAACCCAGTCAAAATTGCTTTTCTTTTTCTGCCCAAACATGTTTGATTGCCTTCTTTTTTTAATCGTATAATGACTGTGAAATCAACCGGGCAAGAAGTACCTCTTGGCCACTAGTGGATGCTGGTGTTTTGATATCATTCTTCATTCATCATAGATTGAATTCTTACTCTCTGCCTCCGGACCCAAAAGCTGAGTATCTGTGTGCTGCCCTCTAGGAGTTTAGAGTTCTGTGGGGAAAGAGTGGGGGATACACCAACAACTATAGGGCACTGTCTTTTATTGATCTATTCCATTGCATATTATCATATTTTATTTAATTTGCACAATCTTCTGTGTTCATTTCCTTTAAAAAATAACTGCAAAATACACAAGTTGTACATCTTATTATAGGAAAAAAGAAAATACAGAAAAACATGAAGAAGAGAATAAAAATCTGGCAAAAAGCCACTATTGATTTGGGTTTGTACACCTCCATAACCCTTTGAGTGTGTGTGTTTATCATGTTCATATGTGTGTGTGTGTGTGTGTGTGTGTGTGCATGTGTCCCTTTATTTATTCTATCAAGCTTTGGAAAAGAGACAGTTTTGTCAGGAGTTGCTTTTGGAAGTACGAGGAGAATTCTGCCCACATTTTTCTGAGAAGCCTGTTACTTCAAGCTTGAGAACGATGTCCAAGTTTCTGGCTAAAAATGCTGTTTGCCTAATGTACCTCCTCCATGGCCGTAACATCAATTATCAATTCCCTCTGTTTTACATGTTGCATTCCAGTCTTCAGGACCCTCAGAACAATTATTTTGGAATGGCACAAAGATGCCAAATCCCTGCCTGAAAGTGACCTGATCTTTGGGTACTCCTATTTCAAACACAAATTCCATCTGCATGAGGAGCAACTAGGAGACTTGAGTAGTTACCAGGGAGTACTGCAATAAAATGGAATTTTAGATGAATCTTCAGTACCTAAATCAGAGTTCTACCAGGTCCCAGTCTTCTTAGATCTGGCTTGAAATAAAGAGGTGTGTTGGGTTGAGGTCTTCCTGGTCATTAATTACATTCCTGGTTTACATGGATCAGAATGTACTAGTCGGATCATCATTGAGTTTTTGACTAAGTTCTGGTTGAGCTCCCAGTAGACCAGGAATATGTATTTTGCAAGGACTTCTTTAATACTTTTAAGTTAGCTTGGAAAACTTCATCAAATGCTGTAAGTCTAAGAACTTAAAAATTAGAATAGATTCAGGATAACAGGGCAAGATAAAACATTTTAGGATGGGTAGGCAGTCAACGGAAACAAACAGATGAGTAGCTCAGTAAGCCAGTTGATTATCTCTACTTTTGCCTTTTCAGTAAGCTTTTAATATGTTAACTCAGCAAATATTCATTAAGCAGCTCCTACTCATTTACAGGTGCTGTACTTGGTCATGAGAATACCAGTGAGAATGGCCACAAGGAGAACATCCCAGGCAGGAACATAAATATTGAAAGAGATAAATGTATTATGATTGTCATAACTTCAATTTGATGGTATAAAGATTATAATTACACATATATGACCATATAATCCAATATGAAATACATCTCACATATCTGTATCAGTAACCCCATCTTCCCACTTAAGCTTGAAAGACAGCTTGGGGGCTTTTTTATTTTTTGTTCTTTTATAATCAAAGTTGAAACCTTATTGATTTTAAAATTCATGTCATGTAATATTTTTGCTTTTTTTTAAATAACTTCAGACTTCCAGAGAATTTGCAAAAGTAGTCAAAGAATTTCCATATGTTTCAGCTAGATTCCCCAAATGTTAACATTTAATAGTGCTTGCTTTATCATTCAGTCTCTCTCTATATATATATATTTCTTTTTTCCGAAGGGTTTGAGTATTGGAGCTGAATTTTTAATAAACATGACAGGAGTCCCCTTCAGAAATGGTGGTTCAGTTCTTGACCACCTCTGCAATGGCAAATTCTAGTTTTTGCAGGTTGATTTTGTATTGGAAATAACAGTTTATTGAACAGTCAGAACTTGGTGGAGATTGTTTTTTTCTGTAAACACTGCTTCCAAAATGTGTGCTGTCAAATCTCCCTTTCCCATTTCTTACTGACATATTGAGCAGATTCTAAGTTGTTTGTTTTAGTTCCTCTTGGTTATTAAAAATTTATCCCATTTAAAACCTTACCTCTTTTCCTTATCCTGAAATCTTGTTGGTTTTTTTAAAAAAATCATCTCACTTTGCTCCATTTTCCATCTTTATCCTCCTTCAGTGTATTCCTCATCGATTCTGGTTTAGTTTTCCTATTCTCTTCCATTTACAAACCATCAGTGGGTTCTTGTTTTTTTGTGAATGGTCTAGCCTCGTCTACTGGGATTCAATACTCTATCTTACTTGCCTTTGCAACCACATCTTCCATGTGAGCCATCTGTTTCAGTAATGCAGATTCTTCACTGTCCCTTGGACATATATTTATGAAGGATAGCAGCCCTTTGCTTCCCTTATTCCTGATAGTCGGAATGCACTTTTCTTGCTCCTTTAACTGCAATTCTTATTTCTCCCTCAGGATCACCTGCACTCTTGTCTTCCTTGTTTCCAATTCTGTTGACCACACTGCAGTCTTTCATTGAGTGAAATAAATATAGGAAATAATACTAATAGTCATAAAGTAATAGCAAACAGTTAGTATCTACTGTTTGTCTTTAAGGAAATTTATTGTTTGTGCCACTCATTTTGGTGCTAAATCATATCTCATTACTGAGATATTTATTATGAGTCTTATTTCTTGACAAAGGCAGCAGTCTTCTTAGAAAGCAGTGATTTTCTCTTACATTTCTTCTCTTTTTGGTATTTAACACATTGTATTATATATATACATATATATATATATATATATATATATATATATATATATTATGTGCTCAAAAGGTACATACTTTAGGAATAAATTAATTCATTGGAAGTTTTAGAAGTATACAAAGCTTGCCCATAAATAGAAAGTATAAGTAACATCTGATTTTGTTTTGGTATCTTATTTTTCAGCCTGATGGGCAATGGTTAGTAAACCATTCATACCATGAATTTGTTGCATAGTTAGCAGGAATCTTATTGAGAATTAAATGTATCATCTTGTACTTCATAGCCAGAATATTAAGCTTTTGGGAAGGAAGCAATTTAAAATAAATTTTTAGATATGCCCATATACATTCATATAGAAATATATGGAATATAATGATTGTATATCTGGAGTTTATATTTCATTTCCTATGATGAGAACCTGCAGGACTATTAGCCCTTTCTTATGAGACATTAAACCAATTTCATAAAAATCAGAGACTATTTTAAATTTAAATTGATATTATTTTTTCATCTCAATAATGAAATTACCCATGTATAATTATGCAGAAATTCTATCCATAATCCAGTAGTAAACATTTCATATGTAGTTTTCTAAAATTTTGTGAGCGTTCATGCTAATGCAGTTGTTTAGTATTTTCAGTAGTATAGGAATTTTCCACATAATTTATGCTTTAACCCTTTATTTCGTAGCATTGGAAATTTTAACCAAACACTACTGAAATTGCTAGCACCAACTTTGTTACCAGGCTGCTTGTTCTAAATCCAGAAGCCATATCAATTATTATCTTTGTTGACCTCGGGCCTACAGCTATCTTTCTTGTTGTCCTTGATTATATTCATTCCTTTACTATTCCTGCCTTCATTTTTTTTTTTTTTTTTTTTATTCAACTTACCTTTATTGAATTTCTCGTATGCCATGTGTTGGGTTCTAGGGATAAAGCAGTTTATAAGAAAGATGTAGGCCCACCCCTCTAAGTGTGCTCTTCTCTTGGCTTCAGTAAAAATGGTTTCTTTTGTTTTTCTTTCTATCTTTTGGTATGGTCTATTTTAGTTTTCTGGTGAAGTATTTTTCCTTTGTCCATCCTTCAATGCTGGTTCTGATCAGACTCTTCCTTTTTTATTTTTTTTGCTGTACATGTTACTCTCCTTGGGCAGAGGATTTCAATATATTTTTGACCCAGATCTCTCATCTGAAATTCAAGACTGTATGTATATCCTTCACATACATCAAACTCTGTGCATTCTAAACTGAACATCTTTCCTAGAAAACTCTTTCTTTTGCAGATCTTAATTCAGTAATGACATCACCCTTAAAGCTGATCACCACCCCTCTCTAACTGCAGGTCATGCCCAGTCAGCTTCTGGACTGTATCACTGTTATATTGATTTCTTGCCACTCCCAAATCAGGCTATCGTGATCACTCTCCTGGATTACTGTATCAGACTAACTGAGAAACGTACTTTCATTGTTACCCATTTAATGCATTTTTTTCTGGCTGCAGTCAGAGTGATATTTATAAAACCCAGTTGAACAGATCATATTACCATCAGCAGTTTCCCACAGTCCTGAAGAAGTCCAAATTTCCATCCTAATCTCTAGCCATTCACCATCTCTTATGCTCTGCATTCTGTTCTGAATCTCAGTTCCCTTAAGAAGCCCATTCTCTCTTGTCTGTGGGCTTTGCACTTGCTATTTTCCTCTGGGTGAACCACTTAATCCTCTCTTTTCACCTGACCAGCTCCTGGCCAACTCCTGCTCTTCTTCAGTTTGGAGTAATTTTCCCCCAGAATCCATTCTTGTTACACTAAATCTGGATTAGTCACCTCTTTTGTCTGTTCATTTTTCTTTTCTCTAGCTACTCTAGCAGCTCACTGAAGACTGGTTTCATGCTTATCTTGTTCACAGTTGTGTTCCCAGCACCTTGGTCTATGCCTGACACATAGTTGGCCCTTAAAAAATATCTTGATTATGAGCATCAGTTACCATAGCGTATGGTCAGTTTTATGTTTGTGCCAAAATTAAGGTTTGGTCCTAAATGAGTACTGAAATCAACAGGTACACTTCATCTTGGTTTCTGGAAAAAATCCTGATACCGACTTGTTTGGGTAATTATTTGCATTTTTTTTTTCATTTAAGTGCAGTTAAAGCTGCAAAACTGGATAAATTGTTGGACATTTTGACATGATTAATTTTATTCTAAGTGTGAGTACTAAATGTACTTAATTTGAACTGTATTGGTGATACCTTGGGAAAGATAATTCCATTTTTATTTCAATTAATAAAGGCAGGCTATTTTAAGAACTATAATCTGTTTTTCACCATAAGATGGAAGGCATTAATAGGTTATAATTTTCTTAAAGACTTCTATTACATCTCACTTGTACTATAATTCATTCTACTTCAACATTAAAACAGAGCGTTCTTAATGTTATAGCTTGATTTAAAATACTATATGGTTTCCTTGTAATATATTAACTTTTTCATGAAGTCATTTCTATAATAGTGTTTTATTTTCCAAATAGCACCCAGGTTTGTAGGCTCAATAAACAAGGTGTCATTTGCAGGCAGGACGATCACAGTAACATTACGAGTTACCAATACCATTTAGGTTGAACTCGACAGTAATCTGGTTTTGAATTAATCAGATAAGATTGTTGTCTTGAAATGTTGTTTAACACGGTATTCAAAAGAATAATGGAAGCAGTTAATTTTCAACAATGCTGTAGAGAGCTCCTTTTTTCTAGGCATTGTTATGTTCCCTTCACAACCATCTTTTTTTTCCATACATGCATAAGCTGATTCCCTGTAGTCAGCAGTTAAGTATACAGAACATCAATGGTTTGACTTTTAGAACATATACAGCATTAGTAAATGTGGGACAGCTTCAACCAGTTCTTACACTGCTTAAACCAAACATTCTTAAACCTGTTTGGGGGACTATATTCTTGAACTTCTTGGTCCTCCTTGAGGAATTCCATGAAATAGTGTTATATTATCACTTCAAACAAATTTGGAGCAACTTTTGTAGGATAAAATGTGACTTGTTATATGTCTTTTTGTACCTATAAGACAAATAGTAAATGTCACCTGAAATAGTTATTAAAAATATTGTTTTAAATTTTTCTGTTAACACTTGTGTCCTGCTTGTTCATTCATTCTTTTGTCAGCTACTAGAACACACTAGAACCCATATGTTAATGGAAGCCAAAGGCTTAAGAAATGATTACCCCCGGGGGGAAACTAAAACTGATAGAATGTTACCTATTAAATTATCTTTTTCTGTGCAAAATGAGCAGCAACCATTATTATTTGATTTCTGAGATGGAAAACCTTTGGCTAGCTCATTACATAAATTTAGAGCAATTTCCTTAGATGAAGGTCGAATCTGTCAAACTTCATTTAAACAGAACTTTTATTCAGTCTTTTGAAAACATTCAGAGTTTAGATTTGCAAATTCTCTACAAAGCCACAGCGTTGTTTCATTGGCTACTTTTCATTTCTTCCATCTAGTGTGCTAAGATAAGCTGGTTACCATAACCCATTTTGATTTTCAGTTTTCTCATTTGTAAAATGGGACTAAACAGATATTTGCAGGTGTGTGGTAAGGATTAAATGAGGAAATTATGTTAGCCAGTAAGCAAATAGCTGGTATATAATAGGTACTTAACAAATATTCTTTCTCTTCCACCTTTAGCTTGTGTCTGCGCTGCAATTAATGTGCTGTGTCCTAACGATACATTTAATAACTATGGATTTGTGCCTTTGCTCTGCCCTCTTCCGACAGCAGCAACCCACCAACACCCACCAACACTGCAGTCAAAACAAAGCTCCCTTTCTCCTGTCTCCTTGTCTTTGATTCTCTTCTCCCCTGTTACAGCATCTCTTGCTTCCAGCCCTTGTTTTGACTTCTGATCTCTCTTTTTCAAACCTCTCACCCTTTAAATCCCTTTGTCCATAATTCTTTATTTTCTTCTCTCATGATTCCTGTTTTCTTTTCTCTTCTATCTCCCTGTGCTTGCTTGGCACATCCTGGCCCTTTGTGCCCTGCAGCTTGGCTTGACAAACCAATGACAGAACTCCTCTCCATTGCATCGGTTGGTTTGCCCATCCAAATATTGCAGCTCAGATGTTTTTCTTGAGAATATTACTCTGTTTTTGAGATTCATCCATGTTATTTTATATAGTTCATTCACTTTTACTGCAGGATAATATTCTATTGTATGACCTTGTGATCCATTGTACAGGCATGTACCACAATTTATTTGTCGTTTCTACTGTTGAGGTACATTTGGATTGTTTCCAGTTTTAGCAATTCAAATCTTGATGGTATGAGCATTTTTCTGTGTGGGTGTATGTGTGTATGTGCACATTTGTAAATTAAACTGGTTTTGCAACATTTAGATGCTTGAAGTTGCTAGGAATCTGATACCAGGATGTTTTAGACTTTCCTGTATTGTTATGTCCCAGATTTTTCCTTTAAAAAATTATTTTTTTATGTGCTATTAGCACAGAGTGTTTTGAATTTTGGAATGTTACAATGATTCATGGTGAAAAATTTTAAATAAGATTGTTACATATAAATGAATATATTTATTGTAGTAGTGTATATTTAACACATATTTTATATCATATAAAATATATAATATAAATATTCATGCATATATGAACTTATATATATAATTCATTTTGATAATTACAGTAATGTTCTTATAGCTTATCTTTATATAGTGGGCTTATTTTTGTAATAAATATTCCTATATGAATTTCAGTCTATAGATATTTTCAATATCTAAAGCTGTAGGCATTTATAGAATCTGAATAGAATCAACATAATTGTGAGTTACAGTCTTATAAAATGGATTTTAATTCTTATATTTCTCACTTCTTCTGCATTTGGTGCTCCATGGCCATGTAGATCCATGTAGAGCTATGATATCTGCTTTTTTTCAGCTTAAATAAAAACTAAATTAGTGATTTGGGTACTTTAATGTCCTGGTTTGCTATTATGTTGGTGAGAGCATGCTAACTTTGTTCTAACTTTTAATGTACTGATATAATCAATGTCAAGAGATTTAGGCCTTGCTTGGAGAGAGAAGCAATATACAGGCATTTCTTAAGTATACTGAAACATCCATCCATCCCATAAGAATTTTTGTCAGTGTCTACTCTATGGTAGGCTACTCTCCATGGGGAGGGCCTTATCAGCATCACTCAGCTTTTTTAAAACCTTCTTGTCTTCTCCCCAGTATGCTATTATATATCCCTCCAGTAACTACCATTATTAATGATGTTCCAGGTGCAACACAAGCTGAAGCTGTGTTGCCCCTGGAGAAAGCTTGAGAATTGCTGCTAACATATCTTTACATATCTATCGATTATTATATATTAATTTTTAATGAATTAATATTTGTAATTAAAATTAGTAATACCAATAATGATATGTTCTGTTCTGGAGGATTCAAAGTCTACTGAGGTACCCTAAAGCATAAACACAGAATCAAAATATGGTATGGCAAGTTCCATATAAGGGAGTATATATAAATTGGTGCAAGTAATAGTGGAGACAACTCACTTTTTTGCTTGGGAGAATTGTATAGGACTTTTGTAGAAGTGATTATCTGGGGTGACTTTCCTGTGAATTTCATTTCAGAGCTTAGTGATGTGCTAGGTGCAGTGAGGCACATCCAAAAGTTAGCATGACCTAATTGTCCATGAAAATGTTGGGGAGTCTAAATATTCACGTGACACAATTATAGAACCTGTGAAGTACATTTGATGACAATCCTTGTGAAATGGTATCTCATGGGTTGTATTTTCCCATAAGTGTCTTTGGATATTATCACATCTATGAATGCATTGCTTAGTTGTTACTCGTTCATAAAAACACTAGAGAGTTTGTGAGAACTGTTGCCGGAAACCAACGTGGTCTACCATTGCTTTAAAGGACTCCTTCAGACCCACGTCTTTTGTGCGCTAGGTATCTGATCAAGGCACATGATTTAACTTCTCCAAGTTAGTTGCTTCATCTGTAAAATATGAAAGATTATAGTATCTCACTCAAAGGATTGTTAATGAAAATTTAAATCAAACAAGAATGCCCTTTCGGCACAGTGTCTGGCACATAGTAACAGTAAGTTTTTGTTATTAACTAAAAGTTCAAGTCAGATTATATATCAAAATTAGCTAAAAATTTTGATCCTAAAAAAATCAAACCAAAAAACCAGTCTAATTTTGACTTCTGGTTTCTTTAAACATTCAGTTAAACTTTGAAGGAACTGTTTATAAAAACCTGAATCTGGAATTATACATATATATTTTCCCCTTATTCTATTATGACAGGTGTCCACAACAAGATTGACAAAGAAAAGAAATTACTAATTGGGGTGCAGGTGGTGAAAAATCTTTTTCTAAAGATGTGTGTGTGTGTGTGTGTGTGTGTGTGTGTGTATCTGTGTGTGTGTTTAAATACACAGATTAAGTTTATATTGAAGTTGAAAGTGAAGATTGACTAGATTACCAATACAAAATATTTATTTAATGAGTGAGCTAATTTCTGCCCAATATAAATTCTGCTCCCCCACATGCATTTATCAAATCACTTTCTCTAACGTGAATATGCAAAGTAGGAGCTGAGGAGCTCTCTAATAACCTGGACATGTGGTCATTCCCTCAAGCCTGAACCTCACTGTGACCTCACTGTAATGTCTGGCTTTGTGTTGAAAATTAATCTAAATTAATACTCTGTTTCAGATTTACATAAGTATCTACATTGCCTATTTCTTATATTTCTTATTTAGTTTTGTTCTTCTGCTGTAATCTTTGGGGGTAGAAGGGAATGCAATAATACCAAAACCAAAACAAACAAAACAATCAAATAGACAAACACCCAAAAGCCCATAAAGATGGAGCCCAGGATCTGCAAGAGTGAGATCTGGAGTCCACTTTACATAGACAGCACTTCTATTTTTCTGCATCACCCGGAAACATGAGTCACACTGATATTGAACTTGCAAGCTATGCGATAAAGAGAGGCAGTCATAGTCTGGATCCATGCTAGATTACTGTTTACTGACTTTGGTCCCAGACTTTGGTTTTCTGTCTCTTGTTACCCATGCAGATATATCTGGAGGAGGGCACTGAGAGGAGATGGTAGAGACAGGATTTATTAATACTGAGGGAAGAGTGTGGGGGCTAAATAGATTCTCAGGTAAGAGATGCAAGCATCTGAGAACCACTGATTGTAACAGCATGAACTATTCCTAAGTGCATTCATTCCTGGGTCTCCCTAACCTCTTTCCACATACCATGTTTCATTAAACACTTTTAATAATTAAATGACTGCGATTTTTTGGCTCCAGACTTAATTTTAATCAGGTAAAATTTTAAGATTTTATGAGAGTATGAGACAAATTTAATTTACTAGTGTTTAAAATCATCACTATAGTGGATAGCATAGAAACAATAACTGCCAAAAAAAAAAAAAAGGTTGGGCTTCTTTATGCAGGGATTTCTGCATACACTGTTTTAACTCAGAGATAACATTAAGTTTATACCATTTATGTTTATGTACATGTAATTTAGACAGCTGTGATCACATTGTACATAGATGTTTATCTCCTTCCTTTTTTCCCCTCGAACTTCTATCTTAGCTGTAATCTTGTGCCATTGCACATTCTTTTAAATGTTTCATGATAATACATTCTCATCTTCTTTTAATGTTGATAACCATGCTGGAAAAAAACAAAAGCAAGAACAAACCCTTCACGGCATTCCACTTTAGGACCATAACATCTTAACCACCCAGCCAAGTTAACAAAGGGATACCGTTTCTTTAGAAATAGTACGTATGCTTTAGAAGCTTGGTTATATTTCTTCCTTGAAAAGCACTTTCTAGAGCAGCATCTCCCACTGTGTTCAACAGAACTTTAGTTTTGTTGGATTAGTGGAGTTATGTGACATGAAGGCAAATAAGATCGAGAAATTCCAATCCAGTCTGAAGAGCTGCTCCTGCCCTGGATTCATCAGGCCCATAATTGCCCTGAGAAGCCGTGGTATTCTGGATCTCAGAAGAGGTGTATAATGTTTACAGTTTTCACTAAACTTAATTTGTGCATAGAACCTCTTATGTTTCTTTTGTCTTGAGAAGAATGCAGAGAAAACTCGAAATTTCCTGTCATCTGTGCTTAAACAAGTTACCATAGTAAAATCCCAGACAGAGCTTAGCTAAACTTGGGGTGGGCATAGGCAGATTGTTCTGAAATAATGGTTTCTCAAAAAAAGTTCTTTAGTTGAATCTTTCTAAGACTATTCAAATTATAAAGGGATTCTACATGTACTTCATTTTTCCATGTTTAAAGTTTTCTTATGCTAGGATACTGAAAAAAAGTGTTTTAACTATTTCTACTGTCAGAAGTTGCTTTTGAGTATAGATTTTTTTAAAAAAGCAATTTTCTTTGAAAGTTTTCAATGTGCCTAACAAAAGAGAAAAATTATCCCAATCTGCATATGCATATAATTTGTTTTTATAAAAAGGAAAAATTAGGCTAAATTGGTTAAATTAAGCAGTAAGCTCTAAATAGGGTGGTATCTAATCCAAATTCCCTATCATTTTTGTTTATTTTTTAAAGTGTGAAAGACACTGTTTATTAATTTAAATTGACTTAAAAATACATACAGAACAAAGATCCCTGCCTTCTTGGAACTTTTATATA
This sequence comes from Choloepus didactylus, assembly GCF_015220235.1. Lineage (NCBI taxonomy): Eukaryota > Metazoa > Chordata > Mammalia > Pilosa > Megalonychidae > Choloepus > Choloepus didactylus. The sequence continues at coordinate 71,781,386 of NC_051320.1, read as the reverse complement.
TATTAACACCCTGAACTTAATTCTAAATTTCTTGATGCAATTACTGGTTCCTCGTGACGTTAGTGCTTTCACCGTTGGACACTTCTGCGGTCCACCCATCAGATCATCTGCTGTCTGAGGGGTGCAGCCCTTTTAAGCAGCTTCCTATGGTATAGCAGGGATGAATGCAGTGGTTTGTGTTAGTTCCCAGTTTCATGAGGAAGCACTGTTGCAGATGATGGTGCAAGCTTACTTCCCTTCACTTTGGCTACTTACTATTTTTATAGTATATTACCAGTATACGTTCTCAACATGCATTTACAACATTTATTTTACTCCTGTGTCCAGTTTGGCACTTATTTTTAAAAGCAAAGCAAAACAAAACAAAAATTGAACAAAACCTTGCACAGCTTAACCAGTGCTGTGAAGACAATGAGCATTCTTATTGAAATACATGTGTACATACATGCATCTGTTAGATTCACTATACTGTACATGTTCTTAAATTTACCAAAGGTTTTGCAGTGATTGACCCAATGCATTTCTTATGCAAGAAAAAAAAAGAGGCGTTAGCTAGTTATCTTGGTGGATTAGGTTAACAATTGAGTTTATTTTTTCTATTGAAATAACAGATTGGGAAATAGGCAAAGCAATACGCATACATAAAAATTAAACTACCTTTTATGCTGGGAAGAAAATCAGAGGCATTGCTACAAATGCCAGGTGACTATGTCCGTTATCAGTGGTAACCTAATTTACATACAAAGAAAATGTCAATTCACATCATAATCATCAAGATAAATAGATGCATTTATACTTTTCCATGAGCTGTTCTTTGCAAACTTAAGTGTTGTGTTTGGCTCTTTGCCCAGGCACCAGTTGAAATACTCTAAGTTTAACAGAGAAGTAAGGGATGAAGTTCAGCCCGGCCGATGTGCAAATGCAGACAGAGTGGCCTGTTTGAATCAACAGCTGTCATTGTGGATTATTCTAATTTTTTTTTTTTTCCTTTGAGAGGAAAGGAAAAGGGAAACCTACATATGTGTGGGGAAGTCAATGGTAATGTTTCTTAATTTGCTTAGTGAAATTGTGATCTTATTCAAATCAGAGTTTTTAATACGTTTGCCTCTTACTTGTTATGAAAGGAAAATAATCAATTCCCCTTTCCTTTTGATGATCCGTGATGTATATATGCTTTATTTTAGTTACCCCATTTAGTGAAATAGGTACATGCTTCATTTTTTTCAGATATAATCTGATGTTTTGACTTATAGCATAAAGTCTCTAAAGGCAAAATAAATGTTTTGTAACATTCTTATAAAAATAAAATAATGAAATACTCTCTGTAAGATAAAATGGATATACTCTCCCTAAGATACGTATGGATATATGAAGACTTATTTGGTAAATATAACTTTATTACTTACCAGACTGTCTCCTCTTACCTAGACCAGTACATTTGAAATGAGATATTTAAAATATAGAGAGCATAACATGATGAAATAAAAGCCTAATAAAAAGTGTTTGGGCCAGCATCAAAACTCTTTGAAATAGGATATCTAAATAGTGTACATTTTATCTCAGAGAGAGGCTCGGGTTAGTTCTAGTGTCCAGATGACTACTAATGGGCTTTGTGCTCTGAAGCATATGTTAATAGAAGCGATCATTTTGGATTAATTTGATGTGAATTAATATGAGATTTTCTTGATGGAAGTTGTTTGAAGGTGATGACACTTAAATCTCAACAGGATTTAAGATGTCTAAAAATACTTTTAAAGATTCAGGAACAATCAATTCAGAGAGAGTAAATTAAATAGAAATGGATAGCAAAGAACAGGATCTGACATTGGGTTTATGAAATTTAAAGCAGTTTACAGAAAGAGTGATCTACCATTGAAGTATTGCCCTGGAATCCAAAGAAATAGAAGACATTTAAACTCCTTCAGTAATTCTTGGGTTTGTGAATTTGATAAACAATGTTTCCCTGAATTTTATAGGTCACTTAAGCAATCTGATTTTGATCTGTATATATGGAGTAGACAAGATTCAAGTGAATTTTTTTCCCTAAACCAGTGAGCAAACACATATGTTCTCAAAAAAACTGAGCTTTATATGTTGCTCATATGGAAGCTATCTAGTTTGCTATAGGCCCAAGACTTGACCTTCCTTTTATTTTGCTATCACTTGTTTAATACTTTAAATTCTTTTATGGGGACTTTTGATCAAAAGAAACAATTTGCCATTTTTTCTTTTCTTTTCTTTTTTTTTTTTTTGTAAAACTACATTAAATGTGTAATTAATAACTCAGTAGTACACCTAGGTCAGTGATACAAATGAGCATGGAGGGAAAAATATCTTTATTAAGTCAAAGACCATCATATCATGATTTTTTTTTTCTGTAAAGCTTTGATTTCAAGTGTTTGAAAGTTCTATTATCCAATAAAACAGTCAGAAAGAGTCGTCTGTTGTATTATGAAAATAAAAACTACTACTTTTAATAAAAATCATACCTGAAGGATTTGAGACAGATCAAATTATGCAATCTTGTCCCCCTGATTTTTCTTACGGTCTTGTTCATATGGTGTGTTATGTGTGTGTGTGTGTGTGTGTGTGTGTGTGTGTGTTATATATATACACACACACATATATATGTAATTTCTCATATATACACATTTTATTTTTCTTTGATAAGGAGGACTTCCCCATAAGCATTTTCTTTGCTTTTAAAAAATACTTTCCCCCTTCCTTCCAGTTAATGACAAAGAATAAAAATAAAGTCATCTTGCTTGATGTGTTTGGCAGGTAGATAATCAATATACATTCATTGAATGAGGGAATGTTGGGGGAAGGAGTAACTGGGTGAATGGTTTAATATTTTAGAGTCTTTCAATGAAATTGGACAAAGGTTTTCAAAAGTATAAAACTAAATTGTGGAAGTCATTAACCAGAACCATCATAGAATTAGAGAGGCAAGGGACAGTGCAGTCATCCTTGACTCTAATTCCTTCATTCATGGATAAGGACAGAAGCTCAGAGAACAGACTCGCCCTTGATCACTTCAGCAGGTGATTTGAATCAGATCTAGAACCTGAACTCAAGATTGCTGTACCATTCTTCCTCCTTAGGTTTTGATTTTTCAATTTGTTTAGAGTTGAGATGCTATAAAGAACATAGAATCTATATCTCTTTGCTTCATGTACTTTCTCGTCCAGTGGAAATAAAGCCTAGTTTTCATCTGCATTGGATGGATATGCGATCTCCATTCTCTTTTAAATTACCAGGTTAGCTGAAGATTTCTTTGGTTGAATAATTCATTTGATTTTCTTATTTCAAGGTTATTCAGAGCAAACGTATTTCATTAATGTATTAATATCTATGAAATTCAACTAAAGCATTAAGTGGTTAATTCATGATAACTAGGTAATAATACAAAGCTCAGATCCTTTTTGCTGTGACAGTGCCATCCTGAGAACATGAGTTGCTGTCTTCTACAGAAGAGTTTTTTCTTATATATTTAAGCATTTTAATCAGTGAGATAAAGTAGTTAACAGAATTATATTTTAAGCTCTATTGCTGATTATTCCTCTGCATAAACCTGTAAAAAAGATAATGTAATATCAAACAGTACACTATCTTATTGCATTTTATAATAATTAACTCTTTTTCTGTAACTGCAGAGAGGGCTTTTAGATTTAAGTTATAATTTAGAAGGAAATATGGTTAATTAAGAGTGGAAATGTATGCTTTTTGCAGATGGAATACCTTAAATCTCAGTAATTAAAATTAATGCATATACAGCGTTTGGGGGAGGCTAAATGTATTTTTAAGCCATTTAAATATCTTGGCACATAATTCACATTCACATTACATAGGTGGTTTAAGGAGCATTCATGTGTTTATATAGATCCATCCATGCAATATAAATATGGGAATGCTCATTATTACCCCCAGAGGTCAGTTTTTTATCTCATAATTAAATAGAGGGCTGGAATTAACAGTTTTGAGCTTCATAGTTCACAATTTATATTCTGCAACTCCTCTTCCCCTATTCACTTTACCTCCATTATTTAAAATGGTTGGTTGTAGTGTGTCTACTTTATCTGACATTTTGAACTTTTTTGTGTGTGGTTTCTATGTTGTTGGATAGTAGAATGATCAAGTTTAAAATAGAGTTGCCAAAACTGATGACTAAGGTTCATTGATGTGATGATATATTTTAACTGCTTTAAACTTTTCCATATAAAAGCCATTGCTGATGTTCATTAATTAAGATTTTTTGGCCTCGCTTTCCCAGTTTAGGTAAGTATTATAGTCATTAGGGTTTAGGAGGTTTTAGAAGTTAAATAATTCCACCAATATCACAGTCTGTCATGAAAATGACTCCTTCTGTAAGCATTTATATCATGCTCCTCCATCTCCTGCTGCTTTATTGAAACCCAGGGGAGGGAGAGGATCTTACTCAAGGTCTGTTCATGCTTTTATCAGAGATCTTTCAAGCAGCCCACAGTGGTGGGATATTAATGTATTTTAAGCATGTTTACATCATTTAGGAAGGAATGTATATATTTTTTGCTTTGTTTTGCAGATGTACAGATCAGCTTTCAAAATGTCTTCTGTGTCTTCCGAGCGTCTTCTAAGACAATTGCATTAGCCTCCTGCTAGTTGACTAATAGAATTAATAATTGTAAAAAGCACCCTAAAGCCACATGCCTTATGAAGTCAATGCTGGGTATGATTTTACAAGTATGTGATCCATTTTTTTTCGAGTGAAAATGTTGGAAAAGTTCTTGGCACACAGTAAAACATCATGCAATGTGTTATTTGTCTTAGAGATAATAACTTGAGGGTGGCTATAGTCTTATGGTATCTTACTTATGACTTGTTAGGGGGGTTCCTTCCACTTAGAAGTATTGCAAATGTGCCGTATTTACATAATATGTCACTCTGAAAAATGGTGGTGATATAATTCCAGTAAAAATTATATTTTTCTATAACTACTTCAAAGTATAGTCAACTAAATTATTTTTTAAAAAACAACTAAAAAGAACATTGCCCTGCCCCCCACAACAAAAAATAAAACCCAATTGACCTTTCTGATACTTCTTTGAAGTTTCAGGGTTTAACGTTCTTTGCAATGTATATTATTAAAGACTGTTCAGCAGGAGTCACTGAGTTATATGTGCTTTGAAAGTCTGTTCTTGGGTGGAAGAAAGAACAGAAATTGGGAAAGATGATAAGTTAATTATATCTTACTTTCTCTCAGGCACTAAAGAAGCTGATTGAGTATTTTTAAAATTACGACCTATTATCTCTCTTCATGATAACAGTAAATCAGCAAGATCTAAAACTTCTTTGTTCTGAAAAATATATTAATTTTTTCAATATTAATATATTTATATTTACTTAAGCATTTTATCTTAATTCAGTTCCTCTGCCGTTTAGAATGTTTCCACTTCTGTAATTACTTTGGACATTAATTAATATATAGACGTAAACCATCGTTTCTGATGTAAGGATAACTCATGAATTATTTCTTCCTCATTTGTTCATGGATTCCTCCCTTTTATATAGGATTTTTATCTTTTTTGTATAACCATATTAATTTCTTTTTGGTGAGTCATTATTTATTCACATTAAGGAGAAAATGGTAAAATGCAATTGATACATTTAGTTTTTGTCCAAGGAGAGATTATATTGCAGTAGTTACCAAAGATATTATGCATAATGGAAAAAGAAACAAACAAACAGGAAATTTTGGAGGGAAAGGCAGAGTTGCCATACCAAACCATCACACATATTTATATATTCCCTCCAAAGTGAATATCTGTAACTCTAAACTAGAATATACTTTTTTGTAGGCCAAAATGAAACAGAATATATATATTTTTTCATTTACACTCTTATATTTGAAACCCTAACCAATTTCTTAGCTTTCCCCTTTCTTTTTAGATTGCCATTCCTTTTTATTTCTCTCTTGGTTTGCTACCAATAAAGTGGCCCTCTAGTCTTCCATTTGTTGTTACAGGTTCCCAAGGCTATTTTAATGACTTTTGAAAGAGGAATAGAAGTCTCTTAAAATGCCAACATCAACAAATAAGATGGTGAAATGCAAACATTAAAAAAAAATTATTTTGTGTTCAAAAGATAGTTACTAGCTTATTTAAATTTTAGGGCCTAGAGATAAGGAGCATGAGGTGGGCAGTAACTTTCCCGCAGTGGCCAGGCAGGTTTACATCACCTTACAACCATCACTTTCACCTGGAACTTCAATCTTCCATCTAATAGACACATATTTTTTTTTTTATTCCAAATGGGAGATTCTATGGCTATTTTACGAATAACATCATTGGTGTACAAGAAGAGCAGTGTACTTTCTTAAAGACAGTTACGCTATCTTTGATATTATTCAACAAAAGCAGATTTTCACCTTGTAAATGATTCCTTATGCTCTAACTAGTTCATTTTCTTTGTTCAATGATTCACATTATAAACATTTTGCCTGACTGGCTTCTCAGAAGCAAAGGTACACTCCTATATCCAAAGCTAATGTAGTTCCTTGGCACTTGCAAGAAATTACAGACAAAATGACTAAAACATGTTATTAATTTGGATTTCTCAGGATATTTTGGATAATCGTGGTGTAACTAACTCTGTTAAATCTGTCCTTATGACAGAGTTGGCTAATAAAGAAGGCTTGTTTTATTAGTTAGTCACAGGTGGATTTTTCCGAGCCATATTTGGGGTGATGACTTACACAGCCCCGGACAGTTTTTCAGTTGGGTGATTAAGGAACAAAGGCCATGAAATCCAGTATGCAAGGAACCTTTGTTAATGCATTCTATTATTGAAACAGCCCAAACCATTTCTTATATGGAGGTATATCCTTAGAGTTCTGACTCAGACTCCAGCAGAGACATTTGTTATAGCCTGTTGTGCTTGTTTTGACTCTCTTCACTGATGCCACTAACCTAGGAGGCACAGCTGAGTTGCATATGAAGGTGAACTGTCAACTACTGCCAGTATTTTACCATTTTCAGATACAACATTGACAATTTATTATGGTTTGACTTCATATTTTACTTCAGTCAACTTCCAGTTTGTTCTTGACGATGGAACTGGTACCTGTCTACCAGGTTGAGTGTAGAAATCTGGGATGAGGTTCCCCATCCTGCCGGGCAGTCCTAGTAAAAACTGACCTGGCCTTAAATGTAGCTCAAAGAGATGTGTCAGTAGGGCAGAGATGAAACATTTGCTGTCCTCCATTTCCTGAAATTAATGGGGCAGTTTTCACTCTGTGTATAACATACTGTTTTTCTGCCTTTTGACTATGAGAACATTTTGGTTGAAACTTTATTTATATCCTGGTTGCACAGTGTAACAATATTGAATTCTAATTTTGGTGTTTATACATTCACATACCTATCAAATAAACAAACATGTAATATAAACATAAACATGTATGTTCTATAAACATGGCATGTGTATATATTATATATAACATATAACATGCATAAACATATATGCATGTCTGTGATGTTTTTCACTGACTATAACTGAATGAAGGTATTGAGCAGAAAATATAATTGGCAGGAAAGAACAACTAATGAGAAGGACAGAGTTAGTAGTAATAAATATTTTTTCAGTATTCATTAAACCATTCCCAAATAATAAATGAACCACTCTTTGTGACAAAAATAATTCTAAATGTGAACTCTTTACTTTAGTCTTGATAATTTTTGCATTTTTAAAAACTGAATTTTTTTCTAGAGAAATATTTTATTATATGTTAAATCATGAAAAAAATGAGTAGAATCAGTGAAATTCTCTAGATTATATTCCATGTCTGTAATAATCCTGTATCTGCCTTTTCCTTGTATTTTTACAGATATGGTCCGGAAAAAGAATCCCCCTCTGAGAAACGTTGCTAGTGAAGGCGAGGGCCAGACCCTGGAGCCTATAGGTACTGAAAGCAAGGTATCTGGAAAGAACAAAGAATTTTCTGCAGATCAGATGTCAGAAACTACAGATCAGAGTGATGCTGCAGAACTAAATAATAAGGAGGAGCAAGATCCATCTTCTAGCAGTAAGAAGGACTTAAAAAGCTCAGCCCTTAGTGAGAAGGCTGGCTTCAATTATGAAAGCCCCAGTAAGGGAGGAAACCTTCCCTCCTTTCCGCATGATGAGGTGACAGACAGAAATATGTTGGCTTTCTCATCTCCAGCTGCTGGGGGAGTCTGTGAGCCCTTGAAGTCTCCTCAAAGAGCAGAGGCAGATGACCCTCCAGATATGGCCTGCACCCCATCAGGGGACTCACTGGAGTCAAAAGAAGATCATAAGACGTCACCAAAGGCTACAGAGGAAACAGGGCAAGCTCACAGTGGTCAAGCCAATTGTCAAGGCTCAAGCCCAGTTTCGGCGGCTTCAAAAAACCCACAAGTGCCTTCAGATGGGGGTGTAAGACTGAACAAATCCAAAACTGACTTACTGGTGAATGATAACCCAGACCCGGCACCTCTGTCTCCAGAGCTTCAAGACTTTAAATGCAATATCTGTGGATATGGTTACTATGGCAACGACCCCACAGATCTGATTAAGCACTTCCGAAAGTATCACTTAGGACTGCATAACCGCACCAGGCAGGATGCTGAGCTGGACAGCAAAATCTTGGCCCTTCATAACATGGTGCAGTTCAGCCATTCCAAAGACTTCCAGAAGGTCAACCGTTCTGTGCTTTCTGGTGTGCTGCAGGACATCAATTCTTCAAGGCCTGTTTTATTAAATGGGACCTATGATGTGCAGGTTTGTCATTTATATCATAATTTCTTTGTACAGAAAAAGATGTTAGTAATGAAATGTGAACTCATATGAATGTTAGAATTAAGCCTCCGGTGCCAGAAGGGTGGCCTGCTAGATCCAGCCGAAGAGATGCACCACTCCATGTCTGTTTCATCCAAATGGGTGCTCAGAGTTGTCTTTATCTTCTTATCACGGGAAACAATCCCAACATTTCTATTAGGTTGGGAGAATGTCTTTCATGGAATTAGTTAGGCTTTAAATTTCTGGATATATTTCATGGTAATTTGATGTTTCCACTGTCTTCCAAGAATTGGTACTAATCTTTATGATTCTGCCTGATACTAATTCATGTCTTGCTTCAGTTTTGGATTATAATAAGGCCTTTACTGAGGCTCTTGCCTATGTCTCAGATTAGAATTTGATTTTATACTCAGCCAGACATCAAATTTTACTTGATTTGGGTCATACTGAAGACTGCAGAGATAAACTCCCCAAAGCTCAAAATAATTGCAAATGAAAATTTGGAAATAAAATTTTACATGGATTAAAAAGAAGTCAATGTGCTTGTAAGTACTAGGGACACCAGAATGACCTTGGTACAGGGCGAATAAAGCATTCCTTTCTACATTTCAGGAAAACGGTAATAATTTATGAAAGCAGTAATAATTTAGATTTATACTTTTATTAAAACTGGCATACCTTTTCTATCTATTACTTTGGTCATAGCATATGTGAGATGGATTTAAAAAAACCTTTTACTATTTCTGATAGAATGAAAAGTGGAACTGAGTCTTAAGAAATGTATTCATTTAATTTTAGCAATTTTGGCGTAGTCGAAACTCATGAGAGTGTGTTAGTTTCTGTTACAGTCTGTAGATTTTATGGTATTATTAGGCCAGGGGGATTTCAAAACATATTAGGTTTAATGTTAACCTTCTTTAGGAATGATTGGAAGAAGTACCAGAGAACCTGTGAAATCACATCACACTGATTTGACCTACTAAATCCCTGAAAATATCAGTCATTTATTTTCAGCTCGATAGCTTCAGCACATTTGCCTGGGACTTCTCTGTTGACCTAGTGCCAGTTAGGAAATGCAGGCAGAGGGGTTCTAAATAACAGGTAGTGAACAGACTTTGCAGTACTTGTAAGAAAAAAATCAGAAAAGAAATATCTAAGGCCTTTAAGTGTCAGATTGTCCATCTTATCACTTTAAGTACCATACAAAGAAGAACCTTCAAAAAAGCCAGTTTCATCTTTGTAAAGCTCTCTAAAAATTCCATCTTACTTTGTGAATTTCCACAAATAGAATTATTTCTGTGGAGCAGCAAATTAAGCCAACGTAGTTATTATGCATGGAAGCTACAAGCTTTGAACTGCTGCCTTATTAAAGATCATTTCACTGTCTTATGTCAGATACACTCTGCTGTCAAACCGTGATTGGAAAGCAAATATGTGTTTTAGATAAAAGGGTTAGAAGTGAATAATGTCAGTGTGTGAAACGGTGTTTTATAATTAGCAAGTAATATGATGTTAATACCTGGATTTCCGGCAGTAGTTTCGCTTTGCTCACCCTGGGGACAGCATCTGAGGGAAGCTGATTGAGGCTGTCAGAAAGGCTCTAAAGCAAAGATTACTAAGGCCTATATTTTGGAAGAATTCAGATTTTTAAACACACTTTCATTTCCCCCAAACAGTTATTTGTTAGGTTCTTAGTTATTTATAGTAAAGTTTATGTTTGCATAGAGCGAGCTGGACACTTTTCCTGGGCAGTGATTTTAGAAATAAAACAGATGTGTGAGCTATCTGAGTTTGAACTAATAGAACTAGAAATAAAACAGCTGATCCTAGACTATGTTGTCTACTAAATCCTTGCAGCAGCACACGGTGAAGAAGACGAAAGTGGTAGGAAATAGCACTCAGGAAGATAATCTTAAGATCATTTTTTTTTTTCCAAAAAGAAGTAATACTGCTAAAAATGGAAAAAAAGCAATGTGTGGAAAAAAAGTGAGGGATTACTTGAAAGAAACGATAGAATTTAGAAACAAGTCTTAAGAGAGTTAACTTTCTTCAGTTTATGAAGGGAACGTTAAATACACTTTGGGGCCAAATGCTAATCTTGAACATTTTGCATACACACCAGATGTTGATACAGAAACAGTCTGAAGATAAGTAACTTATTAATATTTTTATGCTGAAATAAATATTGAACAGCTTCCCTATACGCATAAACTGAATAAAAGGACATCTGAAATTCCCCCCTTTTACCCACACATGTTTGTGTTGCTGAAATGCCATATGAGAGACTTTTTTCGTTGGCACTTGAACTGTATGGAGACTAAAAGCTGTGGGAGATAAAATGCTGATGCTAGAATTCCTTTAATGCAGTTTTGTCAGAAATTTATAGTAAGTTAATGGCTTGTGTATATTCTGGTAAAAACATGTTGGTAAATACAAGTAATGCAGACAAAGAATCATTCATTTTGGGAATAATTTATATAAATCTGTAATTTAAACTAATTGAAGTAATAGATGAGCAATCCATTAATCTTTTTCAATTGAACTTTGTTTTTTTTTTAAACATTCAGGACAGTTGGTGGTTAATGATAGATTTATGACGTTTTAGGCCAAGAAAATAGGAACAGAAGCCAAAAGGAGAGGACTTAGAGAACTCTGTGGCTTTGATCTATATTTTGATTTGACATGGGCAATTTTAAATAGTTTCAACCAACTTGACTGCAAACATGAGGTATACAGTTGGAATAAGAAATAATTTAAACAGATTCTAAGCTTTCTGGTTCCAAGTTCAGATTATAGTCAACTGTTTGACATGTATTTGCAGAGGAATAATTGAATTGTAAACTTATTTGAACTGACAATATCCACTTCTAATGAAAATTATGTTAAAATTAACTTAGTCAAAGAATTAAAAATTTCTAAATACAGCATCAAACAACAGTGTTTCTTTGTGCTGCATACAAGATAGAGCCCCTAGCAGGATAATGGAGGTCACTTTTAAATAGCCATCATAAAATCAGGACTGCGTTTTCTAACTAAGTCTGTCAAATTCATGAGATTCTCCCCCCAACACCTTGTGGCATGCCCAGTTCTGAAATCAGAGCACATGTCTGTTCTTCACCAAGAAAAACCACAGAAGATGTAATGGCCAGCTCAGAGCTAATGGATTTGACTAAGAACTTACGTTTCCCAAATTTTGGTTCTCCCTGCTTGTTTTATCAACTGCTATGCTTAAGTTTTCAAAAATAATGGAAGTGACATGATTGGTAAGCCCTTCATGTAATTTTTACTGCATGTTTTCAGCCTTTGAGGCTCACATGTAGACCATAACAGGACAAGAGATTGAGTTCTTCAAAAAGTAATTATAGTTTCCTTCTTTTAAACCAGCTTTATTATGCTTATATTTAAACCATTGCTGAATGGAGGACTGCATTGTTAAATGCGGACTTGGCTGTTTCATTAGGGCTTAATGTGCTGTGCATTAGGGCGTTTGTATCATCTTTATGGGGGAGCTCTTAACCCTCAGATCAGGTCATAAAAGTAGGAGTCCTGTCAGGTTGTGCTTCCCATGGGAAAGGGGTAAAACCTTCTTGTGTTTATAAACGCCCACAATGTACACTTTGCCTTTTCATATTGGCAGCCCTTTTCTGTTAATCTATATTATTCAAGACTTTGAGAAGGTAACTATTGGATTCCATCTGTGAAATTCATTTTGGGGCCTTGAAGAAATTCTAAGGTTAAGAGAAGAATCTCATTATTAATTTACCAGTGACTATCTTTGTGTTTGAGTAAGGAGTGCTACATTTCTGTTTTGTAAATATTTTCATTGGAGTTTCGCAATGTGCCATGTTAGAAACAGGAAGAACAGATTTTAGAGATAGGTAGTCATCCTTTGTATTGGTATTTCCAATATATTTAGCTGTAGGAGCTTTATGGATCCTTGACAAAGACCAGTTTATTCACTTGAACAGGGGATTACAGCTGGATTTGAGAAAATCTCAGGGAACATTAATCTCGCTGTGGTCTATTTTGACTTTTCTTGAATTTTTCTTCCAAATGTTTATTTTTTGCCTTGGAGTTTTCTTTGATCTGCTGTAGGAGGAAAGTTGTAGATCTTAGCACGTTCTGTTTCTTTGTTTTCCTGAGCTGAGGATGATTGCACTTAAGAAAAACTGGAGATTGGGACTTGAATCAATTCAGACTGCTCATAGAGTACAGAGTGTTTGGAATATGAACCCATACTTATTTTCAGGGCTGTCTTTCTTTAATAAGTAATAAACTGTGCCAAATAAAATATAAGCTCACCTCAGGGCCATAAAGCAAAACAAAGTTCTGGCATTTCCCAGGTTATTTTCATCAGTGTAGATGGCAGAGTTGGGTAATGCGCCATCTGAGCAGTGCAAAGTAGTTTGCCATCTTCACTTATCCCTTTACCTGCATGACGGTTAAATCTCCATTTGGCTTTGTTACTTGAGGATCAGCATAATAAATGTCATCCCTCTTTGCTTTTTTGGTTTAAGGAACATATATCCCATTCCTGAATATCATCATTTTTCTATGGGTTCAGTGTTCAGAAGAAGAAATAATGGTTATTAGAGTATCCGATCCAATTTGGCATTATTAGACTCTTAATGAAAGTTTTCTCTCTTAAATGGCTTGCTCTGCTGACCATAGCAAGCCAGCAGATGATCCAGTTCTTTTTGTTTCTCAGGTTTTTGTAATTACAGCATATATGCAGCTGCTGGAAACACAAGTAGTGCCCGTAGCCCAGTGAATTCGGAGTCAGAAAGGGATTCCCTTTTATTTGCCGATTTCCTCAACAGACCCTGGTTCCGAGAACCATTAGTTCCTAGTCCTCTAGTTCTAAGTGCCGTTCTTCATAAGATGACTCCAAATTTTGAAATAAGTGTTAGGCATTTCCAGACTATCAGAAAAATCCTTGTTGAATCTTAAGTGAGAGTCAAATGTAAAATTAATTTGATTTATTGCTTTTAATTTGAGCCATACTTCTTTGCCTGTCAGTTTTCAAATCAAAAATTACATATACTATTTTTTTTTCAATTTTGAACTTATTGCTAATAGAAGTTAATAGTTATTCAGTGTTTCTTATGTGAATATGTGGATCTAAAGTTTTCACATATATTAATCAATGATCTTCATAATAAAAAAAAAAAGCACCTTAAAGTAGATGCTGTTCATTATGTCTTTAAAAAAATGAGGAAACTGAAGCATAGAAGGATTAAAGTAACCTGCCCAAGATCACTAAATTGTGTTAAGTAAAGGAAATGGGATGAAAATCAAGATAGATAGCTTGTAGAAGCCTGCCTGCACAACCACTGGGATCTGTAGGCTTCCTAAATTTAAGACTGAGTTTACTGCAAATAGAGAAAACAATGGAAGATAGACCAATTTCATGTAAGGGAGGAGATATAAAACTGGCAGGACTGGGCTGTTTAATGCAGACTGTATGAATCACCTAGAATTTGGGGACTTTGGTGATGTCTTTGAGATTATCTGTTATCTAATCTGTGTAGTATACCTTGTTTGGATTTAATGGACTGATAATTGAAATCATGGAAAAGCAAATTAATTGGGCTAATTTGTCTTCTAAAAAAATTATTGTGATTCATTTTCACTGGTATTTTTGCTACGAAAACTAGTTCTAGTAGAGCAGGTAAGGGAAAGATTTTAATTTAATCAATCAGGGATGTGTGTTTTATCCCCAAATTAAGAGGCCTTTGTTCCAGGCATCTGACATAGTTTATACTTTAGAGGGATTTATGATTTAATAAATAATCAGAGTGTTTTCTTCTCTTCATCTACATAAGTAGGCACAATCTAGCTTATTTTCTCAGTGAACATTAAAGATTAAGGTGATGCCTCTGGCACCCATTTATATTCTCCAAGGCTGTGTAATTAAAGTTGTATTTTTTGCCCACAAGTAACTGCAGTAAGGGGTGTGGAGACAGAGAACTAATGAGAGTGCTTTCAGCCTGTCTAGTTTGAGGCTACTGTCTGATTTCACTGGATTCTGAAAATGAAGGAGGTATGGGTACAGTGAAGACTTTGAGGAATTCAGAAATATCCTACTGGTCTAGAACTGTTGATGTAAGATTAAAGAACACTTGAATTCTTTCGAGTGTCCAGTAACACATTTGAGAATCTCAGAGTAAGTCGTGGTTTGTTCTAAGACCTGTTTTTCCAGGTGGTGGGTAGCTGGCACCTCAAAGTGTTAAACTGGAATTGCTGAATCTTTCCCCAACTGTTTTTACCTCCTTTCTTCTTCAACTCCTGTTTTCAAGTCAGTTAGGCTGGAGATCTCACAGTTAACTTGCATTTGTTTCTGGTACTTATCTCTACCCAATAATTGAGTCGTTTGTCCCATTCTTCCCTCTTGTATTCTTTTACTGCCACCACCATAATGTTTACTTAGTAAAGTCTTGTGGCTATTTCTTCTTCTGCTGCTGCTGCTTCTTGTTCTTCTTTTTCTTCTTCTACTTCTCCTTCCTTCTGTTCATTTCTCCCTTCTCTTCTCACATTCCTTTCTTCCTCTCCCTTTTTTGCTCCCATTCTTTTTTTGTCTGTTTTTATAAATCTTCTTCCTTTTTCCTTTTCTATCTTCCACTCTCCCTTAGTCCCCCTTCTTCCTTCCCTTTTTCCTTCCTCTCTCCCTTTTTCTTTTCCCACCCAACCTGTCTATTTACCTTTCTACCTTCCTTCCTTCTCCTTTTCCTCTTTTTTTTCTCCCCCAATTCTACTTATAGATTGGTCTTCCTATATTTTATAGAAGTATACGTCTACTTCCTCTCTCTATAAAAAAGTATAACATTTAAGTATACTTAAATAATTATACTTGTATAATTAAATGTAAGCTCTCTAATTGGACCTTGCTTTTCCAAATTATCTTTTACTTTTCTTCTAGAAAAATAGTAGACTAAGGCTAGGCTACATAGAATTCTTATTACCTAGCAGTTATCACTGTGCAGCATATTCCATTTGGAGATTTGGTAATAACCCAATTCACCTCAACATTTCCTGGGAGCAACTTGCACTGTTCCCCCCTCATTTATGCTTTCCCTCGTTTTAAAATGTTTCCTCCACCTGAAATGCTCATCCATGGTCACCTCCTCTGAGGCTCATCTCAAACACCAGCTCATCCATCCCCAGCTTGGTTGTCACCTCTCCTAGAAGTCAATTCTGACCTTGTCATTCTGGGTTAGGTCTTCTTCCTCTATGCTTTCATGGATGCTGACATATTACACTGCTGTTGTCATCTGTTAACTTAGAAGTTTTGTGCACTAAACTACGGACACGTTGGGGTTCGGGGCTGTGCTGCTTCTCTTTCTGTCCCCAGTGAATGGCTCTTAGGAGGCATGAAACAAAGCACTGTTCCCTGGGGGAAGGATGTTCTACATTTTCAGTGTTTAGACTCTCTGTGTTCCAATTAGGATACTCTGTAGAACATACATGCAATTCTTATATATCTGCATTACGAGCCAGTGGCGCCAGCGGGTCGGACACAGGAGAGATGTGCTATGGATAATGCACTCAGCTTTATAATCCACTTGCATTGCATTTTATGTTTTATTTTGTATACTTTCCCCCTGTGAGTTTGTATTCCAAATTATTAAGATGGACTTTAGGATTTATTGTCATTCTGTCAGCTCAATACCAGATAACCACAGGAAATTATTTCAGAATTATGCTGAGTAAAAGGAGAAAACCTGTTTGAGATAGAATATTTATGACTGTAATTCCAAAGGCAAATTATAAAATGTGTGTAACTAAGACTATGCATTATTTTCCCTTAAATCTTTGTGTTTCCCCTTATACCCATTTAAATTATTGTTCTCCCCTCTCCCCTCCTCCAAATTGATTGGCTTTTATAAATCCAATTGAGAATGGTGTTTACTGGTGATATTACAGTGACACAAGAAATAGGCTGTATATGGCATGAGACCCAGATGATTGCCATCTAATTAGATTTGTTATTGAAATGTTTGAACATTTAGTCTCCATCAAAAATATGTCATTGAGGAACATTCTGTATTCTGGTATGTTTTTTGAAGCACTATACAATGGAACGCAGAAACATTCCTTATATAGATTAGCAGATTAATTCTGACTGTGGTTATTTTCAGCTAAGATTGGCCCGTATAGATTTCATCAAGTAATTTTCGCCTTCAGTATTTGAACAGTGATTTTTAACAATTTAGCTTATTTTTAAGATTTTATTTTTTTGGCTATAAGCCTCAAGTCCTCTTAAATTAGTACCCTTAAAATTGTCTTTGTTTCTATCAGTTATAGTACTTGGAAATGAACCACCTCTGAGGAAAAGTTTGTGTTTGGTTCAAACAACTCTTTTTTGTAACATTGAAAATAAGTACATGTGCTCAAGTGTCATAAAGTCTGCCGTTTGTAAAAATATTTTCCTTTGACATATTCTTTTAGATAATATTCTTATTATTTTGTGCTTCTTGTTATTAGAAGGGAAGGAATGAATTCAGATTAAAAACCTTGAAAGAAAGCCAATACTTATATTTTTGATCTCTGCATTAAAACATTTTATGAATATATATGTAAATGAATTCTAAATGAAAGCCATGGAAAATACTATATGAAAGGAATAGTTTTTAAAACTAGGATTGAAATAGAATTAAAAACCATCGTTAGTCTTCTGTCAGTGAAAAACAACTTAAAATCTGTTCTTTTTCGTTACTTACCAGGTATGCTGTGTATTTCTCTCAGTATATAATTACAGTTCACAAGTGAATAATAGTTCCATAGTCATTTGCTTTTGGGGGAAAGATGCATTTTGTGCTTTTTTTGAAGAAACCCATACATTGTAGGTCAAGTCTGATAATGGAGCCATACGTTACTATGGCTTTCTTATCCCAGGTGACTCAGGAGCATGACTGAGAAATTTCTATCCACATGCGCATCTCCCTTGATGAGTTCATTTATGCATTCAACCAAAATGTATTGAGGCCTTGTTTATTTCCAAAGATTAATAAGATACACTTCCTGTAGTCAAAGGAAGACTATAAACAGAAGCATTAGCTTATTAACACAGAATAAACCTTCTCATTTACAACCAAGAATGCTGGGGGTGACAAGTTTATGAGTTTATGTCATTGAATGACTTCACTACTTTTCCTCTATTTTGTCTGTTCATCCCACTTGCAGGAGGAATTTGTGGTTCATTTTATTAAATAATAATCCCATCCATGTGAATTGTACTGTGGAGGGCATCATCCAGTATGTTAGCCACTAGCCACATGTGGCTATTTAAGTTGCAGTTAGTGAAAACTAAATTAATAAAAAAGTAACAAATCACTTAAATAAAGTGAAATTAAAAAAAAAAAGCCTCCTTAGTTGCACTAGTCCTGTTTCAAGTGCTTAATATCCATGTGTGGCTAGTGGCTACCATATAGGACAGCGCAGACTGTAGATCATTTCCTTTACGCAAAAAGTTCTGTTGGAAGGCACAATTCTAGAGTTTGTAAATCACTTTCCAAAACATTCTCTCACTTGATCCTCACTGAACCTATGAAATGGCAAGGTGTGCAATATTATTTATATTCATAAATATGAGGAAACTGAGGTGCCAGGAGGTTAAATGAAAAAGACATATTATAAAATTATAATATTGCAAAGGATGTCTTTTCATGGAATTTAACTTATAGAACTTTCCTTAGGTGCAAGCAAATGCAAACAAAGGTAAATACAAAGGAAGTAGGATTTTTACTGGCAAGTTTGTTAAAACATAAGTATTTTAAAGGTAGAGATGTGGTCTACTTTGTCCACTGATGTAAATCTCATAGCTGTCACAGAGTTGGGCACAAGCTATACACTCATTAGCCACTAATCGGATGAATGAATAGATACAATTTTTGACCTAAGCAGAACTTGTGGCTTAATATAATTTGAAAATCAAGGAAATTCATTTCAAAGAAACTGCTGGATTAATGGGTTATAATTAAAGTTCTGGTTAGTAAAAGGAGAAAAATTGAAAGCTATACTCTTTATTTGGCTTCTGATCTCTTTTTGTTGTAGTTATAGCCAGGGAAGGATAAGTTTTTTTCTGCCACTTGAAAACTTTGAGATAATTCTCTGAATGAGAGACCCTACTTCCTGGCAATGAGTCAATAAAATTTTGCTGCAAGCACTTATTTGGCAAAACTGTTCTTGCTGTGTGTTTGTGTTTAACCTAGACAAGAATATTTTTAAATTAACATTTGTAGGTCATGGAAATAAAATGAATGTGGTCAATAGTCAATAAAAAGCAAGTATTATATTTATTTTACAATGGCATTTAATGATATACAATTATGTTTCACTATGACTTAAGTGTACATCTGTTATAGTAGAAAGTATAAAAATTGCCACAAATTTAGCTTTTATATTTATTTTTGAAAAAGACAAGAAATAGAACAGTATAATCATATAAATATCAGCAGGACTAAGCAAATTTACAAAACTAGCTTTTCTAATATGTAATAATAATATTCACCTTTAGTAATATATAATTCTAGTATGATTTATTACTATTTATCAAGAAGGTAAATAGATAACATAAAGAAGTATCAGTATAGTTGTTCTTGCTGTTAAATGAGATCTTTGAGTTATTGTTTGCTTGTGTGCTTTTTAAAGTGTGGTCAGTAGTAACTATGCAGTAGTCAGTCTTCAGCATAATTGAAGTATATAACCTAAATGCATCTTAAATAATGGAGTTGGATCATTTTCCATAGGTTAAAAACACAACTTTGAGCCACCTTGACACCATCAATTAAAAGACCTAACACGATTTCCATAGTTGATGACTAAGTCCTAAACCAAAATGCTTTGCTGACTCTTTTTTATAGTAAGGCTTTTCTTTCATGGTTTCTTCACCTGACAGTGGTCCTTCGTAGCTTGGATTTTCTGACTCTAAAGATTGTTGTCAAACGCTGGAAGGGATATTGTGATGCTTACTAGCAATTTAAGTTCATTTCAAAGTTATATGTAGAGGGACTTCCTAAGCATATTTGCACTCTTTTTTCAGCCCTTTCAATGTGGACATGAAGATTGTAAAATCAAAGGAATAGTGATGATGTGTAGTGGTTTCTCTTGAGAATCCCTGTTCTGTAAGCAGACGTTTAAAACGTTTTATTTTAGGGAAGCTCAGCAACTCTGAAGCAGTGTAGTGGGTAAAACAAAGCAAATATACGTCTCTAGATTTTGCCCCCGTGCTTCTTTTGCTTACATTAGAATGGGATACTAATGAATTGGTCATTTGTAAGTTGAGTTTAGATAAGTTCTTGAGGAAAGTACCTAAGTTTATGGTATCACATTTAAATGTTTTGTTTTGTTTTTTGAAAATAAGGTTTCTTCTCATCTCTAGTAAATTGGGAAATATATATAGAAATTTTGTAATACTATGCATTACATTTCAATGCAAATTTTAGTTGCTTTAGTCACTTAAATGATAGGTTAGAATGGTGAACAAACTGGATCCTCGAGTTGTCTGGCTTTGACATCTCTCGCCCGATTTATTTATTTGCCAGGGTGGTTGCCAAGGAGGGTGCCCCATGCCTTACTTTCTGGTTAGATGATGCTCTGTTTATGACAGAGTGAAATCTTTGTGCTTGGCCTGATGATGTAGACACTGTCTAAAGTGAAACATTATTGTCCTTCAATTAAAGGCTGTGGAAGACCCTCATAAATTATTATCTTAATCTACAGTCAGTGTTGACTTGTTTGTGTTAATGCACATTTCCTAGAACTGTAATACTGGAGATAAATTTAGAGGTTGCCCCAGCTGAGGAAGCTGTTGGCCAGAGAGGTTAAGTAACATGGCCAAGGTCACACCTCTCTTTAAGTGGCAGAGTGAAGACTTCAGTCTCAGTCGGGTACGATAGCAATGCAAACTTATCTCTCAAGGCACTAAAGGAATATTGTTTGCATTTTAAGCAGAGCCTTTTAAATGGTTTTGAGATGCCTGAGCCTTTTCTTATGGAGTGAGTTGGAAATGAGCAGTGATCACACGTGTCATTTTTGAGCAGCTGTTGAAGAGGCAGAAGATGATTATGCCACTTGCTTAATGTATTACATCTGGTTGTGAGAAAAATTCAAAAATTCTCTGATTGTTGGGAGAGGAAATTGCTCCCTCTTTGGAGCATTTCTGTAAAAAACTGTATAAACCATGAATTTCGGCTGCTCAATAGAGGCACTAGGTTGAGCTCCCCATTGAGTTTGAGGTGCACATGGAGACAAGAAGCACGATATGAAATGCCCTTTAAAGGCCTTCCTTGCCTCAAATTCTGTACTTTCATAGCTTGGGAAAGAAAGCAGAGCTGAGGTGATTTTCCTGGTGTAAGTGATTTTATTTTGGCCTTTGAACATCTCCATGATCCACTCGTGGGCTTTTGCTATGAGATTGAGCATTGATCGAATAAAGACCAGGAAAGGTTTGTGTCTTTTTATTTGTCCTGGTTTGGGAAACGTTTTAAATTCTTCTCATTGGTCCTCCATCACCAGGATTCCCTGCCCATCACATTCATTTTATTTTTAGTTTAACTGTGATCGTTAGGGCTTCAATTATAAGCCATTTAGAGTGGTCATTTTCACACCTTACTTTTACCCAGAAGACAAACCTCATCTCTGCCTATAGCCTCAATGCTATAGGAAGTGAATGAAAGATTTCCTTGGAGAATGTCTGCATTGAGTAATCTCTGAGCAGCTGCCTCTGGTTTTGACACCAACCCTTAAGCTTTGTAAAAAGAAATCCCTTGTGATTTGGATATTTCCACAGGAATGTGATTTGAAGGAGGTGATAGTAAGCCCTACACAGCTGAAAATTATTTTCTTAAATTTTTTAGAAGTATTTATTATTTAATCTCTTAAATTAGTTATAGTGCTTTCACTACTTATTTTCATCTGTTATATTGGCCTAAAATGTTTAGCATAATGAGTTTCTCGAAGAGTAGTTATTGAGAAGTGAAGAGTGAATTTATTCTGCTATGATTATTCAAGTGCTTTTATAATAAGCAGGAGTACTGTTATATTTTTTTGATGTGAAATGCTTGGCAGAATCCCCCCAAGCCCCACAGAGAGTTGATTGATTCAATGGCATGTTTAAAGTAACGTCCATCTCTTCTACACCAGGTCACTTCAGGTGGAACGTTCATTGGCATCGGACGGAAAACACCAGATTGCCAAGGAAACACCAAGTACTTCCGCTGTAAATTCTGCAATTTCACTTATATGGGCAACTCTTCAACTGACCTAGAGCAACACTTTCTTCAGACTCACCCGAACAAAATAAAAGCTTCTCTCCCCTCTTCTGAGGGTATGAAACCTTCAGAGAAAAACTCTAACAAATCCATCCCCACTCTTCGATCCAGTGATTCTGGAGACTTGGGAAAGTGGCAGGACAAGATCACAGTCAAGGCGGGAGATGACACTCCCGTTGGCTACTCAGTGCCCATCAAACCCCTTGATTCCTCAAGACAAAATGGTACCGATGCCACCAGTTACTACTGGTGTAAATTTTGTAGTTTCAGTTGTGAGTCATCTAGCTCACTTAAACTGCTAGAACATTATGGGAAGCAGCATGGAGGAGTGCAGTCAGGAGGCCTTAATCCAGAATTGAATGATAAGCTTTCTAGGGGCTCTGTCATTAATCAGAATGATCTAGCCAAAAGTGCAGAAGGAGAGTCAATGACCAAGGCAGAGAAGGGCTCTAGTGGGGCTAAAAAGAAGGACTTCTCCAGTAAGGCAGCAGAGGACAATATGGTAACAAGCTACAATTGTCAGTTCTGCGACTTTAGATATTCCAAAAGCCATGGCCCCGATGTAATTATAGTGGGTCCACTTCTCCGTCATTATCAACAGCTCCATAACATTCACAAGTGTACCATTAAACACTGTCCATTCTGTCCCAGAGGCCTTTGCAGCCCAGAAAAGCACCTTGGAGAAATTACTTATCCGTTTGCTTGTAGAAAAAGTAATTGTTCCCACTGTGCACTCTTGCTTTTGCACTTGTCTCCTGGAGCGGCTGGAAGCTCGAGAGTCAAACACCAGTGCCACCAGTGTTCATTCTCCACCCCCGATGTGGATGTGCTCCTCTTTCATTATGAGAGTGTGCATGAATCCCAAGCATCGGATGTCAAACAAGAAGCCAATCATCTGCAAGGATCAGATGGGCAGCAGGCTGTCAAGGAGAGCAAAGAACACTCATGCACCAAATGTGATTTTATTACCCAGGTGGAAGAAGAAATTTCCCGACACTACAGGTGAGCCATGCGGGGGTAAATATCCGGAAAATGAGATGGGAGTAGAAAGAACCCTGAAGGATGATCCAAGAATTGTTGGTAGTGATTCTGGTGACTTGGGGGAATGGGAAGGCAAGCTAACAGCAAAGATCATTCATAAAATTGACATATCACGTATTTTTAGATGTTTACAACCAGGGATTTTAATTTGGTCCCTTGTTTCAGGCTGTTTACTCTTAGGTTTCATTCCTGTTTTATACCATTTACTGAGTGGATTTTGAAATTCTCAGTAATGTTGATAATGCTGATGAGTTTACCCATTAATCTCAATCCATTTATTTGTCCATGGTAAGTATGCCTCCATGTCCTGTAGTTTTTGATGCAGCAGCTTCCAAATTAAAGATGCCACTATAATATGTTCTAGTCTCTATTCCAACTGGAAAACAGTCAGCTTGAGAACATGTTGTTCATTTTTATTTTAAATTGAAATTGGACAGTTTGAAACATTGCACCCATTATTTGACGTCCAAAGGGTAATCTGAAGGTGAGTATTCTACAGTATGTGTGATTTTGAATTTCTATACAGCCACTCCTCTGACCAGGTAAAGCAGCTTAAACTATTTCAGATTCATAACTAGAGGTAAGGTGGGTCAGTGTTTTTCCTTATATTTTCAACCTAATATCTTTAGAAATGTTTATTTTCCCAGTTAATCCTTCGTATTTTGAGATATGAGTTTAAGATATATATCTTTATTTTATTTTTGTCTTCATTTCTTAATTAATTGTTTAATTCCAAACTACACATTGTGCCAGGCATTGAAGATATGGGGAAAGAAGACCAATGTAGTCAGAGCCCCCATGGAACTGAGGGTTTCGTAGGGAAGACACACACTTAAAGGAGGGATAAGTGTCATAAAAGGGGAAATACAGGGTGCTGCGGTTCCATATGATGCCACCCCAGCCTAATCTGGCAGATTAGGATATGCCTCCCTGGGGAAGGAGCATTTTAACTGAGGCTGGAGTTATAAATAGGAATTAGTTCAACAGCTTGTTCAGATATTGCTTAGTGCTTATTGAGCACTTTCATGTTACTAGTCCTCTTAGAATCAAAGTAAAGTGTTTTATTACTTTTGAAGTTTTTTTCTCCATAATTCGATTCAATTCAATATCCTTGTTTAAAAATCTAGTGATTTCAGTTTTCCCATCCCCGAATTTTAAACGTTTCCCCCCATTCTCTTTACAAGCTGTGTGTTAGTGTGAGGGTATGACTGTGTTGTCAGTCAACAGTAATGAAGCAGTTCATGTCCAACAATAGCTTAATAATGGTAGATGTTAATTTGAAGGGCATCCTAATGTTCACAGTGAATCAAAATGTTCAGAAAACACTTATTTGAGATTTGCACTGTTTAATTTATGAGGTCAGCACTAAGGCAAGACACAGTCCTGCAATCAAATATGCGTTCACACTTGCAGTGAGTGTTTCTGGCTCCTCTGATGTCGGCTGCATGTTAATTTATTTCTGGGGATAGCAGACATTAGGCTCTTTCTGAGCTCTACTAGTGTGGATGTGTGATTATGTATATATGTTGTGGATGTAGTACATTTGTTAGGTGATATATAAATTAGGTAATACTTTTTTTGAAGGGGGCAACTTAACTTTTACCATGAGGAAATCAGCCAACACACACACACGCGCACACACACACACACACACACACACACACATTCAAATACATTTATGTACCAGATCACTTGGACAAGCAGCTTTTCCTGAAGAAGCCAAGGCCATTGCTTGAAAACCTATCTAGAAAAACAGGTTTCAACACACTTTCAGTAAGCAAAATATCCTCCAGGAAATAAAATTGTAAGTAAAACTCTTACAAGATAATTTCAGGGTTTAGGTAATATAAATAATGAAAATGAGCCTCAGAGGGAAAAGACTGTGCTTGTGCTGTGTGCCACTGTATCTCCTATTAGCCAAGGCAAATTGGCTAATAGATGCTCAGTGAATAATTTTAAGTAAATGAAATCCCTGTTGAGTTTTTTACTGCACCGTAGTTATGAAAAACCTTAGATCTCCAAGAATAGTTACATTTTGACTTTTGATTATAAAATGTCCTTGGAAGTTTTCTGTTTAGGTATTTGTATGGTGATTCATTACACAAGGAAGCCTTTAGGCGAACCTAAGCTTCCCCACTAAATGACAGTTCTCTGTGCACTCTGAATTTAAGAGTCAACCTCTTAGTATTTTATCAGTTAAAAGAAAAAATAAAAAAGATCATTGTCCCTAGGGCATGAAAATACACTTGCACTCATTCCTAAAACTGGAGGAAATTTGGGTGTCTCTAGAGCTTTTAAGGTACTAAATAGTTTACCTCTGATCTATTTATGAGTTCTTATAGAAATATTTGAAATTTAGAGGCCTACAGTCTTAGGATTGGCAGCTTGGGGTGGGGCGGAAGTGCTATAGAGAAACTCTACTGAAAGTTGAACACAGTGGAGATCCCAGGGATGTGAAAAGAAATATTCACACGGATGTTTAAAATTTGATCTCATATCACAGCATTTCCCCAAAGTGCCAGATTTTGAAGTTAGAATAAGAGGACAAGAACCACCATATCACTATGGTATCTTTCTAGTTAAGTTCATGTTTATTCATGTTGTTCAAGTTGGAAATTTCCATCACAATTCTGTATTATTATTGTGGACTAGTCTAAGCTTTTGAGTACTTTAAATGCAAGGTTTACAGTCTAATAAAACATTAGCATTAACTGAGAACTGTGTAATATGGGGAATCACATAGCTATCAAATAACTAAAGCTGAGAAATGATAGAATTGATTTAGGGCTCTGAGTGCAAAACTTCAGTCTGGATGCCTTTCCATATACATTTTTCCTAAGAACTAGGTTTAAGGTTAATTGTATTGCAGACATTATTCAGTTAGTAATTAGGACCTGCTCAATTCTCTTTTCTTAAAGTGTCATCCTTACCTGTGATACCTCTAGTTCACATCAGGTCTGAATTATTATATTACCTACATGAATTGGTTTCTAACTCCATTTATTTTATTATTTATTATTTAAGTAGACCATGCCCCATTTTCTAGTTGAATACCATTTTCCCTATCAAAAATTTCAATGCATAACTTATGTTTCTGGCCTAAGTTGCAGGATTATTTCCTTACAAAATAAATGTAGAAGATAAAACATACATTGTAATGCATTGCCAGACATTCACTAATTAAGGGCATTTTCTGAAGCTTTTCTTCCTCTTCTCCTCAGCAACAGTGAGCTAAACCCAGACTGGGGAGAAGTGAACAGCAAACAAGCAGAACATGAGATTGCACTGAGGGCAAATGCCCACATTAAACTGCAGTTGAGCAGGAGACTAAGTCTGACATCAGTGGCAGAGAGAGGGTGCTGAATCTGTGAGTTCCACCTTAAGGTGGGAACTTGAAGGTGGCTAAAGTGATTCCATAGCGGTACCTTACTCTGGCTCCTATTAGGGGTAAATGCACATTTTCTCTATAGGAAATTACTCCAATTTTGGCCTCCAAGATGCCCGTGAATTAAGATAAAACTTATATGAGCTCACCATGATGATAGATAGATAGGTAGGTAGGTAGGTAGATAGATAGATAGATAGATAAATTGATTGATTGATTTAGATAGAAAGTTAGGAGATTTAGATGAATTTAGGATAAGAGTTTTCAGTTTGAAAATGCTAATTATATTTTTAAAGAAATAAGAATTAGAATTACGGACTTGAGAAAGAATATGGAACTGTAAATGACCAAGAAGATCCAAAAAAGAAACACCGTTTTTTAAAATTGAAAAACGTAATTGTCACAACTTAAAACATGTTGGATAGGTTAAATAACAGATTAGAAAATGCCAGAGAGAGAATGAGTCAATCAGAACTTGGTCATGACGACATTACCCAGAATGTACAGGAGAGAGCAAGGAGATGGAAAATATCAAAGGTAGACCATGAATATATAGCTATTCAAAATATATCTAATCAGAGTATCAGAGACAAACAATAGAATGGAGGATAGGAACTCAATATATGAAGAGATAATGGTTGAAGATCTTCTAGAACTGATAAAAGAGAGGAGTATAATACATATTCAACAAAAGCATAAAGTACACTAAGCAGGATAAATGTATTAGATTCAGTCACAGACACATTGTAGTAGGAGTAAAGAATGCCAAGATAATAAACCCTTAAGAGCAGCTAGGGAGAACCAAAACATCAGCTACCCAGAGAAGACAGTTAGGTCGACAGCAGACATTTTATCAGATCAATGGAAAACAGAAGAAGCAGGAATACTTTTCAAAATTTTGAGGAAAAAAAACAACAATCTCTCCACCTAATGTTGTGTACCAGTTCCAAGAACAGAAGCAAAGAAAAGACATTTTCAGATAAGCAAGCACCAGGGACACCCAGGGGTAAATCTAAACAAATATATCCTGCCTAAGTTATGTAGTTAAAAAAGGGAAAGAACTAAGATATTGACCAGCTCTGTTATATAAAATTTGAAGGCAAGATAATCAGAATTCAGCTGTTCTAACGTCCTTCAATTGTGTGGAGAGTGAGTTGGGACTTGGTTATATATTGGAAAATTTAAGGATAACCAATTCCAGAATAGGAAAAGTGTATCTAACTTCCAAAACTGAACAGGAGAAAAAAATGTAATAACAAAGTAAAAGACACCCATCATTTCCAACCAGGTTTTTTTTAAAAAGGGCAACAGATGATTATTCAAAATGCAGCATGGGAAAAGGTGGGCAAATAGAATGCCAAAAGTAATATGGTAGAAAATAAAGTCCAGATTTCAAAACTAAATGAACATAGGTGGGTTGAAATTTCCACTTAAAAAATCTTATTAAACTGTATTTAACAAGGAAAATTCAATGATAAGCTATTAATAGGATACAAATGCAAACATAAGGAATGAATTACACAGCACACACAGGGGCATGCACACATATGCGTGCATATAAATATTAACATTACATGGTAAGATTTTAAAATAAAAAGTTAGGCAACAATTCACAGATAAAATACACATGTCAAGTAAATATATGAATAAGTGCTCAATCTCACTTATTGTTAAAGAACTACTTATAAAAGCAATAATAGAATCACTTTCACCTGCAAATATTAACAATTTCATTGTGAACTAGAATGTGGATAATGCACTTAGTTCTTGGTGGTGGATGTGAAGCTAAGCACTTGTCTTGTAGACTTGAGAATATATTAAAAAAATTTTTGAACAGTGTTGGTACCTTTTAGACATAAACTATATAAACTCAGGCTGAACACAGTAACATTGGATAGCGTACATAGCCAAATTAATGTAGATTCTGCTGAATCTTGATCTTGTAACAGCTCTGTGAAAGATCATGGACTGTGTGTTCTGTTAATTCCAAAGAATAGATTTTTATGATAAGCACTTAATTATCAACACATCTGAAAAAAGCCAAGTGCACAGTGCATTAGTACAGAGTTTCTAAAAGGGTGAAGGCAGTGATGGTTACATTTAGATTTGTGTATGTTATATGTCATGTTTTCTTAAACAATTCATAATAAATCAGTTGCCTGTAATACTTTGAAATGGGCATGATCGTTCAAGTTGAGAATTCCCATCGTCAGATGAAGTTTCTCTGGATATTAAAGTCCATCAAGAAAATAATCCATGATTATTCTCTTTTTAATATACATTATTTATTAGAAATTTCATATTTAATGAACCTGAAGACTGTATAAAAAGTTACCCAGTTCTGGAATAAGATAGTTTAAGCAATGATTTCATGAAGTTTATATACATTTTTTCCCATTTCTTGCTTATCTTTCCCATTTCTCATATTTTTTGAGACTTTTCTAGTTGGAGCATTTGGAAGAGGACCTCTTCTTTTTGAAAGTTAATCATAAGTTGGAATTTTTCAGATATGACTTTAGTTGTATTTCCTTCTACCACTTGAAGATGAAACACCTTCCAACCCTGCCCCCCCAAAAAAAAGCCCAGTTGCCAGAAAAGAGTAAATGCTCATCAGATTATTTCAGCTTAAAGATGTAGCGAGAGTGGACTGAAGAGAATTTTATTTCAGTTTATCTTAGATTATATTGTGTAGACTAAGGCTACACACACATCTAATGCTATATATTATATATATTTTGACAAATCTTATTTTTTTACATTAGGTAAAAGATACGTTTTCAACTTTTAAAAGACGGATTTTTTTACCCATTAATAATTTCATATTTGTCTTTGTCCTTCAAATATTCTCTTTGCCTGCTTTCATTTCATCATTCTACAGCCTTAGCCGTATCAAGTGCTGCACATGATAGACCTTGTACTAACAAAACAGATATTAGAAAAATGGCTAACTTTATTTGATGTCAGATCTACTGAAAACTATTTAAATATAATCATCTTCCTTTCCCCTTCTTCTGTGATAATTTATCTATAGATATTTGAATTTCTAATTACCAAAAAATACATTTTGAAGTCTAATTGGTTAGTGTTTGAGTTATTCATATACTGTGGTGCTTCTTTGGTCATCAAAGAAGAAAAACTCTGGTTAAAACTATTGAGGGAGAAATACTGTTACATAGAAAAGGCGAGCTTTACAAGTGGTGGTATAAATCTATAAAGGTTTTAGCTTTCATAGATTGGAAGGTGAAAAAGCTTAACTAACAACTATGCTTAACATGTATTATGATCTGTATGAAAATATAAATAAAAATATTATCAGGGTAGAGTTAATGAGTAGCATCATTTAGCTGATTTTTTCTAGAAGCATCCTTCAGCCCTTTATAAATTATGAAAATACTTTATAATAATCTCTACTAATGACTGAAATACTGATAGGATAAAAAGCGACTGTATATTTAAATATGGATGGATCTGAAATAAATGCTTTTTTTGGACATGAAATTTCTATAAAGTAGGAATAAAACATTTTCTCACAAAACTTTTAAGTCACTTCAGTTAACTACTATTTGTTCTTTTTTGGAATCCTGATGTAATTTTGCCTGGGAACAAAGGACGATGTGGCCCTTCATCAAAGTCTCTTCAATTCATGTAGTCAAACTCCCAAATATTGTATGGGCATACTTAGATTTATATATATATATATGTACCAAATACTGAGTGGGGTATTCTTACACTAAGAAAATTATTTGTTTTTTATTTGAAATTCACATTTAATCGGGTGTCTTGTATTTTATCTGGCAACTCTATGCTAGAGATACTTAACAAAGTGATATCTTTTGCACCTGAGATAGCAGGAGGAGAGTGTTTGGTATCCAGGAGGTAAGGACACTACATGTATTTGCAGTGTCTTTTAAATTAGTTTGGATTAAAGTAGCTAGAAATTCTAGGAATTTTTAAGTAATGAAGAATTTATTCACAGGAACACTCAAAAATATTCCATCTGCAAAATATCTGAGTCTCTCTTAATATTTCTCTATTGCATTATGACTGCATATTAAATACAGGGTCCTGAACACCCCCCAGGGCTGTGATCATTCCTTTTGATTAATAAGCAGATCTTTACTGACTTTTGGATGGTCTGGGTGTGTGTGTGTGGGGGGGAGCCAGAAATGTGTGAGCTTTGGTCTTGATCTTAAGGCAATTACAATATAGCTGTTAAGTAAGACATGTTCAAGATTTTAACAAAAGACAGTATGACAGTGTGTGAAATATCCTAAGAGGACCATATACTTTTATAGTAGTTCAGAAGATGCTAGCTTCGCTCTTGGATTGAATCATCTGGGAAGTCTTTATGGATGAGAGAATGATTAAGGTGAGTCTTGTGAAATGAAGAACTTCCCTAATCTCTTTGATGTTTTCATATTAATGCAGGTAGAATAAAAATGGACTTTTAGGTTAGAGGGGAGTGCAAACTAAGGTAGTTTCTCAATGGCTAATTTTTTTTCTTGAGTAATATTTCTTATATCCAGTTTGAAGTCACTTATATTTGCCCTGTGAGGGCATGGCATTATTTTCAGTCTTCTCAATTATTCAGAGAATGACACATTTCTGAGATAAAGCTTATCTCTCAGGGGCTGATTTCCCAACAACTTAGTATCATTGCATCAATTACTAAACAGCAGTATGAAAAATGAAAGAGTAACCATGGACAAGATTAAAAATATTATCATGCCCTCCGTATTATTTTAAGTAAATTAACCTGTCTCAGCCTCAGCTTCAACAATGAAATGAAGATGGCAATATTTACTTTATGGAATTATTGTAAGATAATATGTGTGTAATGGCTTAGCACTAAAAGGTATTGGAGAGCCACTCCCTAAACAATGGAGTAGAACAGATGAACTTTTAGTTTGGGATTATGCTTAACATAAGTAGTTTTAACTGATAAACCTGTTAATTTTGACTCTGAGAGTGGCTGGTATAATGTTTGTGCTTTAAGATGGGAAACCCTGCTGCTCCTCGTAAGCATTCACTTGGGAATGTTGTATAAAGTGGAGAGTGTATACTAAGGGCTTATTTCAAGCTAACTCATACTCATCTAGATGCTATATCTCATCATGGCTGTATGATCTTTGCTGCTTGAGGTGTAGTCTTTGGACCAAAAGTATCAGCATCACTTGGGAGCTTGCTAGAAGTGCACAGTCTTACAAATTTTAACAAAATCCCCAAATGACTCCTATGCAATGCTTAAGTTTGAGAAACACTGATCTAGTTGTTAGTTTAGGTTATTGAATAGTTTCGACAACTTGCTTCAAGCTGTTGAAAATGCAGTAACATGGTCTTTTTTCATCTGTTTTCTATCATTTATTTAGGATTGATTTTATAGGGAGAAGGGAGTCATTCAGTTCTCTAGGGTACCATGTAGCAAACTACCTTTTCTGCTTCACCTAGCAGTGTTGAATGACCTGGAAGATGGAACAATTCAGTACTTTGTTGGTTTATTGTCAAGCTTGACTCTTTTTTCATTAATAGTAGTCAGATCTATACACTTAAGATTCTGAAGAACAAAGATAGTAAGGTCATCACTGATTTTTTTAATAGAGTCTTGGGAGATGGGGATGTTTTCAGAATTTATTCAAGTTGGTTAAAACCACAGTGTATATAGCAATGTGGTTCATAAATACTGGCCACTGCATTGGTGTCATCTAAGGAGTTTATTAAAAATTCAGATTTTGGGGTTATGCCCAGTGGATTCTGATTGAGTTAGTCAATAAGGAGACCTTTGAATTTGTATTGCTAAGAAGCTCTTTAAGTTGCAGTGTTACACATAGCCTGATTTGCAAACCATTGCTATAGTCAGTCTCTTTTCCATCAGAAAAATTTCCCCATGCTCCATGTTTCATTTTCCATATTGTCAGTAATCTCATTTATTTTCAGGTAAAATTAAAAAGTTAGGCAGCAGAGAATAAAAAGATAGAACATTCATCTGGGAGTTAGAAGCCCTGTATTCTCAACTTGATATTGACTAATGTGGACAAGTCACTATGTCTCCATTTCACAGTCTAAAATGGGGCTATGCTTCAGTGGGATGGGAAATCATATATGTGAGTGTTTTGAAGTTTTCAAAAGAAAAGGTGTGTC
Source organism: Choloepus didactylus (assembly GCF_015220235.1). NCBI lineage: Eukaryota > Metazoa > Chordata > Mammalia > Pilosa > Megalonychidae > Choloepus > Choloepus didactylus. Next base: position 71,748,755 of record NC_051320.1, on the reverse strand, counting down.
AATTGAGCTTGTTATTATAACCATATTGTAATATCCTTCCTATTAAAATGTGTTTTCCTTTTCGCAGTAAAACCTGCTTTTCACTGAAAACTTACCTCTGGAATTTCTGCCTCCATTTTGCTTTATGCCCTTCTCCACTGTTCTCTGCATTCTGGCAGTTCCCAGCATCTATACCATGGAAGATTTTGCTAGGTCTGTTGAATCTAGAGCTCTTCTGTGGGACAGATCAGAACAGCTCATGCTGAAACCTGTTAGGAGTCAGAGAGTTGTCAATTGGTACAATTTCAAATCATAAAACCTAGATGACCAAGATTCTTTGTCTCAGGAAGTGATGCTTGGTGATGAATTCATTATCTGGACAGGGGCCCAGGGCCTTGCACATGGAAGTATGAGTTGGATAATGTGTAAAAGTTGAATGTGTTGATCTCTGTTTGGCGAAGGCATAGAGGTGGCTCCGGTACATTTTTAAGGTTGCAGAATAAGTAGATATGAAAGCTACATAATCTTAACAAAACCTAAGATGCGTTTCCAATGTTGAAAATATATTCTACCTGACAATGACCTAAAACAAAGGATTTTCTGAGAAATAACTTGGTTTTGAGAATGATATCTGCTATTGTTAAAGTACATAGGCTAATGGAAAATGATACCAAAGTATCAGTTTGTAGGTTTAAAATCTTTGCACAAAGAGTGCAGAATGGAGATTTTCACAGAACAGAGGGCCTGTATTTTCTTTTAGGATTTATACTGGTTTACCCTTACTTACCTACTTACTTACTTAAAGTGATGCTTAATATTTACAAGACCCCTATGAAAAAGCATTATTATTTTCACTTTGCAGATGAGGAAACTGAGGCAAAGTTTCAGTAAATTGTCCAAAGACATATATCTAGTTAAATACAGGTCTAAAATTGAAACCCAGGCATCCTGGTTCTAGAGTCTACACTAGTTAGTGTGCCAGATTGCTTCTCTAGTAAGAACTGAGTCTGCCATTTTAAAATAATTTGCTGTGTGCTGCTCTAGAATCATGTGTTTCTTCTCTAGTATCTTGACACTGCCTCCTTTTTGCCCTAGTATTTACAACCTTTATTTCTTGAAATAACATCAGTGCAATTCTTTGGAATTTTTGCATTAGAGACACCAGTCTTGATAGAAGTAATGGTGGCAATTTGTAGTCTTAATTTGTAGTCAGAGTTCCCATCACAGGTCTAGTAGAGAGCTCACGTGTCAGGGAAACCACACAGTTGCTCCTGCTCTGGTCCCAGAGTTCATCAGATGTCTCAGGTTGAAGATTGGTCAGAGCTTGTGAATGTGCTTCCTGAAGTTTATTTTTAATGCTCATGACTCAATAGATTATGTAGGGTATCGTTAGTGGGATATTTCCTGGGTATGTTTTGAACTTTAACCATCCTGATAAATCATTTTTGTCTGTATGATTGGGCTTTGTAAACAAAAAATTTTTTTGTAACTTTTGTGTTTAGGAACTCATCTCCCATTGTATCAGGCTAGAATGTGGTTTTGATAAGAAGGTTCCCTGGTTGAAGTTCTCAAAGCTACTAGGTCCTGGATTTTAGGTCTTGGCTATTGTCCTCTGTGAATGTAATTCTTTGGATTTTCTGGCCTTGACATTGTCAGCGAGCTTCTTACTCTTAGTCTTACGGACATCTTCTCCATAAGGGTTAGACTGCTACAATTGGAGATATAATTAATTTCAATATTGTATTTTTATTGTCATCATGATCAAATTATTTATCGTTTTTAGTATTTCCTTTTGTTTTACCTTGATTACTCAACCCAGTGAAGGCAAAATAGGAGAGAGGATTGAAATGATCTCTAAAAAGTGAAAATTAAATAGCCATATTTATTCAATAAAATATAAACTCTTAATGATAAGAAACTAATATAAGCTTTTAATGAAAAGAAGCTAATTGTGTACAACATTAAGTACTCTGATAATCTCAACAAATACTGGTTGATGATTTTGTTACATGTCTTACCTTTGAATTTTTGTTCCATAAAATAGGAAAATGCTTTTGGATTATGACTTTCAGAAATGTCTCATAAGGGAATGAAGTTATTTAATACAGAAGCTATTACAGTCCCAAAGTGATTAAAACATGTGTTTAACCATCTTGCCTTAACCTTAAAGGCAACCATCTTCCTTACCTACCCTACAAAGCTCTAAATGACCCTTCCAGCTTCGTTGATTACACACTTCCACTTATTCATTGTTCTCAAGTTATAATGGCCCTTTTCAGTATCTCAGGATTACAGTGGGCATCCATGCTATAATCTCTGCTAGAATGTGTTTCTCTTTCCCTTCCCTTTAGGTCTGCAGATAGAGCGATTGATCAATTGATAGCTGATAGATAAATGATATAGATAGATCAGAGAGAGAGAGAGAGAGAGAGAGAGAGAGAGAGAGAGAGAGAGAGAGAGAGAGGAGAATCTACCCTGCAGAAAGTCCTTCTTGCCTCAGCCCTCCCAATTACCATCCTATATATTTCATTCTCAGCACATATCACTCTTTGTACTTATGTATTCATTTGGAGTCTAGTGGAAAACCTGTCACTTTCAACTAGAATAAGCACTAGGTGGGCAGGGATCATGTGCCTTTTATTCACCAATGCATAGTCAGTGCCTGGCAAAGTAGTATTTTGCTCATTATCTAAAATTGCATATATCAATATATATCTTGCAGTAGCTTAAAATATATCTTTAACTCATAAAATGTATTTTTTTTTTGTTTTAAGTTAGTAACTCACAGCACATTATTTCAATGCAGTAGCAAGTGTTTCCCATGGTATTTATTTAGCGAACTATACCAGGTTTTTATATTTAAAGAAAGTATTCTTTATTCCTTATTCCAATCATTTGTGTACCTTTTGGGTTTGTCGTTTATGATACAGTGCCTCTGTTCTTTGTTAATCAAACACATGTCCTAATACAGCAGTTACTGATCTCTCTTTAAGCCCTTTACAAAGAAGACACATGCACTATCTCACATACATACTATTTAAATGAATATGTATGAAAAGCATCTGTTATGTTGCTTGATACCCAACAGACACTCAATTTTTTAAATATGTGTATGTTTTTACAGATACATAGACTATGTCTAGAAAATCGTTGGGCTTCCTTCCCCCACCCCCACCCCCGCCTTTTTTTTTTAAGATAAATTCAGTTTTATTGAGATATATTCACATACCATACAATCATCCATGGTGTACAATCAGCTGTTCACAGTACCATCATATAGTTATGCACTCATCACCCCAATCTATTTTTGAACATTTTCCTTACACCAGAGAGAATCAGAATAAGAATAAAAAAAAAAAGTAAAAAAGAACACCCAAATCATCCCCCCATCCCACCCTATTTTTCATTTAGTTTTTGTCCCCATTTTTCTACTCATACAACCATATACTGGATCAAATGAGTGTGATCCACAAGGTTTTCACAATCACACTGTCACCCCTTATAAGTTACATTGTTCTACAATCGTCTTCATGAGTCCAGGCTATTGGGTTGGAGTTTGATAGTTTCAGATATTTACTTCTAGCTATTCCAATACATTAAAACCTTAAAAGTGTTATCTATATAGTGCATAAGAATGTCCACCAGAGTGACCTCTCAACTCCATTTGAAATCTCTCAGCCACTGAAACTTTATTCTGTTTCATTTTGCATCCCCCTTTTGGTCAAGAAGATATTCTCAGTCCCACGAAGCTGGGTCCAGATTCATCCCCAGGAGTCATATCCTGCATTGCCAGGGAGATTTACACCCCTGGGAGTCAGGTCCCATGTAGGGGGAGGCAGTGAGTTCACTGCCGAGTTGGCTTAGCTAGAGAGAGAGGGCCACATCGGAACAACAAAGAGGTACTCTGTGTCTTAGGCACAATTATAAGCAGGTTTAGCCTCTCCTTTGCAGTAATGAGCTTCATAAGGGTAAGTTCCATGATAGAGGGCTCAGCACATCAAACGTCAGTCCTCAGTGTTTGTGAGAACATCAGCAACAATCCAGGTGAGGAAGTCCGACACATCCACATTTTCCCCCAGCTCCTCGGGGCCCCTGCATATGTATTTTTATTTTCTGCCCAAATTACTTTGGGATGTGTCGCTATTTCACTCTAACCTATACAAACCTACCATATCTCAGTTCCTATTCAAAGTTCCATGTAATTGTGGTGTTTGAACAAACTGGCTTTAGAAGTTATACTGTTTAGAAAATATAGATCCTGCACCAAATGAACATCTCTTCCCTTGGTCTCACATGGAAGTTGAAGTTTTGACATAGTTTCAACCTTTACCCTTTGCCCTGCCCTAGTCTTGACCAGATCTGCTTCATTCATATCTCTAATTGAAGTCTAGGCCTTGGGCTTTTTAATACATCATATTTACTAGATTATGTAGATTAGTCAGCCACATTTAATTGACTACATGGATTTAAATAGGATGAGAGAAAAGAACATTGTAATCAGTTAGGTAGAGCTTATTTTAATACATGGAAAAGCTGTATAACGCACTTCCACATTAGAAATGTAATGTGTGTATAATGAAAAAAAAATGTCAATTTAGTTTAAGTAAACAGAAAGTGTTAAGTCCACTGATTAGGTCAGGTAGAAAAAAAAAACATATATCTACTTAAACAACGTGGAATTGATAATTATCCAATCAAGGTGAAATGAACAGAGCAGGTCATTCGATAAGAAAGCAAACCAACCAGTTTTAATGTTTATCCGCTGGAGTGCGTGTGTGTGTGCGTGTGTATACCTGTTACGGCTAATGTAACAAAAGGGAACTCCATATTCTTTATATAGAATTGAAAATACCTGTTAATTACATTCAATTTCTGGTTGTGGAGAATATTGTATTTCATTCTACCTACTATTTTACATGATAAAATTCAGGTACTTAGAGACTATTTTAAACACACACACACACACACACACACACACACAACCCCTTTCAGAATGCTCGATTTCCAATTACTGCTTTCTTTTTCTCCAGGAGAGCACACAGCTGCTACAAATGCCGTCAGTGCAGTTTTACAGCAGCCGATACTCAGTCACTACTGGAGCACTTCAACACTGCTCACTGCCAGGACCAGGACATCACTACAGCCAACGGCGAAGAGGATGGTCATGCCATATCCACCATCAAGGAGGAGCCCAAAACTGACCTCAAGGTCTACAGTCTGCTAAATCCAGACTCTAAAATGGGGGAGCCGGTTTCCGAGAGCATAGTGAAGAGGGAGAAGCTGGAAGATAAGGACGGGCTTAAAGAGAAAGTTTGGACTGAGAGTTCAAGCGATGATCTTCGTGGGGTGACGTGGAGAGGGGCAGACATCCTGCGGGGCAGTCCGTCCTATGCTCAAGCGAGCCTGGGGCTTCTGACTCCAGTATCCGGCACCCAAGAGCAGACAAAGACTCTTAGGGATAGCCCGAATGTAGAAGCTGCCCACCTGGCACGACCTATTTATGGCTTGGCTGTCGAGACCAAGGGATTCCTTCAGGGGATGCCAGCTGGTGGAGAGAAGTCTGGGGCCCTCCCCCAGCAGTATCCTGCATCGGGAGAAAGCAAGTCGAAGGACGAATCCCAGTCCCTGTTACGGGTAGGAAGGTTTAATTTTTTTAAAAGAGAATTCATATATTTTGAAGGGAAAAAAAAAATGGAGGGGTGCCCTTTCCGTAGATTTAGTATTATATCATATGAAGTGAAACTAAGTTATCTTTATCCATCTGGTGATTTATACTCATAAGGCCACCAGGGCAGAGAGTAGCTCCTGCATGTTTGCGTGTGCCATGCACAAACCGGACAGTGTTGGGCAGTCACTTGTTTGTCTTTGTTATCTGCTCAGATTGAATTTCCCTTAATCGTTCCTGGTGATTATGCAAAACTACAAGGCTGCATTTGGAGAAGGGAGGTTTAGACACCCAAAAGGACACACATCTGTTACATTAAAGTAACTAAATGCCTCTTAAATTTTAAGGTGGTGTGTGACAGTATATGGTTAATACAAAAGAGACCAGAGATTTAAATCACTGAGAATGTAGAGCCCTTGGTGAAAAGTCCATACAGAAATGTAATGTTTTTTGAAACCCACAGTACAATATGTACAATTGGCAATACTTGTGTAGTTGACAAGAAAAGGGGGGGGAATGAGATAAAGCTAAACATGAATAATGTGAAAAGCATCCAAAAAAACAAGGTTTTATGCATTTTATATCAGACTTTTTTTGGGGGGTGGGGCAGAGGGGGAGAAAATGAAATCCTTAATGGCTCTCTTCGTGCTGTGTATACTCAGTATTGTCAAGAAACAGTTTAGGTTTTGAAAATTCACAAATTCCCAATAAGTGATGCTTGCTTTTTGCCTCAGGCACCACCGCTTCACAACATTTCACTGTAACTCTGAGAAAGTTTTGAGCTTTCAGGGTGATTTTGAAGCTTTGCAGGTGCATAGAAAGAAGAATCAGAAACTAGCTAACCTTTACAAAAGATCCAGTTAAAAAATATAGTTCAGTCAGCCCGATGCGTTGCCCTGTGGGTCAGAGACCGCGGAGATCTCTCTGAATGTGTCGTGGGGAGAAAAAATTGGTCTTTCCACTGTCTGCATGGCTGGTTTGCTCTCATTTCCTGCAGATTCTCTGAAGTCTATCTGTGCTTCTCAGGTATTCTCTAGCAGAGTTGAGAAATGCCCCTTAGAGGTGCACATTTAATTATAAAAGCTGTTACTTGTCCCTTCTGCAGTCATGCCCTGGAGCTCCCTGTATACTGAGAAACAAAGAATCTTTCCTGCAGGGAAGGAGCAAGTTCATTATAAGTAACTTTTGAAAGAAGAGAAGTAAATAGAGCCTGTGCCCTTCAATAGGATGTTCAATTCAAAGAGCTTCTTTCAAATACATATATATGGAGCTGCATTTCTATGATTATAAATCCTCATTGTCTCTTCTGGTCTCAAGTGGCTCTTAATGGTTGTGGGCCATAAAGAAGGAATGAAAGGTTCTGGATTAGATGAATTTCATATTGCATTTGAGGGTTTGTACATGGCTGCCTTATATCTGTGTCAGGCCTCCCTCCCCTTCACATACCTTTTTTCTGCTTAAAATTCTTTTCATTCATGAAATCCTCATTTGACTCTGTTGAACTGTTTCTGGAGTATTACCTTTCTCCCACCATTTGTATCTTCCAAGAATTGGGGGTTATAAATAATTGATTAAGCAGTGGGGCCTAAAACCTGAGCCACAGTAGTTACATTTTTTTTTTTGAGCAGTCTAAGGATAATAATAATACTTTTATAAAAATTGCTTTTTTCCCCCCACTTACACCATTTTCTTAATTTTCTGGCTTCAAGTTTCTATTTCATCATTTGCAAGTGTTTTTTTCAGTTCCTCCACATGGGCTGCCGAAGTAGAATATCTTCAGCAACCGTCTCCTTAGCCGTGTTCTACAGTGAATAGCTACAGTTCCCAACCTTAGGATCAGTGATCCTAAGAGCCTATATCTACTAAGTTTCATGCACAAGACAACATGATATTTCTGATTTTTTAAAGAAAACTCGAGTCATTCTTCTCAGATTTTAATCAAATTTGGATAATCAAAATTCACATTTTGGTTGTATTTGAGTAGTGATTTTGGAAATTACCAATTTTATTGGATACTTGGAATTTGAATAGTAGTTAATTTAACTGTGTATTTGATTATTGTGTAATATTTAGTTTGTTTGCTGAATTTAAAACTTGTGATATATACGTATCCTAGCTGATCAGCTTCTTGAGATGCAAAAGTAAATTAAGAAGCAGAGCCCTTTCTGACTGATGCATCTAAGAAAAGCTCTACTTTGGTGAAAGAAGTTGGTATTCCAAATTATCATAGAAAATACACACTTCTCAGTCTACTCCCCTGCCATTGGTAAGGGCAAACCCAACAACATATCCCCATTGTCTTAGTTAAAGGCAACAACTATGCACTTTATTTTTGTAGTAGTAAAAGTCTTAGTGAAAGAATCCAGTAATGGTTTATAAATACACAGTAGAAATATGCTAATATAATTTACATGTTCTGAATGAAAATGTAGTGGCCTTTGTAAATATATACCTACAAATTTGTTACATTTATGAGTATGAAAGTAGAACATAACTCGAAACTAGCTATTTGAAACGTTTATTCAGAAGTAAGAAGGAATCTAAGAAAATATCAGATTTTAAAAATGATTTTTGCATTATGTAGTGCATACAACATAGCATTAATAGAGCAAGAATATTTATAAATGTATTTAAGCACAGTGTTTCTAATATGAAGAGTAAAAACTTGTTAATCCTTTTTAAATACTCTTTAAGTGGTATCAAGAAACAAGTATGAAAAATTTGTCCAACAGAAAATGTGAATTTAAAACAGTTCAACACAACGGAGCAAAATAATGGGCAATTTTTAAAAGATTGGACTGACTGTGGTTAGGGACATGTCACAAAACACATAATTTTAATGTTGCTTTCAGAACATCAGTCTTTCTGAGATGTGTTTTCACCTGGTTTTAGTAGTGAAAACTTTCTGTACTCTTCAAATTGAGCAAGGAAATATAAGAATCATAGAGAAGAGTTAAAATTTCAAAATTCTCACTTCGTTAGTCATAAAAAGGTAGATTTTTTTCTTTTTTTTCTTTGTTTATGTCAGTGTTTGGCTTTTAGTTTGATCATTATGTGTATTTTCATAGTATGAAATTTATCTTGTTATACAGATTTTTAACTGTGTATATTACCTGAGCTCACCATTGAGCTTTGAGTATGGCAGGGAACACATTAGCATGAGCTTTATCTTATAAATTGCTTTATGAAAATTAGTTTTTTTGCATATTAACTGCACTATTTCTATAAAATCATTGGTTTTTTCCTCTTCTTAATAGTAAGAAAAATTAAAGCCTTTAGAATCTGATAGGAATAGTACAAGCTTCAATGAAAACTTTATTAGTCTTTTAAAACTTCTAGAATAGATATTATAAAAATGAATAAACTCCTTAAATTGGTAACTAAAATTTATTATTTTGAAAATTCCATTTAGTTTTCATGTAGATTTAGAATTTGGCTCTGTGGAGGGATTAACATACTTAACACTGCCTGTGCTAAAAGAAAAGTTAGTTGGCTTTATGTATTCAAATACACGTTTCTTTCTCATTTTAAACTAAATTAAATTGTGTAGTGCAATCTCGAATCTTTAGAATTGTACGCCCTTTTCTGGCCAGTTTCTTGTATAATGTACCGTATATTTGCACAAAAATATTTGGTTTTTTTTTT